>NW_028288842.1:3580714-3907142 GCF_059628265.1 Tinamus guttatus
GTAGTTTTTGATCTTTGAATAAAGCTTGCACAGCAAGGCAATCCTGGATAAATGGCACACACAGTTTTCGTGTTTTTATATATAATTAATAGTATGTGCCAAAATAAGACCTTATGCTCCTCAATTTTACAATGCAATTTCTGTTGGTAACTCCTGCATAAAGTGTGCTTCAAACCCAAAAGTCAAGGGAGAAAGTATTGTCAAAAGAAAAAGGTAAGTACCAACATTTCCAATAAAAAATAAATACAAATACTTACATCAATATCCAGCTCTTCAGTTCTATATTTGTACAGTGTACCCCTACATTCCTCTTGTGTTAACTATAAGGAAGAATAACATCGCCATAAAACAACTTAATTGGACTATGAAAATGTCACTTGTGATCAGCTTATAACTTCTAACACAGCAAACACAGTTTTTGCTTGATTATCAGACATCATATTAAGCAATACACTTTTAGCCAAAATATATTAATGAAGATAACTAAATGGAAAGTCAAACAACAGACTGCCAGTAAACAGTTAAATCAGCTAAATTTTAACACAATCTGGCTATGTTTCTATAACAAACCAACGTTTTATAAGTGCACAGTTTATCTTGTGATAATTCAGACATGGATTACGTAGTAGATGAAATTGCAACCCGAATACACCTGAACACACTGTTACACACCGCTATGTACATTCTTGCATGTGCATTTCAAGCACAGGGACTCATTCTACTTGGAATTAGTCATTCTGGGTACGCTAACATCAAGTATAATATTACAAGGAGGATATTTTGATGCCAGTCTAAAATCAGAACAAAATGACTTAAGTATGCAGAATGTGCGTAAAAAGTATCATTAAATACATATAGCCAGTAAGCACTGCCAAATACTTTTTTTAAAAACTAATTTTTTCATATGTATTTCCTCCTTCCCCAGAGTTCACAGTACTACCACAACTGCCACAAATTTAAGTCCATCTGTCCTTCTTCTCGGACCTAAGCAAACTCGTCTGCTCATCCCAGTCAGCCCAGGTCGAACTACCCTGCATAAAGTTCCTCACATTAAGTTGAGCAAGAATTTGCATAAAACTGTCAAGCTTCATATTCTATTTAATTAAAAACATGTGTACAATGAGTCCCAGCATATATGCTTAGCTGCTATACGTATGTCATGTAATAATGTTATTGTGGCTGAACAGTACAAGAAACAACTATAAGAACGTAAGTCCATGTTAAAGAACACTTATAAATACAATGACTAGGGAAGGGTTAACCAGACAAGCATTCCAAACATACAATAAATCTTCAAAACACTTAAGTGTTTCATTTCAAGACATTATGTCCACATACCTCATGCAAATGCACCTGGTGACAATTTAAAAGTACATACAGTGTATTAAAACCACACAGTAACTTTCTCTGAAATGGACACTTAATGAAAATGAGTGTCAAAATATGAAAAAAGCCACAGCACTTTTGCACCTCATGGATGTCATAAATTTTACATTTAAGACATGTATTTAAACCCCTATTGTAGAATTGTGTTTAATAACTGTTGTTTTTGTCTTAATGAGAGAAAGAATGAAGAATGGAAATATTCTTTAAAAAAACACTCATAAACATGGTCAATATAAATTCACCCAAACCTCTTTTGCTTCTAGACAAAAACTAGTTACATTTCACAGAAGACAGATTTTACAAGAAAAAGATTATCCGCCACTAGATAAATGCACCTTTCCAAGACATGCTACAAAATGTTATATGACATGCCAGAAAAGAAAGGTAATGGAATTTTCTCAAGCCAGTAACTTTTTAGAAAGTGAGCCATTTCTTTTTTTCAGCAGCTCAACCTTAATTATAGCTGGCCTGAAAACAGCTTGCCAATTCAGCAGCCATATCACTGCCAACCTCCTAAATGAATATAAGTATTCTGAAAACCAAAGCTCATTTTTCAAAGAATATATGTGTTAACTCTTCTTATTAAAATACTATCATATTTTTAAAATTGCTGCCATTTTCTTCCTTTTATCAGTACTACTGGTTTACCACAACAGGCACTGCTAGAGAGCCACTTCTACTTCACCATATTTACTCTAACAGTTTACTTTACAAAAACTCCAAAACTATATGAAATGCTTAATCTACGTCTGACAAAGCAGCAGTTTCTCTGTGCACAGCACACCTATAAACCGGCTGAAGGCAAAAAGGGTAGCATGCTATTGTTATTGAAAGGGTATATTTTGGTAGGATTATACAAAGAATTGCAGTAGACAAAATGCAATTACACATTACAAGTAAGGTTAACAATCTAATAACCTTGGAAATGCATTACAAGAGCTCCAGCGATCAAGTTAGAGAGCTATTGTAACACTCAACAAAAGCCTCCTTCACCAAGTCGTTCTTAAAAATACTTGATCAGGCCAATAATTTTGGAGAAAGAGTGCCACCTACTGAACCATCCACAGGGCTTGCAACAGATTTCTACAGTTTTGCTTGATGTTTTCCTACTCATATACATTTAAAAAAATCCATTTTTGCTAACAGGGTAAAATCACAGAATAACACAGAATCACAGAACGGTTGAGATAGGAAGGAACCTCTGGAGATCACCTGGTCCAACCCCGCCGCTCAAGCAGAGACACCTAGAGCATGTGGCACAGGGTCGCATCTAGGCAGGTTTGGAAGATCTTCAAAACACTCTTTACTCTCACCCTACTCCCACTCAGTAGATATTCAGGGGAATACATGGCAAGATCACTTCCAGTTTGACTTTGTGTGCCTTCATATCAAAATATGGCTTAAGACAAATGTGGCAAATACCTAAAACAATTCAAACCTAATTAAAACAAGAAAAATCAAATACTTTGGAGTGGACCTACACACTCTATGTCCTTTCTAAGATAAACGCCTAGAGCTCCACGCATTGATGAAATGAGAGAGCTGAATCGAGAAAAATACACCAAAAAAGTAGTGCGAGGAGGACAAGAGGGAATAAACAGGGAGGAGAAGGCACCAGGGTGGGGCCCTGCTAGCAAGAAAGAACATGTTTAGACAGACCCTGAAGACAGACAACTGGATGGCATTGACAGAAATGACCTTGCCTAGAAAAAGGGACAACAGCTCTCAAAAACTGCAGGAGATGTCCTAAACAAGGAACATCTTTTCCTTCCGATTGCATAACTCTACATCCTTTCAGTAATATTTCACAAAAATATTGAAAAGTTTTGTAAACTTTTGTTTACTAAACTTTTTTGCTTACTTTGTAAAAAAGTCAAGCAAATTAATGGTGTTTCTTTGTAAACTCTAAGACTTAAACAAACTATGAAATTCTGATAATTTTATCACTCCTAACGTGCCTTTCTCATCTTCCTTTACCCTTGTTTACCCTCAGGCCTCCTCCCCCTGTTTACCCTCAGGCCCATTCCCCCCTGTTTACCCTCAGGCCTACTCCTCCTGTTTACCCTCCAGCCTATTCCCTCTGTTTACTCTCAGGCCTCCTCCTCTCGTTTACCCTCAGGCCTACTCCCCCTGTTTACCCTCAGGCTTACTCCCCCTTTTTCACACTCACTTTTACTCGCCCTCTTCCTGAGTGATATTCAGGGGAATACTTGGCAAGATCACTTCCAGTTTGACTCTGTGTGCCTTCCACATATCACTGTCAATACACTGTCAAGCCACAAAAAGAGAAGTAGCAACTTCAGTATGCCCAAAATAGAACTTTCATTCTTGAAAGGCAAACTGTACAGAAAGGGTGACATCTTTATCTTATATGTGAAAAGCCATGGAATTAAGTGGTCTTAATTCTGCCTCCATCATATGTTGGAAATATTTTCTCTTAGTATGCCAGTTCCTAGGATTAAAATACGCACCTTCATGTTTTGTAGATCCTTGCTCAGAGCTCAATTTAACAATTCATATTTTTAAATTTAATTTCCTAGAAATTAGACCTCATTAGAGACCCACCAACAGATGCACCATCTATTTCAAAAGCCAGTAATCACAGAAGTGTATTAACCCACCACAGTGGACACCTACAGGGAAGTTTCTTCCCAAATAAAGATAGATTAGGCAAACCTCTCTCCAGACAAGAGGGGTTAAAGTTATTAAAGTAGGTATTAAAAACTTCTAAGTGAAGGAATCACTTCATCATCATTTACATACCTTTTTCAAATCCCCACTAACCATTCTAATTCAATAAATATAGTTTGACAGGAAATTTCACAGCCCAAAAGCACACTGAGCACCTCTGCAAGATGCCTGCACTTAGGAAATTAAAACAGGATCGTATGAAACATTTGTGGGGAGCATGAGGAGCCTAAAGTCAGGTTTTCAAAAGGCTTTTTTGTTTTAAAGGAACTTTTACCACCAGGAAGCAGTACAAATGAGCTTTTACCCCACAGTAAGCAACTGCTTAGAAGAATTAGAGGTTTTCCTTTCAATTTAGCTGGTTCAGTACAGAGGCCAAATAGAATGAACTTGTCAACTTTTTTGACATAAAAATTGCATTTTGCACAATGCAACAGATTTATCATTCCAAATACCATTTGTAAAGGACCATTTTACACCAAGTTTTTAATGTATTAAGAACAAATGCTCAATATAAGACACAGATGTTAGTTTGCTTTAATTGAACTTTCATCTTCCGCCATTCTTCAAACCCACTCATATGTAGCAGGGACTGAGAATAAATTTTTGAATCAACAAATCTCCCTTCAGATAAAAAGATAAATACTCTTCACCTGGCATTATAAAGAAACAAAACAATCAAACCCAAAAGCCCAGCCTATTTTTTTTTTGTTTATACACATCTTCTGTACATACAGAATCAATGGTCTGGTTTCTGTCTGTACATTTACAGCAGTCTGTAAAACAGAGTGGAACAGGTTGAAGAGATTTAAAGAATTATTTTAACACTGTGATTACTTAAAAATCACAAACAAAAATATCTTAAATAATGAATTTTGAACAGTAAACTTTCTATTTTATGAAAGCATTGTTAATCGTTGCAAAGAAATAAAACATTTAAAGTTGTAATTAAATATGAGGTTTACACTGAGTCAGTTTTTTTGCTAACTAGGACACACTACTTACACTACTGCGCACATCTGAAGAAGAAAACAACTTCTTCTTGCTTTCCCTCACTTAACTCTGAATGAGCTAAGTTATAACATTGAACTGAATAAACTGAAGCAAAGAAAGAACATTTCTGTTCCTGCAGAAGTGGTTATGATTATCATAAACTAGTTTATCCAGACACCAAAACAAGTTAGAAGTGCTTACACAGATACTTCTTCCACTTTGGATGTTTAAATTTCTTAAAGATATCAAAGAGGAGTGCTTAAAAGAAATTTGACCTAAGTAAGAAATTATAGCATGTTTAATTTTTTAAATAAGTTGCCACAATTTTAAACAGGTTATTTTTTCATAAGAAGAATTTAGAAGCCAATTTAAGCAGCAAATTGAGCATATTTTTATCCTTCTGGGAAGCCAGTTAATGCAATATTTCTTAGAGGATATTTCAGCTTCAGTGAAGTCATAAGGCCTTGTTATTTATTCTATGATTTATGTAACACTGGTTCTGCACAAGCCTGCACAAATATCACAAAAAATCTGACCTGAAGAGACTGCATCTCCAGTAGCAAACAGGTATTTGATCTTTGTGACCCTTAGAGTTCACCATTTTTGACAAAAACTTTTTAAAAGGCACTAATTAAGCATCAAAGATGAAAGAGTGGGTATGTGTACAAGGTAAAAGCAGCGCTGTGTAGAGATACCCTGGCTGGCAGCGTAGCTTCATCATGACAAAACTCAGATTTCTTGGTACTCCCTAACTAGCTGGGTAGACTAGCCCTGGCACAGCTATATACAAATGAACCTAGATGTAAACTAAAATCTGAGCTAGTTTACTCCATCACACCTAAAGCTGTTTATTGTACGTACATTAAGACTTGCTTGTTGTATAATGTCTATGTAGAAAATTAACTAACTTTTAAAACTACTTACAAAAGCTAGGCATTTTAAAGAATATTTATATATACCCAAACTACAACAAAAATGTTCAAGCAGGGTTTAAGGACACACTACCTCTCCCATTCCAGTCCAAAATAGGGGCTTTAGGATTCACATTAGAGCTCCATTCTTACACCTGAAGGCATAAATCAGTGCTCCTGAACTAAGTTATTACGTATCATTGCTTCAGCAAAGTCTCTCGCAACTCAATTCCTTTGGAAAGTAGAGGTGACTCTTGCAACTTTTCCAGATAGCAAGAAATATCTGCAATAGGGAGCTGACTTACAGTGCAATAAAACTTGAAATTAAGCTGCAGCAATTTTTAGAAACATGTCAAAACATTAATCACTAGTGATTAATTTATGTAGTAGATACCCTTTTTTTTTTCTTCTAACTATGCACCTTTGTTTATTGGCTCACAAGGTCATTACCACAGGCTGAAGGAAATGGGTCAGATACTCTTCTGACCGCCAGCCAGATCTGCACACCTCACATAGTCACTTAAATAACACCACTATCTTTGTTGCAGTCATGGCTAGAAACCTCTTAAAACATTTTCTGACATGACACTACTCAGTTCAACCCCTACTCTTCAGCCCCTAGGACACTGCAGTGCCAACAGGTACGTATTGGCCATGCTCATAAGTTAACGCAGGTCTCAACTCACAGGCAATATTTCCATTCATATTTCCAATTCTTCTGTCTTGCCATTTGCAATCATCACTAGATAGTCTGCACGTGTGCATTGCCGTGTGCATTTTAAGTCTGCTGTGACTTTATTAACAGACACTGCCTTGCGGATTTACAGTCCCCAGATCAAAGTAATTTTGATCCTTTCTTTCTTCGGTGGCTAAAAGGCTCGGTAGGTGCAAACAAAAACTTGTAAATCCACTTCCTAGAATGAAACAAAATTGCCAGAAATGACCAGGTAAACACCACTCACATGCTTTTGTAGTCATCAAATAAAGAAGCACCTTTGAACACTAATTGCATAGAGTCATGCTACAACAAATGTTGGAAGCTCATTGGAAGATCATGAATTTACTCGACACCTGCATAAGACATCAGCTAATTAAATAGTCTAGACAGAAAAGGTTATTCAAAAGGGTACACTCAATACTCAACAACAAAAATGCAGCAAAAGCCATGCTAACGATATTGCAGCATTTTATAAAGCATGGATGACTCGTGGTTTTCCAAAGCAAATAAGAGAAACACCAATGTTATGAATAAATCTGAGGAACAACCAAAACTGTCACTAAGGAAAATTTTCGCAGATGATAAAGCAATTTCATTCACTATCCAAGACCTTACTTGATGGTACAGTTGCGGTCTTAGCGCCGAGTTCTCAATCATAGTGTGAACCATGGTGATTAAAGGTTCATTCTCTTTCATCTATTTCAAATCAGGAGGAGCATACAGCAAACATCAGTTTACAGCATGGCTAGATTTGAAAGACGACACTGTAAATATAGCCTCTACTTTAATTTTTTTCTAATAATGCAGTAGATTACATTTTATCCCATGCTTTTTTATAGATTCTATCATTCAGTAATATTAAACATATGAAAACTTTAATAATGTCAAAGAGATGAAATAAAAACACATAAAAATACTCAAAACCAACAGAATGGTCATTGACCAAACCTATCTCTTTTGAAAAACAGGAATGCTTAGAATAAGCCTAGCTTTACAAGACTTTGAAAAGAAAAGCAGTATAGGAAATATGCAATAGGGAACATTTAAACCTTTATCAGAAAGCCTTTTAAAATACAAGTTTAATAACTCAGTGTATATTATAAAGATATAAGCATTCATAGCCTCTGATTATTGAAGCCAGGTTTAGGCATATATTCTTGTATCACAAAATGCCTTTATATACTGCATTGTTTTATATACTTAGGAACTTTGAATCATTAGTCACTGTATTTAACCCTCCACTCCACCCCCCTAGACTGCTGTAAACTATTTGGTTTACATTTCCAAGCAGGTCAAGCATTTTCTATCATGATTTATATTTATTGCCATGTGTGCAAATATTAAAACAGCTCCTTTGATCATTACAGCAAAAGCTGCATACATTTGGCATTTCAGAAACACAAAGCTTAGTACACAGAGAAAATGGTCTGGGATTCTTCTGTAACAGAAGACAAGGAATACTTAGAAGTTTTTAGGAGTCAACAGAATGTTGTAGAGAGCTGGATTAACATCCATAAAGACCTTTCACCAATCCAGCTTCTAGATGTTCCAGCCTTTTTTCAAGAGGCAATATTTTTCCTTTTCTTCTTCCTTTTCCTTTTCTTTTTCTTTTTTTTTCCTTGAAAAAAAAATCCTTCTAACCTCTTCAACAATCCCAGTTTCAAATACTACACAGGAAGACAGTATGGTGAACACTAATGATCTTTCACTCTGTCTGTGTGCATATACGTAGGAATCATGAATTTGCATAGCCTGGTTTCGCCTCAGAGATTGAAACGCTACAGAAAGTCTGAGTTTTTAAGTCATCCTGGGATGCCTCACCCCACCTTCTGTTTTTTTTCTAAACCTAACTTGTACATTTGGAAAAAATATATCTTATTTCTCCAATGAGAAACGTTATTTTGCTGTTGTAGATATAGTTCTTTTTTGTTGTTGCTGTTGTTTTTATACAGAGAGAAGGTCTGATCAGATGAAAAGTCCATTATCTGAGAAGAAGAGTACTGTATTTTAAGAGCGTAAGCTTACAAAGATCTTTATGTAAGGTATAAACAAACAACAAAAAAATACCCGCAAAAACAAAAGCCTCCTATCCGCTATCCTCTACAATAAAATGTGAACAAAAAACTAGAACTGATACAAGAAGCTGTTCTCCCTTTACATTAAAATTTGGCCTGAAAAGGAAAAAAAAAAAAAAAAGGCATGAACTGGGTGATATCAGAGATTTTTACCTGATCAGCAGTAAGATTCAAAACCAAGCTACCAAACTACAAATGTCTTAAACATTTCTAAAACAAAAATAACTCTAAGGCTGAAATGTTTTATTAGGAATATGCTGATTCAGAAACATTTTCTTTATTAGGAGAATTTCAAAGGCTTCAGGCTCTCTTGCTAATTCTTCTTTTTTGAACCATATTTCAAATTGCCTCTTTCTGACTTACTGTTCAAAGGTTCTTTTTTTCCAGATTAGAAAGAAAGCAAACTGCCTTCTCTCAGGAGCTGTTCTGAAATAAGCTTTTGTCCTCTGTCTGGATCCAGCTTTGCAGTATGGGACGTTCCCCAACACCTTTACCATTGGCATTTCACCATGCTTATTTAATGCTGCCTGCAATGGCCAGTTATCCAGTCATTTCTACCAAAGTTCCAGTTCCTTAAGCCCTTATGGGTCAAACAGTGAGAAACAGATTATTGCTAAAGCAATGTCAACCAAAGAGACATTGCAATAATCACAAATATTGAGCATTTCTCCCCTCAGGAAATGAACTTTTTCAAATACTGTCCAATTTTTAATGACTAAAGTTAGTGCACACACAAGTTGTTGTGTCCTGAAGAAGAGGCAGATTAAAACAGAGCTATGATGATTACAACAGCAGTTGTAAGGAATATATCTAGTTTGTGCTGCTAAATCGTTACCACGAAACTTCTCCCCAAGCTGAAGTTGGGTGCTGTTTAATTTGGTCAATGCTTTCCCTAGTTAGAGGAAGAAGAATACAGAAACACGGCTTCATTTTTCTATCACGTCAGAAAAGCTATTATTATTTGGAGAAAATTTTAAAGGTCTTATTTATTGTGCAGCAATCTATGATGTAACTAATAGTAAGGCATTCATAGAGTATCTCTAATTGAAAAGAGATCTCCACAAATTAGAATTACTCTCTACATGTAAGCAAACTGAAATGTGAACTGCCTAATGGCACAAAACAACGCAGCAATAAAACCAAATAAAATCCATCCGTCTTGGTTCATATCCTTTTCTACTTCTAGTGAATAACTGTTCTGTCCTCAAAAGCAATCCTCTGGCTTGGCTCTTATCCTTATTGATGTAGCATAGAAAAGCATTTTCTAGTTAGAAACAACAAAAAAAAGGGATCTCTTCAACAGGAGATATATATGAACCCTGTTTATGAGCTAGCATTGCCTTTTGGACCATAAAGCCAAGCTACTGAGAGTTTTTTCTTATGTTTTCCTGAATTCTTTTCCATGCTCGTTAACATCCTGGGGAGACGGCACTTTAGCACGTACTGTCCTGGTGGGAATGATCAGCCGGACTAGTGGCTCCCTACCACGAAACTCGACATCTCTGGAGAGATAAGACCACATGTCATGGTTGGCATAAGGCTGAGCTCAGACTGTCACTTTTATTCATTTCCTCACAGCTTCTTGAAGGTGTAAGCAGTGGCAAGAGGACCAGGCTAAGCTTTTCCCCTGCTGGTCCTCTGTCCAAAACAAAGAAGGAAAAAGCACTTGTCCTTCCTGCCTTCTCTTTACTGGGCCTCTGGTGCAGTCATCTTTCACCCGCACAGCCCCAGCTCTTGAGCATCTCTCCTTCCTCTGCTGAAGGAAAAAGCACCAAGGCGCAGAAAGAACAGCAGAGATGGCTGGGTAGCTCCCTCTCTCTCTTCCCAATAATCTGACAAATACAAGAAAAAGCAATATTCTGTATGTTGCTAAGATCTTAGGTTGAAGTACAAGAAATCCTGTATAATACAGGATGTCTGCCAACTCTTTCCAGCTCCCTTTCTACTATTGCAGCCTCCTCTCTTTTGCTGCCTTTCCCTTGAACCACCTTCCGGGTCTCAGGAAGACGATATGAAAAAGCAAAAACGGGACCAAAGTACATGGATCCTGGCTGTGGGACCTTTACTCCTTTTTTTGATGAGAATTTGTTCAAGTTCTGCCTACTTTTAAGTACTGTCCTAAAAAATTAAAGGAAGTGCAAAGTACAAGCACCAGCTGAAGTGGAATAAGTACGTGAACGACTCTAACATCCAAATCATTCACATCAACAGCCATTTTATAAACAGGAAAATAAATAAATAAAGGAAAAAAAGACTAAAATAACCCTAAAAATGGAGTAGCATTTATACTATGTCAAACCAAGCTGCAACATACTAAAATCACTATGACAACAAGCAGAGAGAATTTTACAAAAATAGCTTGAGCTTAGGAAAGGGGTTTTCAGTCAAAAGCAAAAGTTTACCATCAACCTACAGTTCAGAAGGGTGCTCAAAGATGAGTTTGCTGGAATTCTCTGTAATAACAGCATACAGACATTCATGCAGGACCTCTTGTCATGGTTTAATTTACAATGGAGGAAAAAAAGGTATCTGCTGAAATCTAACTTTCATTTGAAGAAATTTTATGTCCTCTTTCTGGTTATTTCTACTTTAATTATTGTGTGCAAATGCATTCAAAAAGTACAGAAAAGAGTCTGCTGGCTTGGATTTAGTAGTACACATAAGTGAACCCATAAAAATTTATAATGCATGAGACTGGGATTACATTTAATTAACGCACCCTTAAGCCAGTTTGCAGATGATTCCAAACTGGGAGCAGTGGCCGATGCACCAGATGGTTGTGCTGCCATTGAGAGGGACCTCAACAGGCTGGAGAACCGGCCCGGCAGGACCCTCATGCAGCTCGGCGGAGGAAACGCCAGGTCCTGCCGCTGGGGAGGAGCAAGGCCGCGCACCGGGAAGCTGGGAGCCTGGACCTGCGGCTCCTGGTGGACAAGCTGACCACGACGGCATCTCAGGGCACACTAGGCAGAGCGTGGCCAGCAAGTTGTGAGAGGGGATCCCTCCACCCTGCTCGGCATAGGGGAGGCTACGGCTGGAGAGCTGGGACCGCTGCTGGGCTTCCCAGTACAGCAGCGACCAGAATGGTTCACACCTCCCTTTAAAAGAAGATTGTGGGACAAAAATTCTTTCCAAAGTATATGACTAGGGATGTGTGCGTCAGTCTCTTCAGTCTCTGTTGCCCTATCTCTGAACTCCAACAACAACAACAAAAATTCTGAAATCATACTACGTAATTTCTGAAAGAGTAATATAAGAATCTGTAAGCATCTCAAGAAAATAACTGCACAAAAGAGAGTATAGTTTTGAAAAAAGGCTATAGGATATTCTTCAGTTTTGCTGAAAAACATCCGACCAGTAGAGAACACCTTACTACAACACTATATATAAGTTACTCCCTCTGCACTTGCACTTTTGCCTGTCTCAATATTCTTCCATGCAACCTTGGTAAAAACTTAGTCGTCATTATTCACAGAACTGAATTCTTTGCAACCAGAAAGGTGAGGGTTAAAGATAACAGGACAGGAGTTTCACCACATGCTCTAAGTAAAGATGTTTTTAACACTATTTTTCAGAGATTCCGTATGAATCATGACTGGAAGTACCTAATTTAAGCATATTGGGCATTTAATACTCAAAGAGGGTAAGTCATTATGTAAGTTGATCAGAGATGCTTGTACCAAAGAGGCATCACCTCAGTTAGCCTAGAAGAAACCTGTGATTTTTCATTCCTAAAATAAGTGAAAATTGATAATAGATAAACTAATAAAGGTAAATCAATGCAATAACCACCCCTAGAAGCAGTGGTACTTAAAGCAAATTAAAGACTCTAGAGGCATTTATTTATTGCATGTGGCAGTCTTATAATAAAGCAAAGAGAAAAAAAAAAATCAGTCAAACTGGGAAAATTCCTATGCTCTCTTCCATGTTTTTATGGTTAAGGAAATACATTTTAGACTTGACAATGATTTCGTATTGTAAAAACTGCAGTAATTTCTTGCACCTTTGGTGGAGGTGATTAAGGTGAGTTTAAAAGATTTGTGCACTTCCCTAAATTAGTATGAATTTATCAGATTACATTTAGAAATTACACCAGATGCAAGAAAAGCATCCTTTTTACCACTTCACATATGATATAAACCATTCCTCTGTTTAATGCTACACATTATGCTAACAAGTTTGGCTGATCAAGCACCAGCATGCTAGGCAGTTTTAAATTTCATGGGTACAGTTGTTGTTCCCTCCCTGCAATAAAATACATTGTTGAAGACAGAATTATTCCCCCACTCCAAAACATTATAAACCAAAAACTGTTGATTCGTTTCATGTATTCTGGTCTAAAATAAAGATTAGGGAGACACATTTTCCCCTACTGTTTTTGAACCTCCTGCAATCTACTAAACATGACAAAGAAGTTTCAGAATATATCACCACTTAACTAGATTTGTCACAATTTACATCTTGCTTCCAAGTGACCACAGAAAGATAAAGTCATTGGAAGCAAGATTTTTTTAAATTGAATTCCCTGAAATCCTGCTTACCACTGTAATATATAGGCCATAAAAATTCTAAAAAGTAGTGGTTCTGAGCATAATGCTGAAAAGTTTCATTAGGAAAGGGAGTATTTCAATAAACTAAGCAGTTCATATTTGTAACTAGCAGATACCCAGTTGTTATTTCTTCTAAACACTGTGTTTGTCTTCTCTATGTATTATCAAATATTTTCAATTTAAAACTTTTCTCACACGCAACTTGCTAGCAAGTCCCATTAGATCATGCAACGAAGCCATAAAAAGCTGTGATAACATAATTATTCCGTTGGCAACAAATTATGCTGTCAAAGACAGAATTATAGCCAAACTCTAAAATCAGCAGAAGTTATGAAGAAGTAAAATCTAAATATTTAACAAACAACTGGGTAAATGGAAAAAAAAGTAATTAGCCTTGCTATGAATTTTTTTTTTTTTTAAATCCTGTTTGATCTTCCTTTCACTTTATGCCCTGTAGAAATAGCTAACTCTTCTTCATTCAGAGCACTGAAGCTAGCAGAAGTACTTGTTGTCTATAAATTGCATGTGTGTCATATTAGTTTGGAAATAGGTTATGACTTTGGTTAAGGGCAATAAAATGCTACAGAAATTTTAGTTGATTTATTACAGGAAAGACATGAAGAATAGAAAAATTAATTAGAGAATCGCTACTGTATTCTGACAGAATGTTTAAGTTCAGTTTATGTTTTCCACTACATGTCAAATTTGCAACAAATTAAGATATTTTATGCTATTTAAAAAGACACATATTAAATAACCAAATTCATAAAAGGCACTAAAAATCCATCTCCCCAAATATTTACAGCTTGAAAGAAGCAAGCAAAAAGCATTAGGAGACATAAATATACAAAAAAAGTTGCAAATCCCACCTGATGATCCAAATATATGGCATTCCTTTGAAGGTGATGTGAAAGAATCTCACTCTAGCAGGCAGCAGGCAGAAGAAAAAAGGACAGAAGGTGCAGAATGCATGAAAAGAGTTTTAAAAGATGTAAACTAGACAGTGATGTTTCAATTTCACTAAGAAATACATAATTCTACTTTCCCCTGTTTTTTTCTTGTGAACTTCTAACATGTTTTGACACCGAAACAGAAATGATGATGAAAGTTTGCCATGAACCATACTATACACTGTTGCTTTAGATTTTGTTTTTACACATAGAATACAGTACATCCATTTGGAATTTCTATACATAACTATACAGATGACTATAAACCCTTTGATAAATCTGTGTTTTAATCATGCCCTAATTTTTGCCCACGGATTACAATTTCATCTGATAAGAGGTAGTACACACAAAGAGTTAAGCTTGTTATCCACCACTACTATTATTTAAGCAAAAACAGGTTAAGCCTGTAACTGTACTTAAAACTCCGTAAGTGCACTGCGCCTTGAAGCGTTCCTGCTTCTTTGAGCTAAGAACTCAAAGGGTTAACAGCAGAACATCCCACGCAGGAGGAAACCACGTTATTCCATCCACCCCCACAGGCCTCGGAGAATTCCGCACCAATGGCACAATGCAAACTTTGATTAATGAATGACCAGAGGTTAGTGAGAATGGCACATGACACACATTGCTTTATAGCTGACCTTTGGGCTGCTGGCCTCAAGTTTTAGCTGCATGAGCTGTGCTAGTGTGTGTTCCCGGATACTACTCAGTTCGGCTTGCTGCCGTCTCAGCTTTATTAGCAGCAGCGTGAGCTCCTCTGGCTGAAGGAGTGCAGTGTGAGAAGCCAAAGAGTGGAAAAAAGGTTAATCGGGATCCTGAGCAACACGCGATCAAAATCTTAGCATCTTCCCCATGGTACAGAAACCGATATTTATGGCGAAACGCCAAAAGATGCGGTGGTTTTCCCCAAAATGACCATTTTAAAAACATATAACAAAGGTTTAAGTTTAACTGTTCAAACACATGATACTGTAAAATGCCATAAAGATTGGAATATTCTGTTTAAAGCACAAAAAAATTTGGATTTTGCAGGAGAAAATCTGTTTTTTTCTGGCACATGTATCAAATTGATGATACTGACTTAAGTGAAGGGAGAGATATTCCAACCTTTAGGATATCATTATCTGTACATGGACAACTACTAGCAGTTGAAAGAATCTGAAAACATCCCCAAAGAAAATGCAGGCTTCTAAAACAGTGAGGGAAAAAAAAAAAAAGAAAAGATAAACTGCATCACAAACAAGCACCTCTCACATCAGAAAATGGCACAAGCACGACAAAAATTCTTTTCAGTCCCTCCTTCCACAGGCTTGAGGGTAAAAGTTAATTTAGGATGCACTTCTACAACTTGAAAAGATGCATAATATAGTCTTAGGAAAGAACAGGGAGTGGTATTTAAAGCCTATGATTATTTCAATAAAATTCACAGTCAAATGGGGAGTTCCTAGGCAATTCCACAGAGAAGAGTTCATTTCAGTCGGGAAAAATCTGCATGAACTTTCTCTGGGATCCACTTCTATCAGGAACACTTCTAAGGAAAGAAGAGACCATCAATCTCACTAATATTTTTGTTATGTTCCTTATTTGCTTCTGTTTCTTACACTTCTCCAGAAGTGAATCTTGTAAGTGGTTAAATATTCACCTAGCAGTTTCACTTACTGCCACAATTAGCAAGCTCTGTGTGTTAAAAAAAATATCACCCCAGCTTGTTCTCTACCAGGGCCACAGAATTTCCCCAAAGCAAAAAAGTAAAGAAGAAAACCCCAGAGAGCAAGAACGTTAAGTTACTGAAAAACAAATAAATCTCAGTTATTTGGAATAAGGAGCAAAAAGGTGTCTGAGAATGACCAGGGCACTGGCACTAGCGTGAGCTTATATCAAACTAGCCCACAAGAGGGAGCAAGGGATTTCCACATCGCTTCAGCTGTCAAAAACCATTTGTTTTGATGGAAACCAAACACCAAGGCCAAACTGGCTAATGGGCAATCTTGTTTTTATTACTCTTTCAGCATCTTCAATTCAAATTTGTAATTTCAGAATGAATAAGCATCTAGACTGATATGCAGGACACGTTCAAGTTCTTTCCCAAAGGAAGGGCCAAGGTTTTCAAGGTGAAAATTAGTCTCATCTCAAAGCACAACGAAGTTCATTTTATAACAACTGTGATAAGCAGATTTGAACAAGACTATAGAATCATGTTGTATTTCCAAAACTTTTCTTAGTATGTCCTGCAACTATCTGATTTTCATGCATTAGCAATACATTTTTAATGGTATTTCAATAAAATGTTTGCAAGATTTTTTTTTTCTTTGTGGAGAAGCCAACTGAACAGTAATTCCTACTCTTCCCTAGAGATGGATAACTTGCTAACATTTGGGACGTGGCTGTAGGTGTTGTGCATGGGTCTCATTCTAGGACCTGCTGCAGGCAACAGGAGCTACCTGCGGGTTTCCTCCTCTGGCTGCTCCAACACCCACTGGTATCTACAGCCCACAGCCTCCTTGGGCCCTGCTCCTCTCAGCAGCCTGGCACCGGCACCGCAGCCCGAGGAGGCTACTGGCCCACAAGCCCCAGCAAATGCCTTCCGCCCGCGTGCGAGATGAGGGGCCAGCTGTACAGGTCATCCCGGGAGAAGAGGTGGAAATTGCCACAGATTCATGCTGGGAAGTGCAAGAAACAGCAGTCTAGGCAGTGGAAGGATTAACTGTGGAGCTGGTACCCACAATAAGATCCTAAATCTGTACTTTAAGATCTTAACTGTCCGTTATCGAAGTTGGGCAGAGAAAAATTACAGAAACAAGATCTAATAAAAATCTAGTAAATTTAGGTCTATGCCTTTGCTTTTGTCAAGTCATGTTCCAGCTAGTGAGGCTGATAATGTTCACTAGGATTACTTTGAGGAAACACCCTCAGAGTTTTCATTCTATCACAGACAAACGGGAGATGCCAAAAAGAACATTATTTTTCCAAATGATGTTACAGCAGCCTCATGACTTCCAAAAACCAAATAGTTTAGTTTGAGGATTTTCTTTTTAAATGTATTGGAGAAATAATAACGTTGTTCTTGATTCCACCCTTTCCCCCTTGAACCTTTGTAATGTATTAAAACTGATTACAAAAGTTCATCTTTCTGGAAGAAAATCTGAACTTAGTGACTCAGTTGCCACAAAATATTCTCAGAATTAACATAACTAAAGAATATCTCCCAATTTGCTTTTAAAAACTCTGCTAATTAACATAAAGACTGTATTGAATGCGGGCTCTGAAAAGAATAAGACTTCAGTGCTGTCTGTTTACATTTAAGGAACTGTTCTTAAAAGAAAGAAAGAAAACATTTTATTTGAATGCACCAAATAAAAATGTAACTCACTGTTTTGCCTTGGAGGCTCTGAGGAGTAATAGGCTGCAAACTCAGAGCTGCTGGCATTGACCTTCTGTCAGGCACAAAGACATGCTGTATAAAAACAAAATTGCACAGTATGAGCCATAGTTATTTAAAGAACCAACGAATATTACATTTTTTTTTAATAAGTCAAGTTTCCTTGTCACGACAAATTTGTTCTGACTTGTGATGGCTTTGGCTCGTCATGCTGTCTGCTGATCTACTAGCCTGGACACTCATCTTGAGTAGCTGACCTCTAAGTTTTAGAAATATACCAACTTTCATTTAATCAATGACCCTCTCTCGTAATGATATGAGAGATATCCCTACCAATAAGAGCCTGTAAAAGACGATTTTAGTTTTTAAACTAACACTGAAAACCACTTGGAAAAAACACACTGAAAACTGCTATAGCCTCTTTACAGCTGAGATGTCTTCCAGTGTCAAATTGACCCTAGTGTTTGTAAACAGTCAGTCTCCTGCTACCCACTTCTTAGGAAAGAGTTTATGTAAGTAAGACAAAGTAAATAGTGTGAACAAATGAAGAGAAAGAGTTACAAAAAGAAAAATCCATATATATATATATATATACACCAGAAAGCAAAACAGGTCTGAAAAACTTTCAAAAAGAAAGCTGGTAAACAATTTTAAAATGTTTAAACTGCTTTAAGATCCATCTTTAAACTTATTGCATGGTTGGACATTCACCAGAATAAGGACACCTAAGCTAAAGATTGAAGAAAGAGCCTCATGAAATTTAGAAGCATTTTATAGAGTTGATTCTAGAAAACCTATTGCTTTAGATCCACTTTAGATGATACAAGGGAGTGAGATGCCTGCACATCCACAAATTACTCTGAAAAATACATTTACTGTGTCCTTTTCTCCCTTTAAGAGAAAGGCAATGGCATGGGCAACAGTACTAGGACAACATCTTTTCATCAAACAAATGAGGAAAATTGCACAATTTTTAAATTTCTTTTTTAAGCAAGCCTTTCTCCATGAAAACATCATGATGTAATTTAATCTACATTTCAATGAAATATACTACAGTGGAACAGAATTGAATTTTTACAGAAATCAGACACTTGTAATAAAAATCCATACAATTTAAAAAATATTGATATTAAAAGCAATTTAAAAAATATTGATATTAAAAGCAATATATTACCTTAGCATGATGCGTCCTATGCCTGCGATCAATAGTTACATCTCCCCTTTGCACTGGCGAAGACACTTCCGATCTATAGGTCCGCTGTGGGGAATATCCTTGGAAACCAGCTATTGAACCATGAGAAGGTGAGGTGGGAATCGAATGCATAGCTTGGTCAGAAATATTAATCATAGTTTTGGGACTACTTAACGTACTGTGTCTCGTAAGAGTCGTTTGCTTATTGTAAAACTGGCGCTGCTGCCACTCGTAGAGCTGCCACATCGTGTCGTCGCGCATGGAGCGGCGCTTCTCCTCGGCGGGCGCCGCGGCGCGCTCGTAGGCCGCCGGCGCCGCCACGCCGCACACGCTCTCGGGACGCGCCTTGCTGTTCCTGGGCAGCGTCCGGTAGCCCTCCGGGTACCGCGGCACGACCGGAGCGCGGTGGCTCGGCATGTTCCTCGGCAACGTCTGATACGAGATTATCCTGAAAGACACAGGTGCCTTTCTGTTAGGTGTATATTGTATAGCAGTGTCAATTTTAGATCAAATCTTGCGTCTATGGCTGGCTAGATGAAATTTTTGAAAGTTTTGAAAATTGCTTTCTGTTTCCAACAGTTAAATGTTCAATGTTTTCTTACTTCATAGTGGAAAATGCCTCCTATTATTTCTTTTAGAAAATCTTACGCAATTACTGTGCACATCAAATAGTTATGTATTTGTAACAACACGCCAAGGAAAAACAGCAATTATTGTCCCATAAAATTATATTGTTCAATCACTAGTGACAAGCCAATTCATATCAGCTATTCAAATGAAACAAAGAGCAAAGTGTTTCTTTGGATGATATTCTGGATGATTTTCAAATCAAGTAAGAATTTCAAGCCTTAAGCTTTGATTTCTTGCCATATTAAAATCCCTATGCATTATAGTCATTTAGCAACTTCTCATTTGGCAACTTCTAGGCAGCAGCATTTTCCAGAGCAAAATATCATCGTGTTCAAGTATTTCTTGTCTTTTCAGAGGTAATTATATAGCTCATAGCCAGCGACTCATTCAACTACCCCAATGAGTGCCACCTAATGCCTTTCGCTACTGGACCTAGGGTGGACACTTTCCACAGTGAGGGAGACAAAACTTCATCTCAAAATGGACTTCATCTCAAGTTGGACTTCATCTCAAATGGATTCGGCCATCAGAGGGCAGCAACTTGTAGCTGCACCTTGATTAGGCTAATGGCAGCTGCAGCCCTAGACCTGCAGGGCATGGGGAGATGAAGTCAGCTCAGCCACGGGAATGACTTCAGTGCTACGAGGACCTGAAAGGAATGACCTAGGGCAAAGGCAGGGTAAGGCAGAATGACATGTGCTGGATTCTTACACCAAAACTAGTATGGAAATTGAGGGCAGAACCTACCTTCCACTGAAAAGAGTGAGTTAAGCTGCATATTATGACCGCCTGGAACATTCTGCAGATGAAAGCTGCTCTAGAGCTTTACCAAGACGGAATCTGACTACAGTTTCTGAGGCTTTCCTTGAATTAATGAAGTATTATCCCCGTTTTATAGACTGGGCAAACTTGCTACTTTCGCTGAAAATTTGCA
The DNA here is from genome assembly GCF_059628265.1 of Tinamus guttatus. Taxonomy (NCBI): domain Eukaryota; kingdom Metazoa; phylum Chordata; class Aves; order Tinamiformes; family Tinamidae; genus Tinamus; species Tinamus guttatus. Next base: position 3,601,121 of record NW_028288842.1, read on the forward strand.
TTTTGGGGCTTCGAATCAGCAAGGAAGTCTGTGACCAAAAACAAGGAAATAGATTCTTCATCCTATTCCTTCACTAAAATCTGCTTAAATACCTCTCTATTTCTTCATGTCATTAATTATAAGACCTTATCATAATGCTAATGATGATAAATAATATAAATAATATATTTGTAATGTATTAATTACACATTTTATAATCTTAATACATTCAATATAATATATAATTACAAATAAGTGTTTATAAGCATGTTAATGATAATTATTAATCAATAGCAATTATCATTATACAAGGCTTACTCTGTATCTCCTTATAAAAAAATCAAACAACCAAGATACTTTGTGGTTAAATTCCTGACTTTCAAAACACTATTTTATCTATTTAGAAATGACCCCGGTGAAGTTTGAGTTTTTCATTAAGAAACCCAGTAGTCGGATGCTTCTCTCACTAACGTTCCGCTCCCATTTTATTAATTAGTAGTTATTCTAATCCTGTTGTCTTCTTTAAAAGTCCTGGGCAACTTAGAGGAAAGCTTTTTGTGTGAGGTTCCCAATACGCAGGGAGGAATTTAAATTCTCCTTGCATTTCTTCATGTTCTAGAGCACTTACGAAGATGTTTCCATCTTTTAGACTATGAAAACTGTAGAAAGCCAACATCATCAATATTTCACATCGTCTGATAGAAAATTCACTAACAGCCTGTTGATAGTTGTAGAGTTTATTCTAATTGAATCCCACAAAACTCAACTCTCGACGGTGGTACAGCTTCTGACTGCAAAATGGTCAGTGTCACAACGATGCAGAGCACACCAGGCTGCAAAGTATTTCTGCAAATGCATTGCACTTGGCCCTGTGCAACCGCACCAAAACATTTCATGTCACAGACCACTCAAGTGAAACTGCATGAAGATATCTCCTCGTCTCTCACTGATGCCAAACTACTCAGCAGCACAAGGACACTACAGCGGAGCGCTGTATTTGTGGGTTAGGAAGCACGCGATGCGCAGGCTCCCCTTGCTCGTGTGGCTCTTGCAAAGTGGGATGTCCCTTTCCACAGAAGTAGCAGATAAGAGCTTGAAAAATTGAAATATTTGTTGCGATCATTAATTTCTGAGGCAGTTGCAAAGTGCTAAGGAGTGAACCTGTTGCTCTAAATGAACAGTACTTTTTCCATAAACCTTTTTCACTCCATCCTGAGCAGCAGCTACTTAGTAAGTAATTATGTAACTATAACTCTGTCTTTTAATCTTGTAGTATACCTAAAAGTCCTAATCTCTCGTTTGTGTTTTTAAGCCTCACACATCACCTGGATCGCATTTGGTCCTCAAGAATTCCCCTAACACAGCAGGAGCCTGAGAGAACAGTTTTGGAAATCAGCTTTGGGGCAGCGAGCAAGGACTACTTTCCTCAAAAATAGAAGTCATGAATTTAACAGCTCTTACTAAAAACTATCTTATATCTTTCCCGCCAAACCTTAAGCTTTTAACCTGGAGCTTCTTTCTACTCTCTGTCACCAAGTTCAATTCTACTTAGACTTCTGTCTCCAGCCGGAACCTGGCAATCTGAACCAAGTCAAGATTTAAAACGTAAATGAAACCATATTTTAGAGACACCATTACACATTAGAAATACTCTTTAATTCTCCAATGCCACCTCCACACATCAATGTGAGGAAGATGCTACAAGGACAATTTCTCTTTTACTTTGGTAGTTTTCTGTGGAATCAAAGATCTAAGAAAACTTCCTGTGCAAACCACGCCATTCATAGTTAAGTCATAAATATTCTGTATAGCCAAGAATAAAATACTTCTGAATAATAATATATTGCTAATAGCATTTCCAATTCTCATAGCGAAATCAGTGTGTTTCAAAATACAACCAAGGCAGCAGAGTTGTGGTAAGAGTCACCACAGTGAAAGGGAGGAGAGGGATAAAGACTTAAGGTTTTAATGCGCACAGACGAAAACCAGCAGAGCTATTCACATCTCCAGTGTTTGGATGCAAGTTTTACAGTCCAATTTAGAACATCTAATTGCAGCAAAGAACTTTCACTGTTAGCCAAGCACACACAATAAACAGACGTCAGAGTGTGGAAGCTGCTTGCTGTAGTGCAAACACGAACTTGATCAAACTATTCACTTGAGGAAGCAACACTTTAACAATTCCTAATTATATTTAATGAAGGAGTAAAGTCAATGGGAAAACTTTCAGCAAATTCTGGCAAGCTTAAAGAAGAATAATGTAAATTGCCTCAGGTTTGCAAAGAAACAAAATAAACACCATCCCCCTATTTTAGTATTTCAGGAAAACAGCTCTTGTGAACTTGAGTAGGTCTTAATCTCGGCTCTACCAATAACCTACAAGCAAAGGCCCTAGATGTCAACTTTCACAGCATCTCCTGTGACACCATCCCCATCGCTTCTAACTAATGGAATCAGCTTTTATATATGACCAGTAGGGCTGCCTGTCTGTAAGCTAGGCTGAAAGCAATGTCTCTGCACTTCTGTCAAACAAAAAAAGTGCTATGAGCAGTAGATTAAATGCTGTCAATCATTCACTGCCATATTAAAGCTTCATAAATAAGCACTGGAATTCAATATTAGAACTGGGAGATGTTTTCTTCCAGCAGGAAAAAAAGGTTTAAGCACCAGGTTAGATAGAAACTTAAATAACTTTCTCTAAGGTAATATTCTTTCTAATAGTCTCTCCCTCTTTTACTAAAACTTGTTTAAGCATTAAAAGCTGTTTAGAATATTCTTTGAAGAATTTTACATGAAATTTTATTACAAGACCTTATAAATGAAACAAAGAGGTGGAGCAATTTCAAGAACAGATTTTAGGAGGAGAAGAAATGGTAGGATTGATGACACCTTCACTCTGCTAAGATAGAGAAACTTTTAGCATCTGAAAGGGATTTTATTTATTAAAGTTACTAACAAATTAAATCCTATTAGTAATCACTCAATGTTAATAAAATAGGAAACTCTAATGGAGCTGCTCTGAGCTTCTTACAAAGAGTAGTGAACTACCTATTTACATGGTACAGATTGATAATGCACAAAGGAGCAAGCCAGGATACAGGTGTACATGCTGTTTAGTAGAAAGCCTAGCTACAAAAAAAAAAAGAAAAAAATATTAGGTAGTACTTACCCTCTGGTTTCCTCTTCTTGCCCTTTTCCTCTTTGTATTTTAATCCACTGTTCCAGCTGCAGCATCGAGTTGGTTCTCTGCATGACTCGCTCCGACTCCACGTGCGAGGGAGCTGCGTTGTGGTGGCCTCCGTCGCCCGCGTCCGCCAGGACCCCGCCGAGGGCTTTATGCTCAGACCCGTTCAAGTGGACTGGCCTGAAGTGCCCAGCCTGAACGGTGCTGGTGGGCAAGGTCCTGTATTCTGACCCCAAAGGATTTAGCTTTACGCTGTTAATTTTTGTTAACGGTTTGTCTTGCCCAACTTTCTGAAATCCGTATTTTTCAGCTTCCAAAGCTTTCTTCTCTTCACTTTTGTTTACTTCTTTGTTTTTCTGGTTATTTTGTGTCTCTGGCTTAATTAGCACCCGGTGGTTGGAAATATTATTTGTTTCTCGAGGTGGTGTGTTTTCAGTGGTTAGCTTCTCTACTCTGGAAAGGAACATATGACAAGCTGTAACATCAACAAAACACATGTAGAAAAAAAATAAAGTGAATCCTATGTGTTAAGGGTTGTTTCACGAGTCTATGTTCAGGTATTTTAAACTAACACTTTCAGAGACAAATCCTGGACACATTTTCACAATAATCAATGTCAATTGTTTTGCTATGCTTCTCTATTTCTTTGTTATATTAAAAGTTTAAGATAAGATTTTTTTTTCAAAATTTTCTTCAGCAAGAGGAAATTAAGACAGACTCCAGAAAAGCAGATGTTCCGTTCCCAAAGAACTGGATATTTGAACACAAAATTCAATGGTTCTTCAAGAGTCAAAGCTTCCAGATGTCAACAGCCTGAAATTCAGACTGTTTTTAAATCGGTCTTCAAAAATGGAAGCACATTATGTTGCTGACTAGCCTGTGATTCACAAAATTACTGCATTTATCCTATAATGAGTTCCTTCAAACAAAACAAACAAACAAAAAAGGCAAAACCCACAACAACTTCTCATGGCCACTGGCATCAATTAGGTTTCTCTGGTATGTTATCACTTTGGCTCTTCTACACTTTGTGGAAAACAACTGTGGCTTCTCTAATTTTATAGAAGAAAATAGCTGCTGACTGCGGAACTGCACCACAGAAATAAGTACATATTTTTAGAGCAGTCACTGTATGTAGTTCTATTAGTCTCTGTTTAGAGATTTCAAAAAGCTGCATCTTGTCCAGAACTGAGACATGATCCGAACATCCTGTTCAGATGGTGACCCAAGAACACACACACACACACACACAAAAAAAAAAAAACCCCTAAAATGTTTTGATCAACATATTTGGGCATATGAGGAAGAAAGGAAAACATAACGCTCTTTAAGGATTACATATCTGTATAAATCAAAAGTAAGAACAAATCCAATACATTTTAAGGTTACATTAAGTTCTCAAACTGCTTTGCATCCTTTTTATTTTTGGCAAATGCATTATTTCTCTTTATAACTCTATATGTAAAAGGCTATCACATAAACAAATCAGCAAGAGGTTTTCTCGTACAGCACCTTGAACAGAGGTTAGATACATATGATATATTCTGGCAATAGAAAGGAGCTGGCAGTATTTCTGACCACAGTAATTTCTAGAGGAAAGCAAAAACAAAAGGAAAAAATTGAGTTTTCATGGGGGCTTTTGCTGGAGAGGAAGGAAGGACACGTGACAGAACTGCCACCCGCACATCATCTTTTCTATCATTCCCAGGTATCAGCAAAGAACTATTATGCTAGTGTCCTACTGCACTTTATAAGTGTGTTTGGTTTTTTTTTTTTTTTCCCAAGACTTTAAGAATGTTCTTAAGAAGACCCAAACTTTTCTACTCAGGATACTTCTCAACAGTATGCACTACACCGTGCAGTGGTTTACCATATACTAGAGGCATTTTTCAAAGAAAGTGGATAAAAAAACCCGTGAATTTCTCCAAATTATCTACCAAGAAAATAAAAATTTCACATCCCAGTCACCACTCTAGAACTTGAACATAAATAATATCTTGGAAACCATCCTTCACACAGGATTTTTTTTTAATGTACATGCCCTACACAGCGCTACACATATATAGTATTTGTAAAATAAGTGATTTACACAGAAAATCTGTTGCCATTTTACAAAGCGAGACATGGGTTTCTCTCCGGATATTCATCAGATTCGTATCAAATTCAAGACTGAAGCCAGTGTTCTACCCACAATACTGCATTTCCCCCTGCAGATCTTAATTAAAAAAAAAATCGCACAATTATTTTTCCACAGGATCTCTATCACTTCTTTCTCTGGCATGTGGTATACACAACAGAGCCAAGTATTTCTATTTGACCTTCAGTTTGATGGTGCACTGACTGAATGACTGACACCCAAATTGATTGATATATATACACACACACATATATATATATATATATATATATACACACAGACTTCTGGGCTCTCCTTTAATCCAAGGATTAATTCAAGCAACTCAGCGTCTGCAAAAGATTTCATTCAACAGAAAGATTGCAAATGGGAAAGAATTACCAGAAACTAGCTTGTAAGTGTAACAAATATAAACCCATGCCCTTGCAGACACCTTCACCAGGACTTGCACAGTATTTTAAAGATGGGAGAGCGAGGAGACAAAAAAAAGAAACAAACACAGAACAAAGATGGGCTTCAGCGTATGCTGACTGCAATTTATAGGCTTCATCAACAAACCAGGAATAAGCAGTAAAGGAAAACAGTATTTTCAACTGTTTAAAATATATAAACTATTCTAAAAGTTCTCCTTTCCTAACATCAGCATGAGACTGTATTAGACAGGCTGTATCACCAGTGATGCAACGAAGCCAGGCAGCGGCATGAGAAAAGCAAAACAGCTCCGTGGGAGCACAGCGAGGCTGGCAGGACCCCCACGGCGGATGCCACTCGGCTGACAAGCCCTTCTAGAAACAAGAACACCGAGAAACAACTTCTCTGCAGCACACGCAGCTGCCCTGAAAAAGACAGAGAAATCGTGGGGGAACAGAGAAACCAGGCGGCATTCAGGGTAGAACCAGTAAATCACAAGTTTGGTGGATACTAGCCTCTACAAACGCAAGGAAACAACAGCTACGCATAAATACAACTCAACGACAGCCTGCAGGGACACACCACGGCATGAATAAAATGTTTTGCTCATCTACAGAGGTTGCTTAAGATCATACTTTGAGTGATAAGCCTAAGTAGTTCCTGCCTGATTAAAGTATTTAGGTTTAATTATTTTGATAGGTCCCCTCAGGACATGATTAAACTCCAAACTATTATCTAGGCAAAATAAAAAGGCCTAGAAAGCAGTAATTACAGTTAAGTTCATGAGACAAAATATAGAATAGTTGTCCTTCCTCTTACACATTAGAGGGAGGTTTCCCATTTCAAGCTGATAATATTTCAAGATCTATTCTAACAGAAATGGTTACATTTCAATTTTCCTACCTCAATCCCTCATTTCTGTATTATGTGGCTCTTTACATATGGAAAGTGAAAATAGCTGATGGATTACTCAGCAAAAAACTACTTAATGTTTAAATATTCTTATCTTTTTTCTTTCTGAGCAACTCTCACCCTCAGAAAGATGAAGATACAGATTCTATCAGTGAAATTATTTAAATTTGAATAATAGAGCTTGACAGATTGTTAAGATTTTCAGAGTATCCTCACCACAGAAGTCTCTCAAGTTCTCGATTTCAAGAACTATTCTGTAAATACTCTGATTTATCATTGGGCAATTCACACCAAAAAGCACGTACAACTGGCTCTACAGTAATTTACATATACTTTTAACGGAGTAGTTTCTCTTAAAAACACTAGCTATAATTTCTCAAAGAGGTGGTCCGCTGAAAACCTGTAGTCAAAGCATATTGGAAACTCTAGAAGAAAAAGAATTGAGAAAAAAGGCACCAGATGAATTTCTGATTCAACCAAAACAACTTATCTTGTAAGCTACCCACATGTCAAACTCCAGGTTACTCAGAGATGAGGCAATACAATGCTTAATACTTAACAGATTTTTACACGGAATAAGCAGTATTTCTGCTGGATAAGATCACACTATGCTCAATGGTTCATTTTAAGGTCCAAAATGATAGCCAGAAGATGAATTCTTCAAAAACGGATGTCGGAGTCATTTTTTTCTCCATTATAGCTAACAGACGTGAAAGTCTAGGAGACTTCACTGGTGTTGAAATGTATCTTCTATTAAGCAATTATTTTAAGGATATTAAAACCCTGCAAAGAGGCTGAGTTGCTCTTGTTTTGTTCTTTTCTTTTCCTGTTAGTTTTTTTTTTTTTTCCGGAATTAAAACAATAAGGTTGGTGCTAAACAGGTGCTATTCTTGTCTGCTACACTTGACTGCTGCTAAGCATTTGTGGGAGCACAGCCTAGGAAGCTAATCTATCCAGCAAAACTGGACAAGAAGTCAGGCAGCACTTTGTAAATACCTTGATATCCTATGAGGTTGTAAACGTGACCCTACCCCTGTATTAATGAACCCAGTAAAAGAGTGATTATTTACATCAAATTTAGAATATATATCACAAGTAATTCTATAATAATTGTTTACATATTTAAATTTACTAAGCACCTTATGTAGAACATTGTCTATTGTGAGATACTACGAAAAGACCTACTAAGCGGGTTCTGTCAAGGAGATGTATTGTTTTTAAAAATTTTCCTCTCCTCCACTGTAAAGAAAAGATGTCCTCTTCAAACATTCAATCTTTACAATATCGCACATAACAAATGAATTTCTTTTGAAACAAATGAAGGTCCATTCACTGGTTCAAATCAATTCAGCATGACCCACTTACATATCACTTGTCTAAGGGTTTGCAAATTAAAGGATTAAACCAAATTAGACCCACTTTAAACAAAAATCTTTTTTTCTTCTGTAGGTACCTCAGCTATTCACAATGCATTCATAGTGCAACTTAACACTGATTTTTCAAATGAGGTTTATTATTAACTAGCCTAGATGAGATTTTTATCCTGCTGAAGTAACGTCATTATTTTAAGTGTAATCTCTTCTAAAGTGAAAGAGAAACTAAAGTGAAATTGGTGAAATTAAAGTCAATAGGAAGCACCTATTTGTGTCCTGGCTTACTCTCTGTTCACCTTTTCCACACATGGTGTATCGTTCCCTAAAACAAGAGGAGGGAGATTACAGGAGATTAACATCATATCTTCAGAGGAAACCACACCTAATCATATCCAATTTCATGATGAAAATTGGACCTGCCACTCATCCCTTCTACAAGCTGACATCTTTTATTTAGTACAGAGAACATTGTTTTTTCTCTTAGTCTATTTCACTGTGCTGTCTGATGCAAAAAACGAAAAACTTGGTATATTTAGATATATAGCAAGGTAATTGAATAGAAAGTTGCAATCTTTTTAAATTGAGTGAGTTCTGTGTGCTTACTTTTCTGCAAAAACAGCACCTTTTCCTTCTTTGCTACCTGCTTGACTTGAAATTTCTCATAATTTACCACCGGTGTAGCAGGAACTAATGGACTGCAAAAGCAGACCTCGAGACAGCAGCCAGCACCAGCACCAGCCACCATCCTTCAGGCAGCACTTCCCACTTCACTTGATTTGTTGCCTCTGGCTAAATTAACTGGTGGGTTTCACTTATTCTAGCCCCTTGCTCTTGAGGCACCTGTAGTCAGAACAGACCTCAGATTTTGCTACGCCAAACTTTTATCTGGTACTGTTAAATTAGCTAGGGTCCTTAAACATAAGAAGGAGTTACTTCAGCCTGATTTACATTTTATTTTAACTCAGTAAAATAATTCAAATAAATCAAATACAAGAAAGAAATACACTGATCCAGTGGTTTGCCAATCCACATTACCTTTTCACAGGCTCTGTCTGCACAAGTGCTGCATCTGTCATGGCTTTCATCCACAACTCCATTTCCTTCCCTGTATCTGTGCAGAAATAATAGGTCCTCATGTTTGGATGAGCTGCCTGATTGGAAATGACATGGTCATTGCAATAAAAATATAAGGTTCTGTAAAAGAAGAGAGGCAAATAATGTTACTGTCTACTTGTTCTATGTTTCTTTATTTAATAAGATTTCTGAAAACAGTGTTATCGGAAAAAACTATTTCAATAAGTACATCAATTACATTCCTCTTAATGAATTTACATTTAATAATTTATTGTAATTTTCAATCATAGCTTCTTCTTCATTAATACACCTGATTAAAACGCCTTACATTTCTTAGAGAAAAAAATCCTGGCTATTCATTAATGTAAATGAATATAAATAAGAAGGTTTGGGAAAGATTTTCACGGTCTCAACAGTATAGTAAATTTTAACTTGTACTTACCACTGTAAATAAGTGATGCGCAGTTTAACAGGCATTAAGAAGCTCATAGCCAAAAGGAGCTCATAAAGCAAACAAACAAACAAAATGGGTCAGGAGAAAATATTTAGTAATTTATTTTTAACATCTGATTTATAACACGATTAAAATCAGCTATAAAACATTCCTTGTAATGATTTGTGTAATGCTGTGATTTAAATGATACTAAAAATCACATTTTACTTATATATAAATATAAATTATATCTAAATAACTACAACACCTTCATTAATGAAAATCTAGCTGTCGAAGCACTTTACAATTCCAAAATACCAAATACTATTTCAGACTCATGAACTACAACTACAAGGCTAGTAATAAACAATACTACAATATTCACCCTTTTCCTTATTCTAATAGTGAAGCTTGTACTTACACCTGACTAAACACTAGAATCCTTTGATACAGTATTATGCAAAAAAAACTCAGTTGTTGTTTGCCAACCCTACTTTGCATGAAAACTCAGTCAAACACATTCCGATCACTACACAATTGTACTTTCAGATATAAAATTAAACTGAAACACTGGACTTCCTCACCTTAAAGGCGTATTTGCGGTTAATATGGTCCTCAGGAGAAAGAACAGATATCTGAAAACTGGGTAGAAGTATGCTACCCAGTATTCCTTCTTCTTTCTCATCTAGAAATACATAATGCTTGATTAGGGAAATATTTTGATGCATGAGACTCTCATTCAGACGCTTATTACCTGGAAATTTGTATTTAACACAACACGACTGTATCCAAAAGGGTGTTGCCGGTACCTGTGCACGGCCAGGGATGAGCACGGTCACCCCAGGGATCGTGCCAGAGAAACCAGAACAGGTCATCACGTCACTAGCCCATCCTCTTCCATAAATCCATCAATGACAGCACATGCTGTGAGGGAATTTGATCCTGCCCCCTTCAGAGCCCTTTCTGGACATGGTTCACACTTGGACAGTTCGCACTTGCTGGGAAATGACAGGAGGTCTACCTCTCTAAGGAAGATTTTCTGAATGTTTCCTCTGGGAAACCACAATAAATATTCTTCTCTCCCAAAACTGAAAATTTTCCTCTGAAGTCTCGCACTAAATAAAGTCACTACAGTGGAAAAAATCAGTTTTTAATCCAAATTCAACTGCATTTCTTAAAATAAACAACTATGGAGTCACTAATATTTCTTAATGGAGATCTCTAGAGGTCCCTTCCAGCCTTAAGGATTCTATGATTCTATGATTCTACAGAGATATTTTGATTAATGGAGAAACATGAAAGGTGATAAATTTGCAGAAATCTGTAATGACACCTCAGAAGACATACACAGTGCACTGACACTGGTGACACTGACACAAAAAGGTGCCCTCTACTGAAATTTGTTTGTAAGAGTCAATTTTCCTCACTTTATTCAGTCAATACAGTAAAATGGATATGAAAGTTTTCATTACTTTTCAAATATATATTTCTAACAAAATAGACCATATTCTATGTATTATCCTTAGAATTAAGTTCTTTGTTTTATGAATTAAATAGGAATACATTTATCAAAAAGGGGGGAGATTTTTGGTTCTCATCTGTCCTAATTTATCATTCATTTAAGTTTATTTGATTTTGATTAAGGTTACCAATATCTAAAATATGAAAACAAAAAACAAATAATCAATAGGCTATATGCAAATACTGCATGTTCTATATAAATCTGATGAGTCCATGATTTCCTGTTGCCAGCAGCACATGGAAGGGAGCTAAAGCCAATGCCACTCCTATGAAGCTTAGTGAAATCCCGGTGATCTGAATACTTGTCCTGAGATGGACACGTATTTAAAAAAAAGGAAAAAAAAAAACAACAAAAAACCCTCTGAAAGTGCCCAAGATAGACACTTATGTGAGCCACCTTACAGAATCCACTGCTTAATGGAAATGGCTTCCCTGAATAGCTTCGCTTGCAGTTTATCTGTGGATCACTGCTTACCTGTAGGCAACTTCAAAACCAGAAAGATGGGGCCACCTTCTAATCCAGCAGTAAGAGCAATACCTGCTATCTTTTGTCTACTCAGTTAAAAAATTACCAATAGCTACGAGAGCAGAAGTATTTTAACACACTGCTTCTGATTGCTGGCCCTGGAGACAATTTGCATGTGTCTCCACTTGTTGACTGATGTCAGGCATATTAAGCCACGAGATGGTTTTTATTCTCTTTGCCAACAGTGCACAATCAATAATTACATTCCATTTGTGAGAATATATGTTTTAGATCATTTGCAACAAAAGAAGTATTTCCCCTGAAAATTGTTTTACAAATTTTAGAATGATACATAAAAATTACAAATTAGTATTTTAATTGGAAGTCACAGCCAGCTTTTAAATCCAATTATGATTTTAATAAAGGGATAATTGGATGCAATTCACAAAGTCAATCTTAATTACAGTCCAAATACAGAACTTCTATTCACAACCAATATTTAAAAGATTGCTCCAAATACTCTTAGTTCAAGATACTGCTCACAATAAGTGACTGGATCTATATGATTAACATGAAAAAACATTCTAAAATTTCAAGCACAGAAAATTAATACTGTTACAGTTAAACCAGCTATAGAAAAATACACAAAAAGACTAACACAAATGTGGATTTCCCTGGTTTTTGTTCACACCATTGAATTCTGAAAGGCCACATTTTTCATTGCAGTTATTTAGCCAGGAAAAGCTCTTCTCAGGTACATTAGCCTCACATTATTTGCTCCATGTAAAAGTTAGGCTTTCTTAACTAGATAGCTACTTGGAGAACTGTAACTATAAAAGTTATTTTGATTTAAAAATATCAAAGAAATAAAGGGGCTGGATTTAGTTTCAGGTACTCAACTCTCTGCTAAGAAGCTTGCTTGAAACCACCTCTCCTCCCCACTCCAATATTGACTCTGATAAACACAGTATTTGTTTCTCCATATTTCTCCCAGAATATGTAACAAATCTGGAGTCTCTTACTTTATGCGGACTATGGGTTTGGGAAACATTTTCCTCTTTTCTAGGCTTTGAGTTTTCTTGTTCTAAGTAAGTCGCACTCGCTAGTGCTATATAAAAGCATTAAATATTTTCCATTGTATAGCTGCATGTCTGGAAGACACTGCTCTTTGTTAAGGCATCCTGCTGCATTCCTCTTTCAGCTTTTAAAAAACTGTTTCCCAAAAGATTAGCTTTTATCCGCACATTGCATTGTCCCCGTACCCATCTTTGCTTGAATACAGTATTTGAATAATCAGGAGAAAAACAGCAGATCTTTGTTCTAGTGCTAAAATCTTTTATTTGTTGCAACAATAACCTCCTTACACGGAGGCAGGCAGTATTTTACACCCCTTGGTGAAACGGATAAACAGTAAGCTCTAAGCACGGGCAAAATACAAGAAAAACCTTTTTCATTTTATCTGTAAAATAGATTTAGGCTTTAGCTGCTATCATTGCAACTCCAAATGTATAAGTTCAAGAAGTTTGAGTGACCTCTTCTTCTTTAGATGATCAGACAACCAGAAATACAGCATCCTAAGAGTAAGTGCATTGCTCCCCCCTTTCACCATCTGAATGAGATTGAATTCATCTAAGACACAAACTCCAAAGCACAGGATTATAATTGAGGCTTGCTGTTTTTAACAGTCATTTCTAACACCTTTAAGTTTACTGCTGTACATGTGTTTAATTCCAATTTATCAGCTTTATCTGATTCCCAGTAAGAGAACAATAGATAAACATTAAGTTTATCATGTGGACACAATTTAGACTATTCTCTTACATTTCAGCTTATTTGGCCCACTTTAAAATACAGCTCAGGAAAAAAAATACGATGGAGAATTTATTTGATTTTGGTGGTTGTTTTGTTTTTGAGAGATTCATGTGCAATTCCTTGGGTCAGTTTAAGTCTTAACTCTAAAGCAATGATTACTTTGGAAGAGAAACCTTAAAAACTTGTTTCAAAGAAGAAAATCCTCCAAGAGAAGCCACACAATATGAAACAACTCCTTAATTAAATAGAGTAAAATTACTGCACAACCAATGTCTCCATGACTGAAATTGTAGCCCAGTTTTGACTCAGCAATGGTTTAGTCAAAAACATACTTTCTGAGGGTAAAGAATTATATAATAATATATATTATATATCTAAATATATATAATAAGAAGAATAATGATTATATTCCAATGATTTGGAATGATGAATTTATAAACATCTAAAAAGACTGATTCCTGACCCGATTTGTCTTGGTAAGTGTAGAGACAAGCTGCACTTTTAACAGAACAGCATTTTATTTTCAGCAGATGCTGCCTGCAGCATTATCAGCATCAGCTTGCTTACTTACTTACACCAATCCAAATGTTTCTGATCCCAAACTGAAACCCGTTCTTACCTATATCCTTTATAAGGCTGCAGATGGCTTTTACTGTTGACTTCCATAGATTTTGCTCTTAGCCCTCATCAAACAATTACTTTGGTACAACTTGTTTCAGGACTGAGTGAGTTTCCATGTGCACAAATCCCATGTGTTTATCCTCTCAGGAGCACTGCAGTTAATCATGTGTCACTGGGAAGAGATCAGTTTTCTACCACACTGATCTGCAGATTAGAATTATAAGCAGCTAAATTCCCCCAGTAAGATAAGTCTCATGTAGCTACATAAAGGTATGCAGAGGCAGATTTATTTTTTTCTCCATGTAGAGCAGAGACTTTTACTCATATGGAGCTGGAGAGCATTTCACTTAACAAGTTCTCCCTAACAGCTACTACACGTTTCCCAAAGGCAGGGATATCCTCGCTATCTGCCTGAAGTCAGAGTTTCACTCCTCCTTCACCAGCCCTTGCTTGTTCCCCTTAACTTGCCCAAGAAGTCAGATTTAACGTGGCCTATAAACCTTCGTAACAACAGTAGTAGTGAAAAACCTACGGCCCAGAACACAAACGTATTAAAGAGGTTGCTGCAATGAGATCTGCCCTTTGAGCATGCCTGAAAGGCAGGAAGCAATTATGTGAAATCGCTAATTAAGAAAGGAAGAGAAAAAGATATATATATATACACCAGGCCGGCATATGGACAGCTGCATCACTGTTTTATTCATCAAGTTAAGCAGCAGATTCTTTTATCCTCTATTTGAGGGTCAAAATGCATTTTAGAAGGCTGTAAATTAAAATAAAAACTAAAAAATACAGTTGTATCAGGGTTACTACAGGCTTTATTTTAATTAAGTTTCCTTTTTCTTTCTGCTTCCAGTAAAATGAACCAACCTTCCCTGAATGAATCTTACCTCTGTAGTAGAAGAGACACAGATCTGAGAGCACAAACCACCGCTTCTTCCACAGCTTCATTCCAGTACTGTCCTGTATCAGTTAAAGTCATCAAACAAAAACTTACTGGGCTGTTAACAGTAAATAGGTTGGAAAGTCAACTGTGTAACTGTGGCTGGGGTTAGTTGTTCACTTTCAAGGCTAAGCCCACATATTAAGTAGCTCTGATTTCTCAACACAGACCTGTTACTGAACATCAAGACGATTATCCTGGAGGTCTGAAGTTAGTATAATTCAATAATTAAATGAAGGCCAGATTTTTAACAAGCTGGAGACTACATTTTATATATACTTTTTAAAAGAAATCGAGTAGGTGAAACTTTAAAAAAATCCTTCTTTGTTGCTTTCTGGGGAAACTATCTGCTAAACTTCATCCTCTGCTACTACTCGTGTATCTGAAGCAAATTTCTTCCTCACATGAAGTTTACTCCTAAAGCAATTTCATTTTCTTTTATGTTTATAAGCAATTTGCACTGCATAGCTCAGAATGAAAGCCTGGCACCACCACTGCAGTGTAAATAAGCTGAAGCACTGCAGCGTGCACATCCTGCTACGCTTGGATTTAATAAATATGTTAATCTGCTCCAGGAAGAAAGGTATGTGTGAATTATCAATATTCCTGTAGTGAATAGGTTTTTGTGACAACTAAGAGGAGAGATTCTATAATGAAATCTGCAACTCTGCTTATGGCTCAACTAAAAGATTTTTTTTTTTTTTTTGAGAAAAGGCAGCATAATTTTTAGCCTCTTATTTCAAGCTCTGCTCTTCTTGGGGTGGGATGAAGAGCTGAAAGAGGGAGAATAAAGGGGAAAGCAAACAGGAGCTAGGAAAAAGCATCCACCAAAAGTTTCGAAACGCCTTTGCTGCCAAAGTTTTCATAAACAGGGTAACTGGGCACTTCATAGCACCTTACTTCTGGGCACTTCAGAGCGATTTAACACACATTACGGAAGCCTGCAAGTGCTGTCCATAGCAGTCAGCTCCTGTTTCACAGCTGGGCAGGCAGGCACAAAGCGGGAAGCGGCTCCCTCCCCTCCCTGCCGCGGTCACCGGCGCCGCAGCGGAGCAGAACGCAGCACCCCGGCCCCCAGGACACCGACCTCACAAAACCAGCTTCAGTGTTTGAGAATACCCCAAACGTTTCAGTATACAGAAGGTTCTCAATTCACTAGATAGATTTTTTTTTTAAGGAGACTATTGCATTCCACCGCGTTTATCCTGCCATTCAACAGGTTGCTACACGGCCAACTGTCAAAGCCTGAGGCAGCGACACCCTCCAGGAACGGCTTTTCTGCCTGGTTTAGACCCAGCAGACAGAAGCACACAGTAATTACACAGCTGCCCTTTTTAAATTCTTTCCTACCTTAAAGCAAATCCTACCAGTGTAATAACCATTATTTCCTCTCAGCTGTGATAACGTTTTTAACAACTTCTCTGTGTGCAGGGGGGTTGGACTAGATGACCTCTAGAGGTCCCTTCCAACCTTAAGCATTCTATGATTCTATGAAATACTTTAGAAGAGTAACATTTTTCAACTGATTTTTGTGATGACTATGCATTTTGAATATTTCTCTATTGGTTTGACATGAAACAGGAGACATATATAACAGCAAGAATCTTTAGACCAAACCACTAAGTTGTTTTCACTTCTTTCCACACGTGTGAAATTCATTGCAAAGCATCCCAGAATAAAAAGTGAGATGGAAGTGAGGAATTCATCACGCCGCAACCAGAATCTGCCTAATTTTTCAAGCTCTTTGTCTATTTTGTAGAGGTAACAGATACACTAATGTAGCACTCTGTAACTGTCTAATGTCATTACTCAACAGAGAGTTATCCAGTAAGTAGCTAATTATAATTAGTTTTTTAAAAAAGTGTCAATTCCTCCTGATTTATAGCTTCACATTAATATTCCCACCATTATATTTTGCACAAGTGACTCTTCTTGATGCATTAAACATATTAGACATCTTACAAAGGAAAAAAAAAAAGGAGAAAAGGAAGAGGGTGGGGAGTACCTGCTTGTAGAGCCAGCCCCGCCTGACAACGGGTGCATTAGGATTCCTCTTTATTGAGTTGGATCTCTTCCCAAAATTATGAACCTTCTTTGAAGATCGTGATGTCTAAATTAAATCGAACAGGTTAAAGAAAACTTCGCATCGATATTTGTTGACTTTAGAAAAATCGTAACACATTTCCTTTCATGATCTTTCCCTTATATGTGCCTCTCTGGAGGTTTGCAGAATAGGTACTGTATTCCTTATTTAGATAAGTAATTATTACAATGGTTCTGATGACTTCAGCATTTCTTTTTTTTTCCTCTGTAGGACTCTAACAGACAATTCCCCAGACAAGTACTTAAAAAGACCTTTTTTTTAAAATCAGGAAGAAAAACAAATATATTATTTGACCTTCTTACAAAGTAGGTATAAAGTCTGCCAAACTGTAAAAAGAGAACTAAAACTAGTAGAGCCAATATTAACTATGGAAAAAAAATTCATCATTTGGGCAGAAAAATTCTACTCTTCCCTGCTTACATCAAAGCCCTACTTGCAAACATGCTGGGATTTCCACAAGGTACAATTCAAGACTTCTTACTGGGCCTCCCACCTTCCAAAACACATACCTTTTTTTTTTTCCTTTTCTTTTCTTTCTCCTCAAGGCCCTTTCCCTCTATCATATCTTGCTTGGTTTAAATATTGATTATTTTACCTGCTTGCTCTCGGATCTCCTTTGAAGTCTTTTGCTCTGTAATACCAGTGCTAACTCCTGCTCTTGACTGTACCTTTCACAACCTTATAGCTATGCAGTGATCACAGATAGTTAAGAAAAACTGCATAAATAACCTATTTTGGATGTCATTCCTCCTTCACATCAGAAATCAAAAGAAGTGGGAAGAGGCCTACAGAAAGCTCCAGTGCTTTGACATTCACACTTCATTCTTTTCAGCTTACGTTTGGGAAGTTTGCTGTGCAACTAACATAGCGAAACGTTTATTTTTCTTTTAGTTTCGGTAAGAAGTGGCGACTCGGGGGCCAAGTACTGTGGCAATGACGCTATCCCAATCTGCAAAGGGGACGTTCAAAATAAGTTTTTCAAACTGTGTTCTCGGCTCTGCTCCAAATCCACCCCTCTAATCCAGACAATACAGCCCTGTGCTTCAGCGTCGCCCTCGCCACCACAGAGGCATTTAACTAATGATAAGGTTATGCAAAGCTCCTAAATGAGATCCTCAAAGAGGAAGGCTAAACAAATAGGCTCCCTATCAGGTTTTGCTGAAAATTAGGGTGCTGGGGTTTCTCTGCGGAAACTTTCTCAGCATGGAGCACAGCACTGTGCTGAGTTTTACACGTGCTGCAGAGAGAACTCCAGTGCGGATTTAAAAAATCTAAACTGGAAACTGAATTCAAAATAATGGGCAGCTTTTGCCAGAAATACTACTCGTTTAACTGAAGGACACTAAGTCTAAGAAGTTGAACAAAAAAACACGTTACAAAACTTTTCATGGCGTGGTAGATTTAAGACAAACATGTATCAAAAAGCAAAGTTGTTTCCTCTTTCCTTTCTAAAGGATTAGGGGGAGATACGAAGGAATAGAGTGTTTATAAACCCATTTGGAGATACAAAAATTTATCCAAACACAGTTTGGGGAAAAAAAAAAAAAAAAAAGCTAACAATTGAGAAAAATATTTCAAATCTGTAGCACTTTCACCTCGAATACTGTATCATTGCATAATGCATGGAGGTTTGTAAGACACCAAGATAAATTAATAGAATTGAGAGAGCTCCAGAGCAACATTCCCAAATGTGAATGGCTAAAATTACGAAGCTGTAAAAGAGAAAAAATAGAAAGTATACAGAGAATCTGTAGCAGGAAGATTAACTGTATGGCCACTATACTGGCACATGGCACAGGAGCTGCTTCAAGACACTGATGAGCAACTCATAGCACTGCTACCTGCTCTATCATTTGGTGCAAAAGGTTGAGGAGCGTTTCAGATCTCCTGTCTCTGTAAAACAGTTAATGTCTTGGGAATGCTTCTGAAAGCACAAACTGCATTAGGATCAAGTCTGCTAACAAATCCAGATCTCTTAAATTGATTTCTCTTCAGCAGGTCTGATAGCAAACCAGGTTGTCTCCAAATTCATCGAGCTCAGAACAGCCCATGTAACCCAGGGCGAACACAAACTTGCACTAACTGAGCAGAGCATCACAAGTGTTTTCCAATTTTAGTTAGTTGACTCATACCATTATTTTACCACACTCTGCATAAATAGAGTATCTGTTCACAAGCAGTTCTGAGCCTCAGGACAATGAATATTTTAAGATTTTGGGATATCAGAGGAGTGTGTGTGTGTATATATATATATATATAAACTAATTATCACTCCTCAAACTTGTAAAATTATATTCTCCTCTTTCTCTCTTCTCATGATGCCTGGGATCCCCTGACTACCTTATGCTTCCTCACACGCACATCTTTAATATATGTCAAACTGAGGAAACAGGAAAAAAAGGAAAGAAGAAAAAAAGAAAGGGTTCAAATACTTTTCACCCTAAGGCACTGAAAGCACAGCCCCATAGGACATACTGCACAGCTCTAACTTCTGAAGAAGGGAAAGAAAGTCAAATTTGGTGCCATCTGACCCCTGTTCTGAGCTAGTCCCAGCTGTGTGATGCCTCTGAAAGCTGAGCCTGTGGGATTCAGCACAGCTCAGGTACTGAGAAGAAAATACAAAATCCGGCCCCTGATATCCACACTTTCTCCTACCTGGAGGAAATAAAGGCTAGCAGGGTTTTGAACTCCGGGCAGCAGATCAGGCAGCACCTGGGGCTGCACACTTCTTTGCTCTGGGAGCTGCTCCCTGTCTAGTTGGTAGGTGACACAGAATTTAACGAAATTTCTTTCCCAGTTTCAGAACTAGTAAATTTATCTACAAAACGGTCTTATATTAACACAAAACTTATTATTTCTATATTTTAAAAACCACACTTGGGAATCTTACTGATAAGCAGGAAATTCTTTGCATATGAAGTTTAAAAAAAAGGGAATCTCATTTTTGTTCTCATATATTCAACTATGCTTAAAAATATGTTTCCCATCTTTAAGGCTTAGCTGATCTTCCAAGACCACAAACCAACACGATGCTGCCTTCTTGATTTTGCAGGCAATTTCCGTGCCTTCCACTATTGCAGCTCTCCATAAACCCCATCTTCTCCAGGCAGGAGCATCAGACTCGAAGTGGTATTTCTGGCAAAACAAAAATCTTCTCCAAGGGTCATCCCTATTCTAGATCAGCTAGGATTAAGAAAAGCGAGGACATATTTCCACATCCGTCAACTGTGTGAAATATACTAAAAAAACCCTAGTATCTCAATTCCTCATTATCTCCCAATATTAGACGTTTTCATGACTTTTCTCTGCAAACAGAACTATCTAAAAAAATAAAAGGTGTGGCAAACTTGTGGAGCACCGTTCTAGTCCAATTTACTTTTCTCACCAGAATCTTCCTTCTCTTATGCTGAAATACACAGAGCCTCCATGTAATTTATTCACATTTTAACATGACAACACAAGAATTTCAAGCTCTACCGTTGGGGAGGTGAACAACAAAAGCAGAGAAGAGAATTAGTTGGGGCATCCAGATACAACTTGCGAGCGATTCCTAAACAGTTATCTTTTAACTGATATTATTCAAAGCTAGCCTTAAAGAGCCACCAAAACAAGGCTGACTAATATTAACTGTGGTTCTACATTGCAAATATTTGCCTCCTGAAAACAACACTATTAAAATGGTTTAGCAGCAATCCAGATAAGTTTACATTTGAAACTGATGAACAATAATTGCCTCTATAGTCACATTAATCACATTAATATTTTAAGTGTATTTAATAATTGGAATGAGGGTTAGCAGTGATGAAAAGTAGCACAAAAGCCTGTGCATCTTTAAAATATAATTAAATAATTTCCACAGGAAGCTAAAGTATCATTAATCAAATAATGTAAAGGAATTACAATAATTAGCCTGTAGCAATCTCAATTTCCTTCTAAAACACTATGAAACAAACATGCTGAAGGGCAGTCTTTTAACTGCTCGTTTGAAAGAGGACCATGAAAATATATTTGTAAAACACGTGTTCCCAAATTGAAATTCATTTCTATATTTAACTTGGAAGCGCTTCCTAGGCAGTTCTGTCTTTCTGTAAAATGAGTTTCTATAGAACTCATTTTCTATATAACTACTACCATAATCACTATCATCATAACAAGCCTAAGAAATTAACAGTTTATTTATTTATTTTTTTAAACTGTCTCCCTCCCATGGACTTAAACATAACTTGAGACTATGTATGGATTTTGCTGCTGTTTACAATTCACCTGTGACTGTTTCTTTTCCAGCAACATTGATAGATTAAGGCCAGGGGCATTTTTTTCCTTAAATAATGGGTTTCAAATGTAGGTCAAGGATTCCGCCTTGCTAATGAGACACTTGTAATAACAAAAAAAAGTTTCAAAAAACACTCCTAAAGCAGCTTTTTCCAGATGCAAGCTTACAATGTTGCTCATCTATAACATGAAAACAAATTATTTCAATCCAAATTTCCTAAAATTAAGCAAACTGCAGACACCACTTGCAGACTGAATTAATCTGCTGTACTTGTCAGAGTTAAGGTTTTCAATGCCTATATATATATTTTTTTTTCTCCAGGCTTTTTTGTTATCTGCCAAGTAGAACACATTACAAGGTTCTTGTCCCTAATCAGTGACCAAAGCTTTCAACTTAGTGTTCCAGTTTTTTCAAAAGACTAACTGAGTGATAAGGACAGAACTTAGGTTAAATACGTAATTATGTAGTAAGTGCCCTTTCCTTTTATGAAGGCTCTCCAGAAAGTAAAAAATGCACACAATATTCTCACCAGTGTAGTCCCATCATCTTTAAGCACATATTATTGAATCCATCATGTGCACAAATGTCGGGGAATTCCTTTACCTTCCCTGAAGTTGGATAAAGGGAGAAACGGGGACAGGATGATGCTAGGACAGCCAAGAAATGGAGTTCAGCACTTCTACTTGCAGCCCAATGGATGCGAGTCGTGATGTAGCTGCTTAAATCCCTACCACATGGTGAACACCCATATTTCCTTTAACCACTTGCATAGAATTATGGTTCTTTCTCTGTTTTACCTGAAGAAATCTGCTCAATTGTTTGCACATCTAGAAATTGCCACAGTGATGCATACCCAGATGACTGAGTAGTTGCTCAAAATTTTGCTGTTTCACACACACACTTGTTTGGGTTGTTTGGGAAGTTTAGGTTCCGTAAACAATTTAAGTAGGTGAAAGTCACACGATCCGTGATCTCTGACAAAAATTGCAGCTTCTGTGATAATTTCAGACACTTGAGTTTCCAAATTAAACGTGAAAGGAGCCAAATGCTCTAAGGCAGATGTATGTTTTTTCTTTCCCTCTTTTCAGATGGAGTACTAATAACAAAGTTTCTCTGTGAATAGCACTCTAGTACCTTATGGAGTAACTATTTATATTTTAATTTAATTTGGACACAAAGACTTACTCTGCCCACAGGGCTCATGGGATGAGCAGCATAATCTGATGTCAAATTATAGTTAGTAGCTTCACATATCATGCTTACTGGTCGCTCTTTCTTTTCTTCAGATGTCATAGCTGCAGCAGTCCTGAAAATAGAATATGTAATAGCACTAGAACATGCTGTGTCTGCAGATTGCTATTAAAAAGCATTCCTAGATGTTGCCTAATAGGAACTGTGCCCTACTTTTCCCATTTTTAAGCAGTTCACATTTCATTGTACAGGTACCTTCACTGTGATTTAAAAAGGCCATTAAATTATACAGCAAAGGAAAACTTAAATTTATCACAGATGAATTCTCTATTATTCTAAGGGGTTGAAGGGAGGGGAAAAGGCAGTTATGAGCACGAGGCAGAAATGGTGAGACACATTCTTCAAAGACCCCATTTGGCTTTGACCCACTTGTGAAAGCACTTATGTTTGTTCAGTTTCTCATATTCCAAGTCTCTCAAGGCCTTTCTTTAACCACTATTTCTGGTGCTGCAGCGATGGTGAGAAATAGGACACCCAATACCTGGCCATATATAATATCCTGATGTCAGTACTGTACACTTCTCATACCATTTATCTTTTTCGGGAAAGAATTTGCTGTTTACGCTATAAAATTAATGCTAAGATAGCAAGACAAATCATTACCCACTATTTAGAAAGTGCCTAGACTAGCCAAGAAGGCAGCCAAATGAGAAGAGTACTAGGCAAAGCAATATAAATTAAATAAACTTGATGTTCCCTACAGGATTCAAAAATAGATTCCTCGTTGGTAATTTACTAGATTGTTTTTTTTTTTTTAAAAAAGGCTATTTGCCAAAACTAGAGCTGAATAACCCAGGTGACAAATGGAAATCCACTTAATGCAGTTCTATTATATAATCAATTTGCGCTATGGTTTTTTATCTTAAAAATTAGTACTAAGTATCACTTTTGTATAATTAAAAGGTCTCCTTGTTGGTACTTGGGCAAGTTGCAAACTTTGTAATTAGAAATCACTGGAACATACTGCAATACTAACACACTCCAAAAAAATACATATTTTATAGCCTTAAACAGATGTCACTTACTGCTCATTCACAACAAAAATACAGTTGTCCTGCGATGGCTGTCCCGTTACTGGATGTTTGCAGGTTACTTTCCGTTCATTATGACTGTGGAAGAGAAATAAGAAACTTGTATAGATATTGTTCAACTAGGTATTGAACTTTTCAACTCAGTTACATAAATCCAGTGCAAGCACAGAATCCCAGCGAAGGTAATCACCAATATTTCATTACGACATGTACATAACTCCATGTCTCTTCTCATAACCCAGCCACACAAATATACACACTCATAAAAAGAATCGTTCAAACAATTAAAGACCCCTCAAAATACTTCGGGGTGGGAACAAACACGGAGGAGAAAAGCCTGCTTGGGTGCAAGGTATCAGAAGAGGGGCAGAAGAGCCATTTTCTCCCTGGCAGTGACTTCTTCACTGCCTTGTGGCCTCCTCTTTTGAGCCTTTCAAACCCCGGAGCTCAGCTCCACTTGCAAACACTACAGTTTCTACCTCTCCAGCTTCCCGAGGCAGCTTGGGCTCAGCACGGCCATCTCCACATTCCCCTGGTTTCCTGAAAATTCCTTTGGATCACGAGCATCGGGCAATTTTAGAGCATGACGAATTGCGAGTTCCCTCCACACAAGAAGCCTAATACGGCATTTCCAGCTATGCTCATGGCTGAAGGGCCTTTGGTTAAACCTGCCCAAACCTGAACTGCCAGAGCATCGAGATAACCCAGTTCGTGGAACTTCGCTTATTTCTGCAGCAGTTTACTGGAATTTTAAGTCATAAGGGTCAGAGAATTGTAAGTCTAGCTTCTAAACAAGCTTCTGTTATAAAAATGACACGCAAAATGTAAAATTAAGTCGCGGGGACTGTTGCTCCAAGACCACTGCTGCTCAGAGCTGGGGCAGGCGGCAGAGGCTCCGCTTTGCGCAACGGGAACCGGGGACACTCAGAGGTCCAAAACGGAGGTCATACAAAACCCGAAGGGAAAACACAGAGGAGGAGGAGAAAAAAAGGGGAGAGAGGAAGGAAGGCAGTGACACAAACCTATGTCAGAATGCTTTGAATCAATCTGAAATCATATATAGAGTCGGCCTTCCAAAAATATCATAATATTTTGGGGCAAAACACTTTTTCCTTGCTATTCAAACTAATGTCAAGATGTATAGAGGTGTAGCTGATGTTTTGTCTAATCATATATAAAAAGCCAAAAAATATCAGTGCAGACATGAAATTCTGTGGGCCATGATATACTTTTCTTCTAGCATTACAATATTTTTATAGTTACTGTGCACAGAAAAGGTGAGGAAGATGAAGGACAACCTTTTCTTTCTCTTGAGCTTCAATGCAAATGAGATCTTACGAGCAATCACTGAAAACCCAACTCGTATTATTAAAAAGTATGACTGCTGTAAGCATGTTTAACTGGATAAATAGATTTTAACACTTCCATTTGAAAACTCTATCATTACTCATCAAAATACTGCATTTTTGAGGTTAATTTAGCTCATATTTTGACAAGACTCCTCCAAATCCTGTGTAAGATGCAGAGGATCTTGCTAATTATTTTCACAACCCTCCCACACAACAGCAGGTGAAGGCATTTATTTTGAACTTAATCTGCAGACCAGGACTAGGTTCATTAAACGCTACCATTTCACATTCACAACCTTCATGCCATTCCATTTAGGCAGTCATTCAGTTATGCACAAAGTAACCTTCGGGGTCCCCACACAAGCTTAATGTTTGGATATTACTTTATAACAACGCGTATCATTATTAGACCCCAGTCCAAATAAAACGGAAAGCTTTCTGCTTAATACCAGAGAGCTTTAATTTTTACAAGCTCCAGTCTGCACTTCAGACCTCCAATTTTGCATGGTTACGTGTCTATACTTTCCTCTGCTGTAATGACTGAGTAATTTGGATCCCAGCAGCGGGAAGCCACTGTGTTCATTTGCTTCCTTAGGCAGAGAGGCAGCGTCCAAGACATAGGAAAACAGAGCTCCTCTTCCTTCTCTCTTTGGACTGTCCTTGGTAACACCAGAGTACCTATACACACACACTGCTGGCCTTGTCCCAAAGGATACAACTGCCCCTTACTATTTTAGCATCTATACTTAGGTTGTATTCCTGGTATGTTAAATGCTACAGTCAAAAGGGGGGAAAACTGCCTGCGTGTTTTATTAGTATTCACAAGCGTACTCTCCAGACTTGGTTTGTGGCATGAACTGTTACTCATTAGTTATTTGTCACCGGGAGGTGTTGGGCTCCAGAAGTCAGCACAGCTGCCTAAGATGACATTATGAATATGCATTTCAATACAAAATAAATCAGAGTTCTTGCATCTATCAAGGTAACATTCTGTTCTTAATCCCTGCAGTGACCCTGGACAGTGACCGAGTATAAAAGAATTAAAAAATAAAATAAGACAAAATAAAGTAAAACATCGACCCACTAAAATTGCTCAGGGGCAGTTTCCATTTTTAGCTGTCTCAGTGCAACAACTGATAGCAATTTATCAGAATAATTTGAACCTCTTTCTCATAAATTTTTAGACTTTTCTTCCCAATTCACTCCTCTGAACATTGCAAGCTTTGGCACCTAGACAAGCCCTTTGAACACAAGGAATTATCTTTTTCAGGTTAGAAGTTCACGACAACCTTGAATTTGACTCAGGTTGTTTGCCTCCCCATCTGCTCTCCTTTCCATCCCTCTAGGCACTCCTAGAAATGACTCTCTTGAAGTGACAGTACTATTTCACCTCTTCTCACTAATGCCTGAAACATTTAAAAAAAAAAAAAAAAACACCCTTGTTAGAGTCTTAATCTACTCAGTAAGTTCACAATCAACTGGCATCTTATCAGTGACCAAATGGCCACGGATTTTAAAAAACCCTTCAAACAGATTTTTCAAAAAGCATTTTTTAGTACCCTCTACGCAATTCCGGGAGGGTCCCCTGGTAGGACCAGAATCCCCTTTCAAAGCCAGGATGGTTGAGATCCGCAGGACAAGGAGGGAGAAGAGCAGCGATGAGAGGGGCACGCAGCACGTGCTGTGCGTGATCCCACCGACTCCACATACACTAGAGCAGCACTAGAGCATCAAGAAGGCTACAGGCACCAGCCTTGTGGGCCAAGGACTTCAGGCACAGCGTGTTTTGTTCTTTTCCTGCTCCGGCATTTCAGCTTTGAATTAATAAGTAAAGCCAAGCCATTAATGACAGAGCAACCTGATACGAGGCACGTAACTGAGGAATAAATGGAATCAGAACAGTACATACTCCTATCTTCCCACTGCAGTCTTCTGAGACTCATATACTCATCTTTCCTATGGGCTAATAGCTTGCAGATGCTTTCAAATGTTTTTGCTGATTTTTTTTCAGCTTTATCTTGCATTTTACAAGACTGCAAAACTGCAAGGTAACCCCAATATTCTGTGTGCCAATATTTTGCTCTGATCAAAACTGCTATGAAACCATCAAATTCAAAGTTCTGTCCGGTTTTGCCATTTTGAATTCTATTTTTTTATTAATTGGCAATCAACCCAGACACTAGCAGTTGAAATGGGACATCAGATACGTGGCACAGTTGTACATCACGATGGACACAGTCAAAACCACAGGGTCAGATCATCCTTCCCCTGGAAAAGAGAAAGTCGTCAAGAAAGATCAAAGAATCAGGGTGGGAATGCTTGGTTTGGGGTCCCTCCACTGTAAAGCTGGGTTAAAATCCCTGTTGGGAGGGGAGCGGAGGGGAGGAGAGGAGGAAGAGAGGGGAGGGGAGGGGAACGGAGCGGAGCGGAGAGGAGAGGAGAGGAGAAGAAAAAGAATAAAGGCCACACTGAGCTGGGCCAGCCCTGGCAAAGGCACATTTGCCTTCTCCCACCGAAGTTAAAACTGGATGCCACTTCAAAGTTCCTCTTAGGCCCTTTCTTTGCTTACTCTATTTATATGCTCCTAAACGCTAAGGCCTTCTCATTTGCTCATTCTCTACGTGACCATCAAAGGAAAGGCTGAGTTCTGCTTCCCTGAAAGAATACAAATAAAATAGGGGACAGGACACCGCTCTCACCCTACCTCCGTATTCCCAGTTCAGTATCCCAATGTTCCTTTTGACAAGCGGACACCGAGGGACATCATTTCAGAAAAACAGTGGCCAAAGAGCAACGGGTGAGAATAAATGTTGGGAGGCAGACAAGATTCACAGCCTGGCAATCTCATCTTCATTAGGCAAGCACTATAAATCACCAACTCACCCAGAAGGACATGAAGACATTTTATGTGAAAAGCAACTTTACCCATTTCTCATCTATACTTCACTGCAAAACAGGAACAAAAATCACAAGGAAAGGTAAGGACACCAGGCAGGAATTTCAAAGGGAAGTTGTCTTCTCTAAACGTATGCTAAAGTTTTGCATGGACGTTTAAAGAAGAGATGAAACCAGGGACAAACATAGGACAAGCCTGGCCCAGCTTTATTCAACTTCTGTGAAGTATTTCATTTCTGAACTGGGGAAAAAATACATCAGCAATTTTTGCCTTATATATTTGCTTTCTAATGCAAGAATGCCTCATTTCTAATTGAAAAAAAAATGCTGTAACTTACAGTTATCTAATAAAAAGTTGCCCTAGTTTGGAAAAAATCTAAATAAATGTAGTCCCTACACAACTGCTAGCGAGGATGTGGTCTGTGGTTGTACAAACTCTCCTATTTTACTAAATCTGCAATGCCACATTGTACAATAAATAGCGCATGCAAGCACTTTTCAGTTCTTACTGGCATACCCAACAGTTATGGGCCTTTTTTCAATTAAGTTTTTAAACAGCAACTATGGAAACCACACTGCTCGGCTTCGCTGGAAAACACACGGATAGGGTAACTTCTGACACTGGGAAGTCTGAAAAAAGAGGGTGTAAAGAGACAGGAAGTTTAAAAGCATATAAAGCGTTGACAGAGCCATGTATCATCATATAAGCTGCTAAAAACCAAAGCACTTCGTGTACCCACATGCCCAGCTTTTCAGTCATTATTCCTCAAAAGACCAAGCACGACTGCCCTGAATTTGCAAAACTTTCCTTCAGTGGGAACCTCCTGAACACAAATTTATATTCCTGTGAAAGTATTGCAAAAAAACAAGACCTTTTGTCACCTAATTGGATGCAATTAATACGCCCTCATGAACTACTTCCAGCAACAGCAACGTTCCAACACAAAACAGCATCTTTCTTTGTAGAGGTTATGTAATTAAGCACAAACGTAAGCCTCAAATTTGGCAGCTGAAAGCCATGCACTCCTCAGTGGTTAAACACCTAGGAAGGCTCGGTGAACCGAAGTAAAACGCCACGTCTGCCTTGAAAATCTACCCAGAGTTTTCCAAGGAAAAATGGGAGGCGGAGGAGCACGATGCGGCCGGCAGCCCAGAAGGGCACTGGATGCTGCGGTCTGGGCAGTGCTGCCTCTTCCCGGTGGAGACGGGCAGCGGGGACCCACTGACTAACACTGCCCAGAGCCCATTCCCCCCACGCAGGTGGGACGCTGCGGCGTCTCCCGGAGGGACACGGAGGGCAAAGGAGGCAAAGGTGACTGTTGGGAAGGGGAACAAAACGCCACAGCCAACGGCTCTTCTGCTATGCCGAGCTCGATCTCTTTGCTGCTAATATGAGACCACTCACACTATCAAACTGAAGTCACTGAGTATCACTGAGAGATGCTAATTAGAAGCTATTAATTGATATTTATTTATGCATAGGACGTTAAAGGTTTTTGGAACCAGAAACAGCTCTGGCTTGAACCTACATGGGAAAAAATGCACTTTGGCTGCATGATCACCACTGCATCACCGTGCTTCATGCAATGCATCGCCCCACGTGCTGCAGGCTTGGGAATTACTTCAGAGACCTCCATTTCCTCAGCCATCCCCCACAAATCCAAGCTTCATTTTTCATTGACTTGCTGTACAAATTTTAGCAAATGCTAAAATGCTTTAACGTTTTCTTCAGAGCTCACTGGACAGAAAGTTACCTCCAAAACTTCTGTCGATGTGTGTTACTACGCCTGGTTCTGCAAGCCTTGATCTGTGTGATTTATTACAGTATAAATGAAACACACTACTAACAAGAGTTAGTTAAGGAAATAAAATTCTAAAAGGCCATTCTGATTTAAGCTTCCGTTCTGAGTTACCATGTAAAATCTAGTGTTACTTTGCAGGAAGATCTTACTCTAATAACAGTTCCTTCAGGAAAAGAAAATGGGAAAAGTAGGAAAAAAAGTAGGAAAAGTAACACTAGATTCCATCGGGCTTCAGACTACCAGACCACCACTTCCCTGCATGTCGCAATCACTGTCAATCTTGACTGTCCCGTCACTTAATCCAGTTTCCCTGCACACACACATTTCACTTCAAAAAGGGAACTCAACAGATTCAGTAACCAGAGGTTCTATAAAAAAAAAGAAAATAAAGTCTTCTTTCAGCAAAAGGAGTGTATTTGTTAACAAGAACAATTAATCCTATGTGCATTTCCTCACCTCAGTTTCCTCAAGCCAGAACCACTTTCTGATACAAACTGCTCCAGCAAGGCCAGTAGCTCCTCTTCTCCAAATGGGAATATTTGACTATTTGTTAAAATTTCTCACTATTTACAGCACACTATTCGGGGGATTTTTTTCCCCCATGCCACAAAAGCAATAAATAAAAATTAATAATCAAGTTGCTGCTGCACTAAACATTTCAGTTAATATGGTCAACATACTGTCAGATTGCAGATATTCACTTTGAAAGATGATTCACCAATACAGCAAATTCAGAAGAATGGGTAGGATATTTAACAGAGTAAAGCAACCAAAGCTCTTCCAGCATCATGGCTGTTATAAACATTGAAGGTTTCTTCACTGAGAAAGGCAAACAAACTGGTCAGTAGTTTTTGAGCTTCTCTACTATTTTTTGATTCAGTCATATTCTTCTGTGCCGACAACACAAGGAAACCATTATAAAAACCTAAATTTGAACAACAAAGGTCCCCACTTTCTGATCCTGGTCTCCCATAGCAATCTCCAAAGGTAATTTGAAATAAAACACTTTCAGAAGACAGTTCAAACAATCTACTTCCGAAACACAGTATCAAATTGATCTGAAATCAAATGGGGTGAATGTTATCTTTCATGCTTGTTCATTTAAAAAAAAAATCTTGTAATAAAAATTTTTATAATATAACCTAAATGGGTTTCGTTTAGTCTTAACAGTCTAGTTATAGCTAGGACATCCTTTACAAGGCAGTTTCAAGCATAATTACAAGAGTTACAACACAACTCAATTGCTCCATTAAACTGGTGCTGTCGCATTGTAAAGAGAAGTAAAGCTGCCTAATTTTACAGAGTTATAACCGCTTTTTTTTCCTCTTTATTTTTTATTTCAGTAAAATGTTGCTTCCGATTTAATGCCAGGCTTTGAAGAGAAATTTGGTGAAATTATGTTGTGCTGCCTCACAAAACTAGCTAAGCACATCAGTAATCAAAATCTGATGTGCATTAATAAAGGTAGTATCTTATTTCTTATGACAGTCCCAAATATCTAGGGATATCTTTCCCTTATACCATCTGCTATTACTTACGATTACTATCTTTATCTTTTTTTCTAAAGATGATACGAAACCTAGTATTAGCTATCAATGAAGCAAATCCCAGTTTTATCTCCATCAACATAACAGGCTGTAGGAGTTTAACAGCGAAACACTGTTCAGACAAGTAGAAGACTTCCATGCTTGCTTCTATGCTTCCACATCTCCGTATCAGTAAAAACTGCCATTTTTATTAAATAACAACACACTTCTATCAATTACACTGTCCAACTTTCAACAGCAAGCCACACTTGCTGCAATGGAGTTTGATGACATGCATTAGCCCTGGCTAAACATTTCCTTGGTCTGTGGAGGGAGCAAATTGCTGCAGAGTAAACACATTTTCTACGGGGAGGCCTTTAGAAATCCTCCTTTCAGCTGCCTGTCAGAACAAGCAGCTGAGGCACCGGGGTGGCCGCTCGTGCACCCGTTGAGACAGCGCAGCGCATTCAGCCCAACCCCGTATTGCAGGCGTCCCGCCACAAAAGGCCTTATTCTGTGCAGGAAAGGTACGCGCTGAAACTTTGCGAGAATCGTTCCCTCAGCACGACCAGCCACGGCTGCCGCCCCGATCGCAGGCCCCGGGGCGGCCGTGCCGCGAGCTCCCCCCTCGCCGTCTCCTGCTCGAGGCGCGCGGCTCAGCACGGACGGGAGGGCCCGGCCTGGCCGCGGGCCGCGCGCGCAGCCCGAGCAGCCCCCGCTCCTCCGGCTCTGCCGGTGCCCAGCTGCGGAGCCCCCTATGCCGGGAAAACCTCTCGGCCTCGGGAGGAGCGGCAGCCGCTCCTTTAGATGGTTCAGAAACCATCTGACATGTTGGCAGCAAATACAAACGGGGCGGCGTTTGCTTGAAGTCATGAGTAGGACGGGAAAGATTTCGTACTTTCTCCACACACTGACTTAATTTTAAAAACTTTTTTTTTTTTTTTTCCCTGGGAACATACATATTTAATGCTCATCTGCTTGCAGTTAACACTCACATGCTCACATTGCAGATTGAAGGTCATGGAGAAAAGAATAAAAGTGTATTTTAGTCTAGAAGAGTGGATACCAACCAAGCTTGTGGGCAACCTTGACACAATGACAGCTCGGAGCAGTAGAGAACAGCTCAACTGCAGAAAGGCCCCATTTCCTCCCTTTTTCTTTGCCTTCAAGTTGTTCGTTCGATACAATTCTTCATCTTATTACCTTCAAAAATATCACTAAAAATTCAGCAGGCTGCAAGAGCATCATACTTCAACATGGTGTTAATTTTTCTTACAGCTTCCTCCTCCTGCACGTCTGCACAAGCCACTATCAGGGAGTGAGTGCCAGAGCCGACAGGCCTAAAGTCTGATCTGCTGTGACAGGTCTTACGCCCCTCTGGCGAGTTCAACTTTGACTGTCAGAAGAAGTGACCGTCTGGGGCTAATTGATGCTGTTAATGTTAAGAACACCTGTCAGCAATTACCCAGGAACAACCCTTTATTGAGCTGAATCCACCTTCCGTGTTATTTAATGGGATTAGGCCGCAGCTACAATCCCCGCCTTTGCCAGAAAGCCTGGATCGTCCCGAGCTCTGATCAGGAGCAATAGGAGCTCTGCAAACAGACAAGGGACACGTCAACTCACACACAAAATTAATCTGGTTTCCTTTAGGTAGCAAGTTAGCAGTTTTTATTCTACTTTTTTCCCATTTCAGTGCCAAGTTTCTTAAGAAAAACTGGCACCTCAGTTTAGGCCAATTTCTGAAGTAGCAGCAATAGTTTATGAAGTCTCCAGCAATGTTATTTTTCATTGCTGGGCAAGGAAGCAGGACAACTGAAGGGTAAGGATGATATATGTTCTTTGTAGGTGCAAAATACCTTGCTTTCTTAAATAAACAAAAGAAAGGAATGCGATATAATAACCACAGAAAAAACATTCTGGCTTGCACGACATGGGAAAACTTATTAGAATTATTTACGTGCTTTAATGTACCCCAACAGGTATTTCAAAAGTCATTTAGCTAATAGGCTATATCATTATTCATTTTATCAGATGAAATTTTAGTACTCCATCTGATTAAGAGTTCATGCCCACTACTCAGTGCTTAAATGCAGATTGTCAATCACTTTGAAGCCTGCTGCTTTTGTCTAATCAAACCATTGGCTCTGTGCTTTTGAAATTTCCACTTGACAAAAATCATTTCTTGGCTCTCTCCCCTCATCTTTGTTTTCAACACCTACACAGATCATTTTGCAGATTGGACTCATTTCTTTCATAAATGCAGAGGAATGACTATAGCTTATTTAAAAAATGAATTGTCAGCAGATTTTATAGATATGCAGGAAACCCGCAAGGGAATAATATTACAATTAAATCCCCTACCTTTACATCCTGACCCTCTCAGCAGTCTCCTGACCCCACAACACAACCGAAATAACACATCATTTTTATTAAGAAGTGCTCTGGACCCAGGAACCCGCACCCTTACGAAGAACGACACAGTGGGATGCCTTCGCCAACAATTACAGGTTAATTGCACAAATACAAAAAAAACACACACCGCCCCCACCGCCCCAGGGCAGTAGGCAGTATTTTTTTGAAGCAGACATGATGCAACCGATAACCTCGTCAGGATTTTCTCACACCTGGGGAAAGCAGCAGCATGCATGAAGTCCATAACTTGGTGGGAGCCAGGAGCTGTGAGCAGCTTTCCTGCACAGATGCTTTTCCCAAGCTGCCGTGAGACTCCCAGCTCCTGGAAGCGCAACATGCCATTCTACATCTATATGCAGGCCATTCTGGGCCAACTTTTGGTAGGCTGCTCATCCACATATTGAGTATCACAGGCTAACAGCATCAGTGACATCCTCTTGAGTTTTTATCCCAAGAGATGGCATTTTCTGAAGAGCACACACTACCATAGGCCACAAAATGAACGTAACAGAGGCAGCTTTATACCAAATACAGCCCTTTACCTGCGACCAGGACAGAAGTGGCACAGGTTCCAGCTCAGCCTCTGTGCAGCACAATGTGGGCTCCTGACTGCTTGTGCCTGGCTTACTGCACACGAGTAACAGCAGCCTCTGTGCTGGTGGGTTCCATGCAGGTCTACGCTTTTGGCTTAGGCTGGCTCCTGATGCCACATCTGTACCTTAAAATTGCCCTGAAATCGTGACTAGTAGCTAGAAATAAATAAGAAACGGGAAAAAGTCGACACCATTCCACTGTTGCCTCTTGTGCTACAGCTGGTGCTCAAGACCCCCACAGCGATCCATCCAAGTCACGCAGCTGAGGAGGCCCCGCATCCCACGGCACAGCTTCCCTGCAGGCACATGGCATAAGGTGCCGTGTGAGGAGGTGGATCTGTCCCTTTCCACGGCAGCCGAGTGTTGTTGGCTCCACTACACCCCCAGTGTCAAACTGGCAAACATGCTTTCATGTTAGAGCTGCACATCTGTGCGAGAAATTCCTAACACTGTAATGATAGGAAGAAAAGTCCTGGTGCAGACTCTCCCTTCATGAAGTCGCCATTTACATAAAAATGACAAATTGATTTGTTTCAATGCTGTTGGAGAAAAGGCCAGGGACAGAGGGACACTTGGAGGACACAGATCCATGTTCATATTGTCCATGCCATTTCACTGACTTTTTAGTTGACAAAAGGAAAAAAGTAACATCTAACATTACCCTCTCTATTTTGGTGGGAATATTTTATGTTCTCCTAACTTCCTTTAAGAACTTCTTTTAGTTTTTCCTGCATTGCAACTGGCTTTAGAAAGAATTTTAAAGGACTAGTAAATCATATTCAACAAGATAAACTAACTGCAGTTTACCATACAGAGCATTACTCATCTCTTGTTTTACCACTAGCAAACATTAACATAAGGAAGAGATTTGTGAAGCGGTGATTTTTCAGAGACCCAAAAATGAAAAGTTTTTGCCTTATTTTTTTTTATTTCCAGAGTACAGACATTCTTAAAGAAAAGCAGGCTCCAGGCCATATTCCAAGCCTCTTTTATACAGTATTTGTACAGAATGATTTTTTAGAGTATCTCTCACCTTCCAGAATTAGCAACTCCAGATATATTTCAGACCTATAAAGATCTCCAGCTACCCAAAAACACTCTACATGCGATGTGCCTTCTAGCCCTAAATTCATCATAATAAATGTATTACTTATTATGATTTTTATACATATATAAATGTATCAGAAATTGAACATAGCATCAAAGTTCTAGCACCTTTACAGGTATCCAGCCTACATGTGTGTGCACACCCCCTCTTTATAATAAGATGATTTCAGGGGGTTATTTTGTTTGCTTTAAATAAATCTACTTTCTGTATGTTTACAATCATATTAATATTTTACTATTGATAAGGAGAGTGAAGAAAGCTTTGAGCTGACACTGAAAATATTCCTTGCTTTTCCTGGAGAAAAAGAACACGGTTCTCTGTTTGTTTATTTTACACTCAGCTTCCCGCTGTGGCCCCCACGGATGCAGGCAGCAAGTCTCCATCACAGAAGCAGTACTGCAGGCCATGCTCTTCGTAGCATTTTATGATGCACGTCTGCTCTGATCAACATAGTGAGGAGGTATTTTAATTCAGCTCTTGCCTAGAGCTTTACATACATTTATGTTACTCCTTAATGAAAGATGTTAAAGTAGGTGCCATGTGAAGACCTAGCCTTTGAAAATCTTCTGGTATGATATTTTGGATAAACCATTCCATGGCCATTAAGAGATCATAAAACAATGCCAGCTTTAAAAACTGCCACTCCATAAGGCAGGTCTTCACTTGGAATTAGCTGCTATTTATGAATGCCAGCAATTTTCCTTCTATCCCGTTTGAGTCTCACCAAAGACAGCACTGCGGTACCCCAAAGCAGGCGCGCTGGATTTCAAAGACAGGAGGCCGAGGCGGGAGGGAGACGAGAGGATTCAATAACCATACATCACTCTGGGTGAAAAAAGGGTAGGGGAGCAAGTCTGGCATACGAGTCCAAATGCCACTTGAGTAGCTCTCCCACAGAGGGTGTCCCAGTGCAGTCACTCACTCTGGGGGAAGTTTCCAGGTGCCCAGGGGCTGCCCCATCCGCGTGTGCTGCTACCCGGGACAGGGAGGCCGAAGGAGCTCTGCCCACGCACAGGCTGCCGGAGCCGCGGAAACCCTCACGCGTCGGAAGAACCAAAACCAACAAGGAAGGGCCTTCTGTAAGAACATTCAGAATGACTTTCTGATTCTACTCGAGTGTTTGCGTTACTGTTACGCGCAAGTTGCATCTTTGTTAGAATCATCAGCAGCAATTCTTTAAAACAGAATTAAAAGACATATTCCCTAAACTGCCAAGCAACCCTCAGTTAAGAACAGGAAAGATGACAGGTAACTGTGAGATAAAAACATCCAAACTGAACAGTTCAACCAATTTCATGCATTTTTAAGGAGTAGAAAATGCACAAGACAAAACATCTGTTTGCAAATCAGTTTTAGAGCTAAAATGTATTTTCTCCTTTACATGGATATTTCTGGCCCCAAGAAAATGATTTATATTGGTACACAGCAATGTTACTTAAGGATTTAATGCTAAGCCCAAAAAGCGAAATACGAGTTTTCACTACTTAGCAAAAAACAAAAAAGTTCTAGAAGACAAAGAACATAAAGAGTAAAGCATTAAGACCAATCAATACATTCAAAAGGCATTTTATAGTCAAGAATCAAAGCTCCTTGTTTTAAACCTATATCAATTCTCAGGCCCTGCTCCCAAATACAAATGCCAAACTGTAAGGAACTATAAACTTTAAAAAATTTGAGGTAGTTTCCCAGCCTTTTCTCTTTTCATAATCTAATTTGTTTCCACAGAGAAAAATGCAGACCACACTGAATGCGCAGAGTGCTGAGCATGCTTTTATCCCAGGCACTCGAAACACACAATTTAGAGATACTATAATTTGGATAAAATGGTAGTTTCAAAAGCAAAAGAAATATATTTGGCAGGGGTGGGGGGGCAGGGGAGCTCCGACTTGCTCAGTAAAAAAGCAAAGACAGAGGTACCTTAAAATCACTTGGCCAGGCAGTGTGCCCCTCTAAATACATCAACACATGCTTAATGTAGCTCATCCTAGTTATCCACACATGTCTAGATACACTTCCCAAGCTCTATAAACTTTTGCTCAAATGCGCATTGCGTTAATTTTTCCCCTTAAAAGGCAGAACAACAACAACCAAAAACAACGAATCCTGCAAAAGGATAGGAAAATCATGAGCAAGTCTGTCATTGCTAGAGGTAGGAAAAAGTAACTGGAAAATTCCAACCACCACCACACTAACTCAGGCTAATAAGAGACTATGGCCCTACTCAGTTAACCACAAAACCAGCGAGTTTCACGTTAACAATTATGTGGAAAAGCTAAACTATCTGTAATAAGTACTCTTACATCCATGTTTTAGAAAAGCCCCTCTCATTTCATCCGCTCACTCTCCTCTCTCCCCTGACTTTTAATGGAAATTGCTTAAGAGAATTGCCCTGATTTATTTAAGAATATAGCTTTATGTTCTCTTCTGATAAAGACAAGCAACAAACTAGAAGTTTATGCACACAACCTAAATTGTAGTCAACAAGACAGGACCATAACTGTTTTTGGCATTCAGAACCTAGAATTCTATCAATAAATAAATAAATAAAGTCTATTTTGTGCAAAACTTCGCTGTTCTTCCCACACAATACAACACTCAAGTTTTACACATACCATAAACATACCAAAAAAGCACAACACACTTTAAATATTTCGGAAGACTTATCAGAGCTTCTGACTATTTGCCTACAAAAATATATTTGGGCTAAGTCCAAATTACATTTTAAAAAGTGATAAAATCAGTGATAAAAATGATTTATCAAGCTTAAAAAGATTAAGTAGGCATGGTAAGAATATCACACTGAAATTAAATATTAATTCTGGAAATTTTAATTACAAAATATGTGTATGTGCGGAAGGCAATTTAAAAATCATTTCCCACAGCTCATTGCTTTTGGTTCTGCTTTGAAAGGCAACCATTTACACCAAGAAACAGAGCTACAGGAAACTTATGTTCATAGTAATCTGTATAATCACATCTACCATAAATATATCATTTCTGTATCTGCAATATGATACTACCACTCTACTATGCCATAAAAATCACCAGTCTCTGCATTACTGGAATTATCCCTGTGAACGCGAACCTACCACATCCACCTTGCTATCTCAAGCTCTGATTCAGACCATGCAGATTCCAATCTGGAAGTGATTTCCTGATGGAAATCAATACGTAGCTTTCACTGGGAACGGCTTCACTGCTGCGAGACTCTCCGAGCAGCTGAGCTGTCTTTAGGTCTATTCACCCATCACAACTTGCTGTCCTCAAGAAGAAAAACCAGAAACCAAACGGAACACAGTGAAACCCTAGACTTTTGTCACAAAATACTGTTGCGAAGATAGCTGTGCTGTGCTGTACTTTTCTAGCTATAAAATGGAAGATTATCAGTATTAAAATAAAACCTCTTTCCAAACTGCAATCTGCCAAGATTTCTGAATGTAGCAGTGCTGCAGAACTCAAGAGTTAACCATCCAAATGCTAGAGAAGAGAACAGATGCAAACTCAATTGCTTCTGCACTTACCATGAGGCAGAAATTGAGGTGCAATCATTTAAAATTTAAATTACAAGTAGTTTTTTAACTAAGTATTTTTAATGCTAACAAGCTTTGTGGCTGTATGTATGACATTCACATAGAAATAAACATACATCCTGGCAGATTCTACTTACATATACTCACTGAAAATGCATCTGTTTTTCCATTTGGTTCCCCCCTACACTCACACGCAGTCCCCAAAATAACATTTGTAATATGTTGTTAAAACTATTATATTGCCTTAAAACCTCTAGGATAAATTAACTTACAGCTGTCTATTTGAAGAGTATTTCTGTGCAGTGTTGCATGCTAATTAAAAAAAAGCTCAAATTCCTGCAACATTCTATGTCTTAGACACATAATCTTGTAGACTAGCACATTTGAATAATAATCTTGAAAGTTATACAGTCACTGAAAGTCATAAATCAGTAAACACTTAAAACCTACCTAAAATTAGGTTTCCCTTTAAAATCTTAATTTTGAATTTTACAAATGCTCTGTGTTATTTCACATGCATTGTGAATTACTGAACACCAGATTAAAAACAAAAAAAAAAAAGAAAAAAATACAAGGAAGTGTTTTTTCCAAAGAAGGATTAAAATCTTTATGCTTAAAGAAAGCAGTTCAAATGTATGCCAGAAGAGTGATTTACTCACCAGTCTCCAGGGAAGCTCATTCTTTACTGAGAGCTTGACACGCAAACAACAACAGCAAAACCACCCCACGATGTGAGGTGAAACCTTTCTTCTCCCCCGCTGCTCTGAGGCTGCTCCCCAGTGAGCCCTGCACAAGCCTGACCCGGAGCAAAGGCAGCGGAGCTGTCAGGACGCTGGCCGCGGGAGCAAGCGGAGCCTCCGGTGATGTCACGTACTTCTGCAATGTCACCGCAGCTCCCAATTACTCACTCCAATCCACCCCTACGATCAGCATTTCCAAATGTTGGAAAACAAAACCTCTTCCACAGCAGAATTACATTTCAACGGGAGCCAAGAGTAAAGATTTTGAACAGTATGTCATGGGTTAGACAAAACATTAGAGTCAGGGAAATTGAGAAAACAGATGCTGGCTATTTTGTCTCAATATGTTCTTCCAACTTACCTTGAACGTGAAGAAAGTTTTTATGTGGTGTGCATGTATTCATAAAACAGGGGAATGACCCTTCCCGAGAGGGACAGAGGAAGGCAACAGGCTCGTACTGCACAACACAGCCCTGGACAGCCCACATCACTCTTCAGGACAGAAAGGCATAGGAGGGGTGTGCGCTGGAAGGCAGGCACCACCGGGCAGAGCTGCCAAAAGGGCTCTGCCTCATCCACCTCCAGGTCCCTCGGCTCCACTCGGTGGTCCCCAGCACAGTCACCTCCTCCCGCCCCAGCGGCTGCCTCTCCAACCTTCCCCTTTCCCTGCAGGCAGAAGGGCTTGCCCCGGTCACTTGGAGCATGGGGGAGCGCTGCAGGGTCAAGCTGGAGAAACTCAGAAGACTTGTTGCTTCTGCTGTCGGGAAATGAAAGCCTAGGGAATGGGATGAAAGCCAGTGGAAAATAATCCCTCTATGCTAAGGCCAGGAACTTCGGTACCAGAACGGAAGCATCCAAACTACTAATGCAGGATATGAAACTAGATGCACTGTGAAGAACGCTGAAGAGAGAAGAATGATCCAAACAGAGATCATTCGTGAAGGAAACGTATATGCAGAAGTGCAGAGTAACCAGTCTACTTTAAAAGTACGAAAAGTAGATGAACAGCATGAATAAATATATGTTTGGAAAAAAAACTACTTTTATAAAAGTTAAAAAGGAAAAAACACCCCCACACTCCTACAGAAGAGTTTCAGTCACAGGAAGGGCCAGGCTCTACTACAGACCCCAGCGTTAGACCTGGGGGCAGGTATACAGGTAATCTCCCACATAAAAATCATGAAGTGCCAAAGATTACCTTCCTGAATGATTTTGAATTTATATCACACATTTTTAAAACAGTGCACAGATACTAAAGGGTCCTGGACCAACACCATGCTAATCTGGCTAGGGGCAACATACAGGAAATACTGCCTTCAGGCAACTAGGCGAGAACCACTCAAGCTCTTCAAGACAGAACAAGTCTGAAATTTTTGGCAGTAAAATTGGTAAAATTATCTGAGGTCTGTAAAAAGAGAGAGGTTCCAAATTCAATTAACTACTTTTTAAAAATAACATAACATGAAGAAGAGAAATTCTAAGGAAAGGAGAAGAGCTAACCAGAAACAGAGTATTGGACTTTCAAAGTAAAAAAAGTAGCAACTTGAGTTAAGCACTGAAGAAGCCCTGAAGTGCTTAGAAGCACTAAGGAAAGAAAAAAATTGAACTGGCATGCGGCTAGAAATGGGAGCTAGCCAAGAGGGGGTCCAAAAACTGAGTAATATTCTATCTCAATTTTCAGCATGAACAATATCAGTCACGGGAGTTCAGAGGCAACATGAACTAATGGAAATAAAATGCAGGGAAACAGACTGCCATTGAGAGGGGGAAGAAAATGGCCCAAGAGAAGCCGCCAAATGCAGAAACAGGACTGACTGACATAAAGGACACTGCCAGAATTCATTTCTGGATAACAGAAATCTGTATTTACACTAGTAACTTAAGAAAAGTAACGATGTCTGTTGATGATGTCAATGATGTCTGACACAAAACCAAAGGACAACAGACACATGTATTATGTTTGATAAACTACGAGAAAGAGATGAGCTTCGTACAGAAAGAAATGAATAAGCAAAAAGGAACAGTAAGAGTGGAACGAAATTCAAGGATGTAAATGTAAGATTATATCCTTAACTAACAATAGTATCTGTTACAAGACAGACAACTGAAAACAGTTACTGAGGACAGTATCCCATATGTTTCCAGCTGGGTCTCACTCAAGATCTCTGTATCCTGACTACTTCCAAAGTAAAACACGCAGAAGTCTCCACTTCCCAGTGAAACTGTTGCCACATTTCCTTCTCCCTCTCCTCCCACCATGGGTCAATAACCTGAGAAAGGCTGAAAGACAGTGCAGTCAAAATATTTTCATGAATTATTTCATGGGACTATTCCAATTAATTAGTAATATCTATTACATTAAATTATAACAAAAATATAAGTTTACCAGCATGACTACTGTTCATTCTATGGGAGAACGTGGGCATATGCCTTATTCAGCTTAGCAGTATGAAGTGCTCCAGGACTACAATATACAAAGAAGATTGTATAGATATATCCCAGGAAAGGTACACAACACTCAGAGCTAAAACAAAAGCACATAAATTGTACAAAAAAGCAAGTTATAAAAAGAGTTTTAAAATGATGCTGGTTGTCTTAATGGGAGTGTTTATATGACTACTTTTCTGTGACAGAGAGGGTAGCTTCAAAATCCACAAATGCTCACCTTGCATTTAAGTCAGGTATTGTAAAACAATTTTACCCATCTGTCACAGTTAGAAGGGCAAAAGTCAAAGGTTCAAAAACTGAGCAGAAGCGTTTCCACAGTTCTCAGGAGAGGTCTGAAAGAAGAGATTTGAAGTCAAAAAGCATTCCAGAAACCAGCCAGCAAATTAAGGAGTTATGAGTCACATTGCAACTGGCCAGTCCTTCAAGGACTATACTTTGTTCTCTCACTTGTATACTGCACGCACAAAATCGATCTTCTGGTTGAAATTAAGTTGACTTTTTCCCTTTATTTATTTATTTATTTTTGTTATATGATAAGCTTTATAGATGTAATTAATCCCCTGCTACTTCCGAGGCATTAAGGCCACTCTTTGCAAGAGCTGTGCAATTTCCAGTAGAATCTAAGTTTCATTAATAACCTCCAGCCCCAATTTCGGGGTGAGATTTAAAAGTAATAACACATGGTGCTTGAAGACAAAAGACAAACAGGACCAAGAAAGCTGAAAGGGAAAAGAACTAGGTTATTTCCTACCCCAAAATGGTAGTTTATCATTAGGCCTCAAATGAGGGCTGAATGAGGGAAAAACTCATTAATAAATATTTTAACTAAACCATCTTGCTGCTGTTTTCCAGTTTTCTGCTTCAGTAGAAAACAAAAAGAAAAATCATTACTTCATACCAAGAAAAAACAAAATATTAACCCTCTACCTCTGAACAATCCGTGAGCTGAGATAGCATACTGTGCTGAGGCATTTTATTCTTAGACAAAGAATTCAGTATCAGGAAAATGTAAGGTAGGTAAAATGAATCCTAAAAATCTCAATTAATCCTATAATCTAAATCAGAATAGTGCAACTGGTCACAATTTGTGACTGCTGAAACATACTACCCTAGAGAGCTCTAAACTGATCCAGCAAATCTTCCCTGAAAAGGGAATTTTCAAGTAAGGAAAAAAATTACTTTTTTCTTCCCTCAGAGAGATGTATAGTTTTATCAACATAACTGCATTAAGCATGCAGGAAGGAAATAAAATTGCTCTAGACACATATGTAAAGATGACCACATGCAGGCCTTGCCTATCTGCCCATCACATTTAGGTTTTTACACTCATGCTAAGGTCTTTACACATCTGCTTTAGTGAGACTACAGCTGATAAACGTAATGGCTATCTTCAGCCTGCCCATAAGACAAGCGCTGTGTTATACTACACCTTTAGTCAGGAAAGGTTTTCTACAGAAATCAGACTAATACAAAAATGTAAGCTGGACAAGACTGCTCAAGGTCATCTAGTACAATCTCAAGCTCAAAGCAGAGCTAAATTCAAAACCAGATGAGGTTGCATGAGGTCCTTCCCAGTGAGTTTCAAAAATCTTCAAGGATGAAGACATCACTGCCTCTCTATGCGTGACCACTTTGTCTGTTTTT
Source organism: Tinamus guttatus (assembly GCF_059628265.1). NCBI lineage: Eukaryota > Metazoa > Chordata > Aves > Tinamiformes > Tinamidae > Tinamus > Tinamus guttatus. The sequence goes on from NW_028288842.1 coordinate 3,644,693, forward strand.
TTTTTTAGCCAACTGGAGAGTACATCAGTGCAAGCTCTGACCACTGCCTTGTGTCTTTCCTTTGGGCACTTCTGGCAAAGACCTCCCTGCCTTCTCCATAAGTCCCTTCTGGTAGTGGCAGGCTGACCTTATTCTGGTCCTGCTCATGTTGGTGTGTGTCTGTCCTACTCACAGGACTAAAACTGGAACCCGAGAGCCTCAGAAGGGATGAGCAGAGGGAAACAACCACCTCCTTGGACCTGCTGGTTACACTACTGCTAATGCTGCCAATATGGGGCTGGCCTTCACCACCGCTGCAGATGCGGCATGATCATGGTTTATGTTCCAGTTTGCAGCCCTCCTGCACGCATAGGCCATTTTCTGGGATGCTGCTCCCTGTCTGGTCATTCTCGCCCTGGCACGTTTGCCCAGCAGAACTTCAGCCTCCTCCTGGGGCTCATTTCTCCCCCGCGTTGAGGTCTCTCCCTGCGAAGTTTGGAGTCACCTCGGGCTTTGCTAAGGGTGAATTCTCTGCCACTGTCCAAGTTAAATTAAAGCAACAAAAGCAACTGCTGATCAGCTTACGCATGTCCAGCCCCACTACCAGCCCCTGGGACCAGTTCTTGTCACCAGCCATCAGTTTAAGCCTTCAAACCACTGACCGCTGCTCCCAGAGAAGCCATCCCCAGTGTCGGGGCCAGCTTGCTCGGCACCAGCAGGTGCTCCGGGTCTGGTTCAACAGGCTTCACATGTTCACAGGGCTTAAGCAGCAACACGGTATCTATCTCCTTCGACAGGAAAAAACGAACAGCAAGATGCTCACTGCATTAGACCAAGAAAGTGTCTTTCAGAAGACAAGGAATTATAACCATGAACACGTAATATCAAACAGCAGAAGCCTCTCAGCAAGGCTGCGGCAGTTCTTGAAGAAGCAGAATATTAAGATTTTTGAGAATCAGAAAATACAGTCTTACGGACTGCACGGTGTGGATACCAACCAAGTGTGGACAAGATGCAGCGATCTACGTTAGTTTTAAACGACAGTTAAGCTGAGCTGAACAACAGGTCCCAAATGCCTGGTTGTTCACAGCAATATGGATGAGGTCTATGTAAACCTTGGGCTCTCATGAAGCACAAAGCTTGTTTTATCATTACACATAACGCGTAAAACATTGCCTACATTACAGACTTTTTAGAAAGAAGTAGTTCAGCAATGTTTTGCTCCAAAAATGGTTATGTTCCTATGCAGGAGGGCTGCAGGGGAGGAAGGAGGGGATGCCCGAGGCAGCTCATGTCTGCCAATAGAAGAGGTGGAAAAACAGGAGACCCAGCGGATCCATCTGCAACTGCCCGGTGTCTGCACGCCCCGGGACACACTGTCTGGCTGGAAGATACGGCAGAAAGAGTAACAAACTTCTGTAAATCAGCGACTGAAAGCACCAATGAGAAGCTCTAATATTCAGGTTCTTCTGCTTAGTTCAAGCTTTATATACCATGAACAAGTATATTAATGAGTTCTCCAGCAGGATTTTTGACTGTTTGCTGTTGGCAGAACAGAAGGAACAAGTTTTTGTCCAAAGGAGAAGGCCAGTCTTGGCTTACAACTGGAACGTCTTGTTCTGGCCCAAAATTTTGAACAGGTTAAAGATGCACAGTAGGAGTATTACTAGCAGGAACATTTTTAGTACCCTACACATACTTAATTTTAAACTATGCAATTAAAAGAAACCACAAAAGTGAAGTTGTCTCTTCCTTGCCAATGCTCTTCGTGGAAGAGCACTCTGAAGAGTATTTTTAGCACAACTTCTGGAGGACCAGAAGGATCTTTTAGATCTCTGTTACAGCACAGCCATCTGTGTATTATTATTATTTTTAGGAATGTTCTGCTCAGCTATAACATTTTCTATTAAATAAAGCACACTGTATGCCAATCTGAGTGATGCAGTCTCTCAAACATATATATATATATGAGATTGTATATATAACTATTTATGTGTATTTATGTGCGCTTGCTTTTATATATATACAATATATATAAATACAAAATCCAATTATTTTCAAAAACACAGAAACAAACAAAAAAAACACAAAATTTGATAACTTAGTTGGCATAAAACAAACTTTAAGAGTAAGTCAGCAATGAAGATTCAGTCTCCCTCAGCTCAGCACTAAAAAAATGAATCTTTCAATACAGAAGATGAATGTTCTTACTCCCTTCCCTAAAATCTGTAATAGTCTTCTGCTCCCCCCAGTGGCAAAAAAAAAATTAGTCCAGAAACACCCCACTTGATAAGTCCTATTTCCTCACCTAGCATAGGGTTTGAAGGTTCTTCAGAACGGAAACTGAAGGATAAACAAAACGACATTGAAAAATAAACACGTCTAAATCAAGTCATCTTGAAGCCACAGTTTATGCCAAAAATGTTATGAGAACAGATAAGTACAAAATATCTGATAATGAAAGCAGGTTTTAAATTAATCTATAATCCTAAAGTTGACAGGCATTTTCTCAGGTAATGATAAAGAAAAAACGAAGTCCTTTAAGAGGACAAATGCTTTTGATAAAAGTATCAGTACCAATCTTCTGTTTTAAAAAACACTTTGTGATGAGACAAGAAAGCTGCTAGCGCCAAGGGTAGATAAGCATCTACCCTTATTCTTTTTGATGGAAATATCTGAGGGATACTTCACTCTCAGCTGGAACGAAAAATTTTAAAATAAGCATGTGAAGTAAAAACTGTATTTTCTGAAAGCTAAGCCAAACAAATACCTTTAAAAATAACTCTGCTATTTAGTCTAGCTTTGAGGAAATATCACAGATATAGTAAATAATTATTTATATAAGTACGAGTTTACAATGTACTAAACTTAGCTGCAAAGTTATATTATTCGAATATTGTGGCTTATGTTTGTGGCATTTGATATGCCACTTAGCATATTCTATTTAAAATTTTCAATATAAACACATATATATAAAATACATATAAAAATAGTGAGCAATAACCTCAAAAATCTGAATTCAGTGTGGGAGAGCTGACATCCAGAAGGCTGACTGCTGCTTAGTAGCAGTCTATTTAGTCCATTTAAGGGCTAATCCAGTAACACTAACACGGTAACTTTCCAAATTTTCTGCCCGGCCTAGCGAAGGGGTTTCCTAAGCAAACGCTTGCGCGATGCAGGCTGGTCAGCAGCAGCACTTGGTAGATGCTTCGCTTTGGCACAGAGTCTGTTGCTTAACACCAAAGTACGTGGAAGCACCTCCGCTTTGGTTAAGACACAGCCCTGCTTAAAACCTACAGGCCAAAGAAAGTTCTGCAGCCGAGAGGACCGCACGGACACGAGGAAATCATGGGAAAACAGGGACCGTTGGGAAGATGAAACCAGGCTCCACACCGTGGACCATGGTGGGACCATGGTGGGAGAGGCAACAGACAGTTCAGACCAGTTTCAGGCCCCGCAGTCTCCGGCCTTGGAGCTTCCCTGGGAGCCCAGCGGGAGCTCCAGGCTGAGCCCGCTCTGGGCAGGAGGGTGGACAGGGACCTCCCGGGGCCCCTTCCCCAGCGCCCCACGCCACGACCTCTCCTGGGACCTCTCCAGAAACCCTCGGGTACTGCGAGGAGCACCTCAAGGTCTCCTCTGCACCCACAGAAGTGAGGTCGGGACCCCCCTTTCGAAGGTCCAAAACGTTAATGCAAAATTTAAAATATCTTTTCTAAGAAAATCAATTACCAGTCTCAGTGGTCCAAACCGAACATATAATAGAAAAGCACAGCTTAGAGTTTATTAAAACCTCTAGTAAGTTTATATTGTAAAGCAGTTTAGCAAAAAAAGAATTCTGTAACATGGTATAAAAACAGCCCACATGCTGCATTTAATATAACCTTTTCTGAAACGTGCAGTGTTTATACAAACACAAAAATGATCTCATACATTGAAGTAGTCCTATAAGATATAATAGATGTGTCTTCAACTGAATTTCAATAAATTCTGGGTCAGTATTTTACTGTTATTTCCAAGAATAACTGTGCTGCCCTGCTTGTTTTAACAAGGAGAGAAACAACTTCCATTATTTTCTGAGAATCTGAAGTTCTGCTGCATGCTCAACTTAAAAGTTCTTGGCCTGTGGTTCTAATAGCCTTCTTTTCCTTCATTTCCTAAAGGTGAAGGTACTGAACTGTGGGATTAGCTGGAGCAGACAGGAAAACTGTGCTTATAATCAGTAATCATTTTGGTATCTTAAAAATTAATCGGAGTATTAAGTATTCACCATCTCTGACCAGTAAATCCCATACAATTTTTTTTTCAGTGATTACATGAAAATACACATAGAAAATCACTTCATCTCTTTGTAGAATTAATTCAAATGACCCAATCTGCCCAAGTGAACGCTACCCAAATTTTGTATTTTCACAGAAGGAACAGTGGCCCTCAGCCTCGCAGGCACAAGTAACCTGGCATACTAAAAGACCACGTAGTTAGTAGTTATAAACTTTTCCTTTGTATTTGGGTTCTGTTCCTAACACGGATCACATGCTAGACTTGCTTGTCAGTAGTGTAAACCATAAAAATGCGTTAATTATAATTCCTGCCTCCGGAGTGAGGACTGTGATATAAACAGAATCAGTAAGTCAGCAGAAGAATTTACTGCCTTCTGATCAAATTACTTTCTCAATCAGGAGGTGCAAGGCTTCACTGATTATTACTTAATATAATTAATATTATTGTAAGTCAAGAGTATCCCAAATATCACTTCAACATAGCTGTCAAAAGACACATTGTTTCCCCCCATAACTGCGTTATTGTAACAGAGAAGCAAAGAAATTAAACAGCTATTATCTTGTTGAAGTCTCACTCAATTAGCATTTTTAAGATCTCTGGCTAAATAAAACCTAAGGGTTTTTATGTGATTTCAACACTGAGACATTTTAATAAATTATCAACATTATCCAGTGGCTCAAAATATCAATTTGCTTATATGCTTCCAATGCGAAGTGCTACAGAACTGGATAAGGCGAGCAATTGGGACCGCAAGCTCATGATTTACAGAATCATTACGGTTGGAAAAAACCTTCAAGATCATCGAGTCTAACCGTAAGCCCATACCCATCCCTCCCACTAACCATGTCCTTGAGCGCCTCATCTCCGCGTTCTTGAACACTGCCAGGGACAGTGACTGCACCACTTCCCTGGGCAGTCTGTTCCAGTGCTTCACCACTCTTGCCGTGTAGAAATTCTTCCAAGTGTGTAACCTGAACCTCCCCAGGTGCAACTTGGGGCCATTTCCTCTTATCCTATCCGTAGTCATTCTGGAGAAGGGATCGACCCCCGCCTCACTGCAGCCCCCTGTGAGGTAGCTGTAGCGAGCGACGAGGTCTCCCCTGAGCCTCCTCCAGAACTCGGGGCCTCGAGGGGCCGTCACCAGCGGCACAGGGCAGTGCCACGCTGCGGTCCCAGGACTGACTACAAGCGACCTGGAGTTTCTGGAAGGTGCGATGCAACGGTACAGGCTGAAGTCCTGTGAGCACAGGATTCCCCTGGGCCATTTCGCTTTTCCTACCCCGGGGCCTGGCAGAGCTGGGCACTTTCACGACCGTAAGGCTGAGTTTCAACGCCCGATATTTTATTGACATTCGCTCAGCGGTCACAAACCCCAGCTAATTACATTTGGGATATGCCCTTCGGCTCTACTTGCTGCTTCGTTAGACTTCCTGTGTGACCTTGGCTGAGCAAATGCTCTGTTTCCATTTCCAATTTGTAATGCCAGGACATAAAATAAGCTCTACAAGTAAAGCAACTAAGTGCAATGGAAACTGTGAGCTACTAATGCTTCAACGGAAGGCTGGGGGAGCAGTATCAACTTACCCTGATCATTTAAGCAGCTGGAAATGAAATTCAGCCTAAACCTATCGGTACCAGTTTGCAAAAGAAAAGTAACTGCGTTTAAAAAACAGTGAGGAAAGGTCTCGAGCGGGAGTCCTGCAAAGGGCCCAAGCAAGCCATTCAGTTGCTCATTTTCCTACTTCTACCAATGGCCATCTTACAGATGTTTCAGCAAGATCACCTCTAGGATATAATTTTAGCATCTGCCTATATCCTATCACTCGTGATTATTTTCCGAGTCCTGTCTCCTCCTCCTCCTCCTCTCCCCCTCAGCCCTCATGCAGCTGCTGCCTAACAAGCTGGCAGCGCCACAGGGGATCTCCTCAGCAACACACAGATTTCACCAGAAAGATGACGTGAGTTGTCTCCCCAGGAGAGGCACTGTGGATCTAACCACGCTGCGTGTGGAGACGCTTTCACAGAAGGCACCACAGTACTTATTTTGACAGTCTCACATGACAGATACTAAAGAAATCTGACTTTGCTTATATAGAAAAGAGAAGTATTAGATGGCTTGGGATGGAGTGAGGACCTACCATTACAGAAAGTGCCACCGTTTAAATTGAGCAGTTTCTTTGTCGCTGAGGATATGGGAGGCCTGGCACTTCAGGCTCACTCCTTTAAGAGAGAAAAAAAAATGTAAAATGAACAGAAAAATTCCCTTAGATTGTCCAGTAAGGAAACAGTTTTTCATATTAGGTAAACTTCTGGACCTTTTGATTTTTAAGTAACAATTCTGAGAACCTTCACACCTCTCTGAAGCCCTAGGAGAACACTTTTGTCTCAAAAGCCCTTATCATGCGCTAAATATCATCTTCATACACCTCAGCTTGTGAGGAAAGAACTAGCACAATTTAAAACACAGTGTAATACAGCTTTTTCTTCTTTTAATTTAATTATAGGTTGCACTTAATTTGCCCTAGAAAGATGTTTCTAACAAGACCCCATAGGAAATTTTGCACAATTAAAAGTTAAGCTCGAGGGTCATTCCATTAAGACTATTATTTTGCTACCAAAAACCATGTTTTCACTGATTTACTAGTTTTTATTTAATTGCCCATACTTCAATTTTCACGCAGATGGGGGATTCTCTACTAGCCGGCTATACTATGATGCTTAGGCAGTTCCCTGGAAAAAATGTGCACACATTAGTGTGCAAAAGCCATCTATAAAGACAAAAAATACAAAGGCAACATTCTCAGCATAACTACAGGCACACAGACGTGCAGAGAAGCCTTTAATACTGAAGCTGAATTCATCGCTTCCATTTTACTAGGAAGCCCTTTTTGGTTTAAGACTTTCAGATTAACAAAAAAGATATATATGAATATATGATATACATGAATATATATGAGCTGAAATACACCAAAATTAACTCTTCATTCCCCGTTTCACAATGGCAGTGCTTTGGGAGAGCACCAACTTGCCATTAGCTTTAAAACAGACATACTGCTGCGTGATATACGCTTCCATTAAATTCAAATTAGTTTCAAGATCCCTCAACACAATTTTAGTTTTCTCAAAGCCATTAAAATGTTAAATATTAAGCCACTGCCTTCCTATCACAGAACTGAAATATATATTAGACTGAATTTCCTAATGATATTTCAAATGTTATTATTCTTCCAGGCAGAAAATAATATCCCAGATCCTCTTAAAAAATATACAGGGGTTGTGGCAGGGAGGAGTTCCTATCTACATTTAGCTGAAGACATTGCATAAGGTAATAGATGTCTGCATTACTCACGTTGCAACATGTCCAAAGCATGTGGGAAAAAAAAAAATCCCTAAAAATATGCAGGTAAATGAGAGACATTCCCATACCTTTCCCCCTTGCCCCTTTCCCTTCTCCATCCCCTTCTTTGGCTGTTACACAAAGAACTGCTGACCTACAAAAGGGAATGTTTTACTCTTCATCTTCTTTGGGGAAAACGTAAAATTCCCCATATTCTTTTTATATAAAATCATTTTCAAAGGGCTTATTGCTACATTCCCCAATACATATTCATTCAGCTAAAGTCTGCCAGAATTTACAGAACTATCTAAATACCCATTTTAAACCTTAATTCACTGAAAAAAACAGAATTTTCAGCTTGTTCAGCTGGGATTTAGTCACCTCCTTACTGGTACAAAGTTAGAAATGAGAAGGCTTTTATAAAAATAAGTTAAGGCAATTTACTATAAAATAAGAAGAACAAGCAACTTGTAGGGAACCTATAACATTTTATGTTTTCATTTTAATAAAACCATTTCTCATCTCATACTACGTACATACAGAAAGAATTACATAAAATCTCAAGCCCAATGCACTCATTACAGCCAATTAGTTTAAATGGGTATTGCTTTGCAAACAAAAAAGGCCAATTTAGTTTATGCTTGTGGTACCCAGCTCTACTCCATCCTCCACTCTATAAAATGAGTTATTGAAAAGCGGCATCCTTCCCTCGGAAGTATCAGATTGGAGCGCACTATCTAAAATGGGTCAAGAAAATTGGCTGCAGAAAGCCAACAAGGTTTTTAGACATAACCTTCAGTCTAAAATTGTCACAGCTCTCCATCTGGCACACAAACTGAGCGTGCGCAAGTGTCAGCAACAGTAAAACCTTTCATTTAAACCTGAATGGAAAAAGACTGAGCCTTCCCTGTGCAGAATATTTTAATCGCTCAAAAAATAGCTGGGAGGCAATTTAAGTGATATGCACACTGGAAGGCTTCGCTTCTCCAGCTTCCACATCTCTTCCCTCCCCCTCTTTTCTTCTTTTTTTTTAATTCTGTAAGAATATCTTTATTATGCAGCAAAAAGTGTATTCAGACACTTTTCCAGAAGTGGTGCATACCCTAGATGTTCGTGCAAATGGAACACTTTCCACAAATTTGGTGGCTATGCAACTGAACACCACTCAAAATGACTAAAACCACCCCAACAGTTCAACATTCCCATGAGCATACCATTCCTTAATGAAAAAAAAAAATAGCACAGAAGTCAGAAAGCTTTTATTCACTTGGAAAATTGATGTAGATTTTTCATCCTCTTCAACAAATCCTAAACAAGGTGAATTACACACTTTAAATTGCTTGTCACACACTGAGGATGCTTCCAAAAGTTTAGGTCTTTTAATAAATCTTAAGGGTAGGTCTATAAGGCGGAGCCATAAGAATGCAAGAGCATATATATATTTCACTATAAATTACAATATTTCATCTATAACAGATTCTATTAATGACCGTCAAGCAAAATGACTTAATGGCAATGTTCTTCAAATAAAAATGTCTAATGTGTTATATTTTACTTTCCAATTCAGAGCAATTAAAGTGCATTCAAAGGGAGCTTTAGTGACCAGCAGCTATTCCTCTTGCATCTTAAATATAATCATAAACATCTAATATACAATAATATTGATGTGAATATTTATGCACACATATATATGCACATCAATAGGCACATAAGAAATTTATTAAAACACTGACTACAATTATAGCCAAGCAAAAGGTGGAACCCAGGTGTCAGGTTTTCTGAGGCATCCAGTTCACCTCTTAAAGCACAGTGGCCATTAGCTGAGTTCATTAATAGAGGACATTTTTTTTTCTGCATCCTACACAAGACCAAAACCAGACTTACAGTGAGGAAAATGGGGATACACAAGAGAAGGAATACCTGTAAAACTTCAGTTACCCTTTATGACTAGAATCATAGAATCATAGAATGCTTAAGGTTGGAAGGGACCTCTAGAGATCATCTAGTCCAACCCCCCTGCATACGCAGGGACACCTAGAGCACGTGGCACAGGACTGCGTCCAAGCGGGTTTGGAAGATCTCCAGAGAAGGAGACTCCAACAACGTCTCTGGGCAGCCTGTTCCAGGGCTCTGTCACCCTCACTGTTAAAAAATTTTTCCTTAAGTTCCTGTGGAACTTTTGGTGCTTCAGTTCTCGGCCGCTTCCTCTAGTCCTATCTGTGGCCACCACTGAAAAGCAGCCGGCCCCATCCTCCTCACACCCTCCTTTAGGTATTTATGGACATCGATCAGGTCTCCTCTCAGCCATCTCTTCAGGCTGAGCAGACCCAGGAATTCCTCTTTTTGGAAAACTAAAATCAGCCCTTATTGCAAGGAAAAGATAAATATTATTATTATAATACTATGTTTAATGCTTTAAATTTCTGCTTTCTGAGAAACTAACGGCGTTTCCTGCCTATCTACAGAGCAGGACGTTTCATAGACGTTACTTCGAAGCGCCCAAACGTGAGCGGAGTCTCCGCGGGGCTCGGGCAGTCTCGGTGCGGAAGGGCAGCGCAGCGGGGGCGCTCGCAGCGCCGCGCGAGGGCGGCCGGGCCGGCCGAGCGCTGCTCTCTCTCACTGCCCGTGGGACCCTTCCCTTCTCCCCAGCTTCCTCTCCCACGGCCATTCCTCGTGCTTGCTCTTCAGCCATGGATCCGAGCCCGTCTCATCTGCTTGGCGCCTTCCTACAAGATGCCTTTGCTGTTCAACTGGAAGCTCTCCTACAAGAAATCTGCTGGACTTGATGCTTTGCACGTCTCTAAGAATCAGAGAGGATGACACCTTCAGGTGCCACTCTTACAAAACTACACATTTAAGAGATCAAAAACCTATTGTTTAAAACACATTAAGTGCTTTGGAGTTAAAGAATCAGCCCAGGAATACCTACTGGACCACACAAGTTACCCTCGTTGTCTTTTGCTTTTATCATTTGTCAGATAACAGCATTTTTGGTCTCACTTTGGCTGTCAAAGCACAAGCTTCCTGATGTGGTCCAAGAACCCTCTGCACAGCAGAGCCTCAGTTAAGTTTATTATGCTCCAGCTTTCTGTCACTTGTGGCAATTTTGTCGAGGACCCGGGACCAGAAGGCCGAGAGCTGCTTTTCACCAGCCCAGGACTGGCACCCGCTCGTCTCAGCCCTGCCTCTCTTGCAACAGGGAACGTCAGGAAGGCTGCAAAGACACAGCCTGGGGTTTTATTGAGCTCTCTCTGACTAGGGACCAAGTCTGTCAAATCATAACAGGGTTATGTTTAGCAAGGATCTCTCCTTAGGCCCATGGAGTTTAATGACAAGCAGTTCTTCCCATTGCACTTCCAGCTTTATGCAGAACACAAGACACTGACAAAAACATGTATATATATATATATGACATACTAAGTGTAACACCTCCACTCTCAGTCCAGTGATGAACGGTATTTTAGGCAGTAGCTCCATGTCACAGCTAAACCCTCAAACTACGCATAAGCCCAGATACCAGGCTGATCTGGCATCATCTTTATTCATGAGAGGAAAGGTTGATTGGGAACCAGCATTTTGGGAAGAGCAGGAGGGAAGAGCAGTCTACCACATATTTTCAACTTGCATAACTAACAGACTTTTTCTACAGGTTGAATGCACATACTTTGAAGAATTTAAGCCATATTCTGCAGGTATTATTGGGGGAATGTAAGCTTTAGAAAAAAAAAAAAGATTTGATAATACTTCAAATACTTTCAACACTGCCTTCACACAGTTACTTAAAACGTAATTTTTGAGTAGCATGTACACATTATTAGCTAGTATCAGTGCTAGAAAATTGTTCAGAAATTCCTATTACATGCTACCAAGAGCTCTGCGAAAAATTCTGTCTTAACAGAGCACCGAGGAGATGTCATTTCTGATTTCTTAGTTGCTTAATACATGCACTTCTATCACCAAGATTGAACCGATGATCATAATTAACTTACGCTTATTAGCAATTTGCATTGAGACCAAGTGCAGTAAATATCTTTCAGCATTGTCTTATATAAAAATCTCCTTTGCAAAAGCAGCTCCCTTTAAAATGCAAGATACACAAAACAGAATCTAGTTTAAACCAACTTAGAACACAGAGACAGAAATCACTGTTCTTTTACATGACAGTTGCTGTATACAGAACAGTTAATCACCTTCTGATCAGAATAACAACACATATACATGCCCATTTTTACAGGCTTTTGCACTAAACATCCTAGCATTCCTGTTAAAGAAAAGCAACCCTGTCTCAGCAAGGGCAGTATCTACCGCACGCACATGAGAATTACCGTATGGAAGCCAAGCAGGAAGGGAGCAGCAGCAGGGATGTTTCCAAGCGGCTCCGTGACTTGCAGAGGAGCCTGAAGCCGAGTTTTGCCCGCGATGCCTGAAGGCTGGAGACGGGAGGCAGAGACGGGCGCTGGGGAGGCGCCAGCGCTGGCGCTCGCGGGAGCGGGGACGGGGACGGGCACCGGCTGCGCCCGCCCGCGAGCGCCGCGGGGCCAGCGCGGCCCCTCGCTCGGGCTTCCTGTCCGCACGACGTGGCCTCATTCCCAACCCGGCTATGGGTTGTGCTCTTTCCTGTCATTAAAGCGGGATTGATGCACCTATCGTTATTTGCACTGTTCTCCTGCGAGGCATCCTAAGGCTTGAATACGGCCGTCGTGCACTCCAGTGTAACCTGGCGCTTGGCGCCGCTCTAACAGGCTGAAAACCTTTGCGGGGCACTGTATGATTTGAACACTAAGCAGCACAATCCAGAAACTGGATAAAGACAACAACGCTGTGTAAATGCTCTCCAAGCCACTCTGAGATTTATCCTATTCTGGTGATTTCAGATCAGCTTTTTCTTTTTTTTAGGGGGTGGGGGAGAGAAGTAGGTAGGGGGAGGCAGGGGCAAATGAAGGGAGACCAGAGCTTGCTCAACAAGCAGATCGAATTATGTTCAGAAGAACTTTGCTTCCACTTTACATCTCTTTATACATAATCAAACAATTTCCTTTCCCACTGAAACTCCTTGTTTTGATATCAAAAGCTGCGCTTCATTCATATGCACAAATTGTATGTCAAGGAAAACAGGTATTTAAGCCCTTCCCTATAGAGATTAGCATCTTTTAATTCCCCCAGAGACAGATACATGTAGTGAAGAGGTCTTCAACGTTTTGTTTTTTCTGCCTCACAGGCTTATTTCCATATTTATTGTATATGCATCTTTTAAAACCAAAACAAAGCCTCATAAAGCAAAAGACAGTTTATCAGCCATTGCATTTATTTCTTACGCTCCACAACATCCTTCCCCTCCCCTGGGCAGACAAAAGCTCTGCCCCAGGCAGCAAGCACTTTTTCTTTTAAGTGCTTTCCTGCTTATCATTCAAGCTTGAAGCACAGCCAGGCAGGCTGCGAGGCTGTAGAAAGGCAACGCAGCCCAGCTCCTGAGCGCTGCCACAGCTGGGCCCACGAGGATATAAATGACTTTGGAATCAGCGCTGCCACTTGGGAGGCATGGACCAAATCCTCGGCAGATCCTCCAGCAGAGAGAGATTGGTGCAATGGTAGAGAGACAAGCAAGACATTAAGCTTGAGTTTCATTGGTATCTGCAACTTGAAAAATGAGGCTTTGCTATCTGTCTCAAAAAGCAGCAGTATTGGGTATGAGAATCTGCACCTTTCATCACAGCTGTCAGGAATTTATTGCATGCTACAGGGCCACGTGTTGCAAAATCCTCCTGGCAGGAAAACATAAAATATTTACGAAGGTAATTAGTTTAACATTCATCCTTGCCCTCTGCCTGTAAAGGCAGACAAAACGATAGCTCGTACTTTGACTTCACAAATTCCTTCCAGGCACAAACCCAGGAAGGAGGATGCGCGATGGAGCTGCGCCAGGACCAAACTCCATCTGCAGGAGCCACCTGAAGCGCCCCATTTTGGATGCCACAGAGGTAATACTGCATCACAGCAAAAAGATTAATTATAACCACATAACCCTAACTACCATTTCCTTTTCTATACATCCCGCCTTGGTATTTAGCTTTCTTATACCAATACACATTAAAACAAAACAGAACAACCTGTTAGGAGGTCAAACCAGGTGACAACATCCTCGAGCCTACCCTTAGGCTAAGAAAAATCTGCTCTCCAACCCGAGTTTCAGTATTTCCCTGCCACCTAATGAGACCAGCAGCCATTCATCTCTCTGAGGGCAGAGGAAATGACTATTATATTTCATATGTTCACCTAGACTTACCTCAGCCTCCTCCTCTAACCTTCCATCCTTTAGCCTAACTGCTGTCGCGCTCGGAGCTTTCTCAGTTGCTCAAAATGAGAAAAGGCAACTCATTTTCTTCTGAGTAAGAAAAGTTTTCATCCCCGTAGGACCCATAATCAACTCCACTCTCTATTCTCTTTGATTTCTAATTTTTCTCTAATTGCTACTGGAGGCAGATCGATTCTACAAATCTAAATGTAGCTAATCACTAGTTTGTAATTGCCAGACAGAGAAGTAAAAGAGCAGAAGCCAAATGAAAATCCATTAAAAAATGAAACAAACACTATTCTTTCAGTTCAGTTACACTCTTTGTTCCCCCAAATCTCATCATGCTGAGCACAAATTATGAATTTCCTTACAGCTGCAGAACAGTTTCCTAGTTCAAATGGTCTGCTCTGAAGCCTAGCTTTTGCAGATTATATCTCCCAATTTTTCAAGTTAAAAAAAAAACCTCCCTGCAGTTTTTCAAATGCTGGCAACATCTGGATAACTTCCTAGAGGAGTTCAGGAAGTTTCAGGGCAGAAGATCCTTTGGGAAAGAAAATTCTCTCCTTTTGATGAATCTGTATTTTATTCTCTTAATGACCTACAAAATGCAACTACACAAGAACATTGATGAAATTGAAAAATGCTATGGAAAACATGAAGGCAAAGTATTTTGGGTTCACTAACCAATGCGAAATGCTATTTGTGAAAGGAAAGCCTCTCACTGCATTTGAAAGTATTCCTCCAAAATAGTTTCAAAATCCACAAGTGCAAATAAAATATTTTGTAGTAAGTGAGAAGAAATTTTGCAACTTGCAAATTACTAAACACCTCTTCAAGGAAAAATGATGAATACATAATTAGGAAAATAAACCTTGCATAAAAATTTTCAGAAGTATTCTTCCGAATTGCGTGTTAACTGATAAAGCTGGTATAAGATTAAAACAACAACAACAACAGCAAAAACAGAAGTGGAAGCTGAAGCATTTCTCAAAAGTTGCTATATTGATATCCAAACAAAATCCTGCTCTCACACAGCACACCGATACTCTGCCTGATCTCCATATGCTGATGTAAAGATTCCAAGTTCAATGAGCCCTAGAAAGACATTACGAGAATTAGATTCATTCTGCAGCACAGAATTAGAAAACATTACAGCCCAAGATGGGAGTTTTGTTTTGTTTGTTTATTTATTTATTTTTTAAATCAAGAAATAAGGTGGTGAATACTTAAAACATCTTTGCTTCTTTCTAAAAGCTCCTTAGCAACAGTTCACATGCAAACATTTTGATCATCCGTTCTGACAGCAGAGCAGCTCATTTTAATAAGATCAGTGCTCTGTATTATGTTTAACTGAATTTTAAGTCTCAGCAAACTCCCCCCTATTTCAGAATGAAATATGATTCAGTTTTAAGCTTATAACTAGGCTTAATATGGATTTTATTAGAGCTTTGACTTATACAACTCATGTTTTTACTAAACATGATAAATTCTTCAGTAAATTATATACAGCTGAGTTCCATGACAGAATCTAAATTTGCTTCTGGCAACCTAGAAATGATCCCACAATCATATTTCATATGCGTCTCTTTTAGCGCTCTCTTCTCAGTTTTGGCATGATGACACAAGCAGCTTCCTTGAATTTGCCCTACTCCAAGCAGTAACTCAAAAAGCCTCACTAAAACGTGAGATCACAGAAACGTAAAGCTTCTTCCTGCATGCACGTTTTGAAGAAATGCGTACCAATTCCAAATCCTTTTCCTTCATTATTTTCTCTTCACTCTCAGCTGATTATTTTATGACGGATGGCCTATTCAGATGGAAAGAACGTTTTTCAAGCAAAGCCAAGACGGGGTTCTGACGGATATGCTCCTTCCCCAGCTCATCCTCACTTCTCACACGTAGCCCTGTTCAGCTGGTAACTACCACATGATCTGATCCTGGTAGTTGCCTCCTTGATTTCTTCCCCCACCCAGACATTAACCATCAATAACAGTCCTGATGGCCCTATCCTGATGGGGAGATAAGGCTAACTGTGAGTACACCAGCCAACAGTCATTTCTGAATTGAAAGAATGACTATCAGTCAATCATCTTATCCTATAAACATGGGGACAGCCCAAGAGCCCATTTTGCTCTCCTTGCAGGGCAGTGGGCTGCCCGCCGGGATGTCCCCTTGAGCAGGGACGCCTCTCAAGGATACTCCTCGAGGTTAAGAGATCCTTCCCACTACAGATTCGTGGTAAGTGACTATAGCGCGCCTTTCTCTTTCTGAACTTGTAAACCTTACTTTGTAACTGTGCACAAATCCCTTAGAGATAAACCACTGACCAGGTCTGGGACTAGGACTGGATCCAGCTGCACCTAGACTCCTCTCAGAAGGAGTTTGGAAAGCAAGGGGGTCCAATCTGAACCTCGTGACCCAACGGGAGGGTGTCCTTGGTAATTCTGTGTGTATCTTGAACCTCCATGCAGTAACTAATAAGTGACCTTGCCATAGAATCTCATGAAACCATTGTCATTACCAATAAAACCTATTCCTATTTCTTTCCCACAAGTGAAGTGCATTGTGTCACTCACCCCCACCACCACTTGTTCCATGACAGGGGTGTATACCTTGCTCTAGAGAACCACAGGAAGAAATAAACATTTATCATGGGCAGAATTCTGTATATGCAAAGTTCAGAGATGAGTCATTTTCTCTTATTTCCATAGTACCATTACGTCTTTGCACCTATTCATAGCTTTGTCTGTGCTACATATTTACAGAGTGCCAATCACCTAATATTTAAGTGCTATACCAACGGGTATATCTTCCTTTCCACACTGTAAGCATATTAAATAGCTGCTGAATATTACTCAAGGAACTTCAAACAGCCAGGAAGAAAAATATTTGAAAAAAGGAGCACCTTTTTATACTCATTTTGTCTGGCTAAAGATGTTAGGAAACAACAAACATCAAACTCAGGATTAGGACACAAAAATAGTATAGGAAAATGTTGTCTCTGTGGTGTTTGTTGTTCTTTCAACTACGTAGATTTTCACAATTTATCAGAACTGTTAACTCCAGAAATGCAGTGAAGCAACAAGTCTCTTACTCCACCCTCTTACCCCTCTTAGCATTCTCAACACACGTACAGCAAAACTTAAAAATCACAACACACAAACCTGGAACTACCTCCGAGAGCCTGTACAACCCGATGAGAGAAAAATAAAATATCTGAGCCAAGAACCTTCTCCAAAGGATGTCCTGCTTGGATGTTGTCTCTTCACTTGAAGGCTTCACATGGGAGAATTTTTGGCAGTTACATGACATGACGGGGAAAAAAAGATCCACAAAACATATTTCCTGCATCAGAAGAGACCTGTATTTTATTCCTTATTAAGCTATTCCATCTCTATGGGTAGGCCTGACTCTTACTGTCCCAAGCTCTTTAGGTGCCCACAATTGGACTGCACAGTCAGTTGGGTATGCAGTAAAACGGGGTGTGCTGTAAGTTCGGCATTATCATGTATGTTTATCTTGCCATTTCCTTCCTAAACATAAGTATACTAAATGTTACAGATACAATAGTCTGTTAGTTTGTGCTCACGCTCTTGAGCAAGTGTAAACACGCTTACATTTTCAATCCAAAACTTAAAACAAAGCAGCCTGTGTGCTGGTCATATATGACTGGAGATTATTCATCTGGAAAATTATACCACACAATGGGCCAGAACATATAGAAATGTCAGTGCTGCTCAGATTCTTAATGTTGTTTTCCACGTTAGTATACATTTATATTAGCGGGTCTTTCTCAAAGTTACGAATTTGCCTACTCTGACAAAAGGTTCTAGCTACGCACAGCCATAAAGAGCCTACAACTTATGCTCAAAACAGACGGAGTTTCCCCTTCCATTAGTCTCTCAGAAAAATTGCTTTCATTTTGAAAATAGTCATTAGTTATAGAAGCCCAAAAGATAGGTAGGAGGAAGAGACTCTTGATAGGAGCTCTACTTTTAAGGCAAATCCTTGACAATCTCTATAGTCCACCTTACTAGTGCCATCTCCTTTATTTTACACTTATTTTTAGAAGAGCCATTAAAAAAACCTAGTGTTTCCATATACAAATATAAGTTCACTTCTCAGAGCACAACCCGAACGCTATGCTTGCTGCCCACAGCAATTACATTTTCTGCACGTTTTCCATACTGCAGAAATGGTACAGTGCCAAGAGAGGTGTTGTTTTGGCCGACGTCACTGAAGACTCGGTTGGCTGGAAATGCATCCTTCATTTTATTTAGCATCAAAGCACATTAATCACCTTTCAGTTTTAGATGCATTAGAAGACACAGGTGACATTAAGCAGTCAAACACAAGTTTCCACGTAAGAACCATTAAAGTTCAGAGTGCTCTTGTGCTGAGAGCCCAACAGTCTTTCTGCAAATCCTTATTTAATAAGCACAACACAGCATGAGTCCTTTTTATTAGCTAATAAAGCTGAAGTTAAAACTGCTGAGACACCTTTTGGAGAAGACCTAAATTTTCCCTGCAACCTAACTTACTGGCTAGCTAGCTGAAGCTGCTCGTAAGGCTCTTAAAATTATTTGGAAAAATTATTATGCATGTATCCATTAAGTTTATTTTTTATTTTGATGGAAAAAAGAAGTAAAAAAAAATCATTTTGCAGAGATGTAACTTCATTTTTATAATCAAATATAAACATTTACAAAACTTACAATTAATCCAGAAAAAGACGGTTCCTGAATAGCCGGTTGACTTATTTACCTGACATGGAGCTGCTGACACTGAGCACAGGAACAAAGCTTGAGGCCTTTGGTCTGACCTTATATACCCTTTCTTAAGGGGAAGAAGAGAAGAGAAGAAGGGAAAAACAAGACACTGTCAGAAACCTTGAAGACAGGATGAGTCAGACTGGCAGAGACCATTTCTCTCTCATATTCGGTTGCTTTCTGGCAGCTACAGAACAGTTCAGTAGAATTGGTATTAGCAGCAATTTCATACCTAGTTTTTCTTCAGACTCGCTAGTTTCTTTCCAGGTAGCTTTTGCTATTCCACTGGCTTCTTCAAAACCCCTTTCAACAGGATAGGGAATGCTCCAACTTTTTGTATGGGGCTGATTTCTACCACCTGCCAAATAAGAGCATCTTCTTTCCAAGTACACCTTTGCTTAGAAGCCAGAATTCCTGAATTGCTCCGTTTTCTTGAAAATCGGCATTTTGAACCCAGAAGAGCCAGGTAAGTAATTCTGAAGTCACAGACACTGAAAGATGATTAATCCAGCAAACAGGATAATTAAAATCACAGTGATCAGCAGCTGATCTACAGATCAACTTCCCCAAACAGCACTGCTGGGTAGTGATAGTTTCCCATGAGAGGCTTGATGAGGAATCCTTGCTAGGGAGTTCCGCATGTGAGTGCCTAGAGCTGGGTTACCACTCAATATCCCTGGACAACCATATCCTGGGAACCGGGAACTCACCAGGAACTCCTGCTGTCGGACACTGAGCACTTAAATCTGCCCAAAGCGGATCTAACCGAAAGAGTAGCGAAAATAAAACCGGCACAGATAAAACCTTCGTGTTACGGCTCTGCCTTTTGTTAAAGTCCATCTAATGGGATTTATATTCCTCAACACAAACAAGACTGGGTGCTTCAATAGAAACCAGAGGGAGCAATACGTTAAGTGCCTTTAAATAGCCCAGGGAGAAAGTATTATTACTGCTTCAGTATTTCCAGTCCTTCAAAAATAAATTTATATATATACACACACACACACACACACAAGTTGTACAGGGGATACCATTCAAACACAACTACAGAAGATGAGCTACCAAACAAGCAAGACTCCAAAAATCAAACTGACACAAAATCCATAATTAAACTTGGGCGACTAGGCAAGGTTTTTTTCAATTCCACATCCTACAGTGAGGTTAGAGGCGATTCGGCAAACTTTGAGAATACCTTACAAAGTTACTTCTGTCTTCTTAAAACACTGCTCTTCAGAAATGACATGTCCTCACACTGGCATGAAGGTTATACACGCTTATAGTATATTCCACAGGGGAAGGGAAACACTGGAGATGGACTCCCTACAAGTGACTTACTTTTATCTTTAAAAAAATAAAAAGCAGCACAGGAAATTATTTTCCTCCCACTCAATTAGTCCAGAAAGGGAAGAGGAGACCACGTGACGGGCAGGGCAGCTGGTGCCTGTCGCTGCAGAGCAGCCAGGCAGAAACCGGCTTCCCTGGAAGCGGCTTCCAGCGGCCTCTGACAGACAGCAGAGTAATTGCTACATCTTCCTGCACGGATCACCACAGAAATCTCCGCTCACAGGCTCGTTGGAACAGACAGAGCCAGGCAGGCCTTTCACAGGATATGAATTACAGCCAAACTCAAGCCTTAATGCTCCAGGATGCAACTCCTCCAGAAGCTACCCGGTGTTGCAGAGCTGGGGACAGTGCCCTGCGCCTGCCCACAGCGGCTCCCTGAATTCCAGTGGGAACATGTGGGGTGCCCACAGCAGCATGTGCCCTTCCCAAGGAGGCCTGGAACACCAAGCTGATCCCGGACCCTGCTTTCTATTCCACAGAGTAAAAGACCAAATCACGGCACAGTTCTCCCGTGGATATTACAGTCCACATCATGCTTTATTTTCAAGGATAAAAATATTTGTGTCTTTTTTAAAAAAGGGGTTTGAGGCTTTTCCAGGTTTTGCAGCTTTTGGTCACTTCTGACTCAAGATTTCAAAGAAAACAAGAGAAATACATGTAAAAGATTGAATTAATGCAAGTCAATAATGTCAAAAATGTCAGGATCTTCATTAGCCAAAACCTGGCACACTCTCACCAGGTGAAGAGCATAAATAGGCAAGACACAAATTCACGCCTATTAGAAAGATATTTTATGCAGCACCATACATTTTCAGATAAAATCCTATGCTGTGCTACAGTCCAACTGTATATTATATTTGAAAAGCCTTGGGACAATGACCTTATTTAAGCTCTAAGTACAAATTTAGTATTTCTGTGGTAATTATGAATCAATATTAATTACAATTAATATTTATAGTCTAGTGACAGCAAGCCCTAATTTGCTATGCCTACAGTGCTCCAATTTTATATTAGAAATTATTATATCAGAGCATTATTGCACTCGCAATTGCCCAGGCATGCCAGCTGCCCTGAAAGAGCACAGAAGCATTAAGTCACCAGCTAAAAGCAAGACTCGGGAATATTTGGTCACAGAAAGGTGTATTAGCAGTGCTTACTCCCGGCATGCCTTCGACCTGCCAGGTACCAGCGGCGGGAAATCCACCCCAAACACGAGGACATCTGAGCATCTCCAGCCTTGCACTCTTCTCACCTACGCGGGACTGAGCACGTGCACCTGGAGCTTGGCTTCCACAGCAGCTGCTTGCTTAGAATTGGAAACTTCACAGACAAAATAACACAGACAAACGACAACAAAAAAGCTTTCCATGAGCCGTTTCAGTGAACATGCCCACCGTGCCGTTTGGGGTGCACTCACGCCAGGGGGCTGCGGGAAGCGCCGCTAAATCAGCCGAGACAGGATACTTCCCCGGGTTCTTATCATACGTGCACTGAATTAAT
This sequence comes from Tinamus guttatus, assembly GCF_059628265.1. Taxonomy (NCBI): domain Eukaryota; kingdom Metazoa; phylum Chordata; class Aves; order Tinamiformes; family Tinamidae; genus Tinamus; species Tinamus guttatus. The sequence continues at coordinate 3,666,192 of NW_028288842.1, forward strand.
CCGAGTTACAGGAGTAATATGAAAAAAATTAATTCTGTCATGAACTAAACAAAAAAAAGTTCTCTAAGTGGATTTTTTTAAAACAGTTCACTCTAAATGCGAATATTTTTCCCACACTTTAAAATTGCAATTTTTTGTAGTTTTAAAATAGGAGGTAAAAATCAACAAAATTTCCCTAGGCAATAATCTAGCACTGCCAATGAATCTAAATGAGTCATCTAGAAAAGTCACAGAAAAGACACTGAAAAAACTTAGTAGAAACACAAATATCTGAATTATATGCACGCTGATATTTTAGTACAGATCTTTTAGCACCATTATTTCACCATCATTCGAAAGTTATTATCATCACTTCACATTTCAAACATTACATACTAAAGAATAGGAAGCCGAAGGTGTTTTTCTTAGCTAAGGATGCATTCTGCTCACCTGCTTTTCACTGTTCAGCACTACTTTGCAGCACACAATATTTTTTTTTTCCTTTTAATCTGTTTTGACAAACAGGTTGGGGCTCTTAGCTGCTTGAAAAGTGCCTGGTGTGAGTTGACTGATGGGCATTTCAGTTCCCTGCTGGGTCCCAAGGAGGAAGTTATTGTTGGATCATTAGCCCATTTACTCTGTCAGGATAGGAATTTTAAAACCTAGATATTTATTTTAAAGACAAGACTTAGCCTTTCTGCTCTTTTAGGCCTCAGTCAGAGATGCTCAAAAGTAAACACTAATGCTGACACATTTGTCTGCAACATGTCCACTTCCTTCAACGTTTTCAATTGCACTGATGCAAAAATAAGTATTAATCCTCAAATATAACTTTTTTAAGGCTAACTCCTGTCCAAATACTTAGGTTCTGATAAGATTAAAACTTGTAAACATAAAATAATCTGCATATATTAAGTTGAGCTTCACATGTTTTTCCTGTATTGGGTGGCAAGAGCAGCAAGGTTGCCAGAGAGCTAGTGCGTAGCTATTTAAGGGTCCTTTACACAAGGCTGGGATGGAGATTTACGGTCCATTTATGGCCTGAAGAACTTGCTAGGTGTACGAAAGTGCCATTAGGACAGCAACATGACGTAACATTTGCAGCCCAGGCACTGTAAAGCTCTTCTACAAAGGTTAATGCTTTTACCATTCAGTGAACTACTGATTCCTCAAGAGAGTTTGGGGAGAATCCACAAAGCCTTGGCTACCACAGCGGCTGTGTCCTCTGCCCTGCCCCTTCATTTGATATTAATACAGCTTCTCTACACCTAACTTTTTATAGAAGTAAAATGGTGACATGAAAAATGTATGTTACGTGATATATAAGACTGCAGCACATATCTTCATGGGCTTAAAGTTACAAATGTATCTGCAGATACTAATGAAATTGCATACATTTCACAAAATAATGTATGATATTAATAGGAATCCATTAAGGTTTCAGAACAAGTTTCCAAATTAGAAAATCAGACGTTATTACCAGGAAAAGTCAGTCACTTAAGCATTTAGTCTTAACCTTTATCTCTGGGTTTCTCAAATCACAGCAGATGGATGTGATACTATAAATAATCAAACATTGCTCTAACAAATAAAAGCAGCTTTCTAAAAAGCTCAGTAAACACAGGGTAGGGGGTGGAATAAGGCACTTTTTGGCAACAAGATACTTGTTTAATTTAACAAGCTAACAGCAGTGTCTAATCGTGCATGCCATATTTATGGGAGACTAATAGTTCTATCAGTTCCTTTCTCCGAAAACGAATTAAAAGCTAGGAATGCTTTCCACATGTTATTTAAGAGGCTTATTTAAAAAAACATTGCTGCTTCTGCAGCCCATTTAAGACAAGTTCCATCACTGCCATAAATGAGAACGTTTAGAAGTTTCTGCCCCCAGTTACTTACTTACAAATCTCTTATTCTCAAGTTCTGCTTCACAAGAGTTCTGCTGGGGCTTCCTGCTGCACAGAGCAGTCTGCCTTCCCTCCTTACCATGGAGCTTAGGAGCCCTTTCCAAGCGTCTCGCTCTGTGCCTAGGGAATGACAGCAGAGACGTAATAAACTATGCAGGTCTGCCAGGCGACAGCGGCTCCAAGTCTTCTTCCCTCCTGTGCATTCTTGCTTTTTGGCAGTTCTCCAGAGACGGGATGTGAGGGGACGTACCCTGGGCACGACGTGTTGCTGAGATCCGATCTGAGGACATTCGAAAATGATGACAAGCCCCAGGCACATTGGCATCACCAAAACACCCTGTGCTTCTCCTCCTCCAAGTCTCATACCGGATCTACCTAGTGATAGAGCACTGACTTGCTGGCAATAAGCAAGCAGACTGAATGGACTTACCAATAAATGTGGCTCACAACTTGTAAAAGGCCAGATCGCTGCTAACCAAACTGGCCATCTGAGAAGCCAACTTGACATTTGTTTTCCCATACATGCGCTGGAGAGGTACGGGGATTCTTGGTAAGGCAGGCAGCAAACAGTGCTTTTGTTAACAGGAAGAGAGTAAAAAGCAAATATTTTAACAGGTTTTTTTTCATTTATTTGGAGATAAAAACCAGCAGTTAGGTAATGCAAGGAACTATTCTTAAACGTGTGCCGTCACTCCCCCTTCCCTGTGGGCTCCAGCACAGCTCCCCAGAGACCCCAAGTGCACTTGCTTTACAGCAAGGCAGAAGTTAAGCAGCTGTGCAGCTCTCTCCCACACTTGACATGTCTGCTGCCCACAAGCCACCCTCATTTGTGTCACATTAAGTATTCCTCCAAATCCTACTCCCACACTAGTGGGGATGGGTTGCTTTTTAGCTTATACCAAAGCATAGAAAAGGAAAAATTGGACAGGACACTGACCGTATTCTCGTAAAAGATTTACGAAAAGGAAAAAAAAGCCCCCCAAAATGGGAAGAAACACTGCAAACACCATCTGCTTCAAACAGTCGGGATAATCTCTCCTATTAATTAAGCCAGGCAGTGTTAATGATGGATTTCTTGCTAGAAGAAAAAAATCTCAGACATTATGTTCAAATTTAGGACCTAGCCTTCATTTTGAGCCTAGTCTGAACGGAACTGAACTTGATCTGTTTTTAAATATGTAACATTCAGAATTCTGCAATAGGCTAGTTTTCCCTCTTACTCCAAGTAACCACCACAAAACTAGAACACAGAAAAGCAGAGCTGCATATTATCCAAGGCACTCATAATAAGCAGTGCTGATACTTAGAGAAGGGAAAGGCACATCACGGTGTTTGGTACCATTTCCTTGCAATCCTCACCCCAAGTTCAAAGGAAAGCCTGCACACGCCTCATCCGTCTTCTCCTTTGCTTTTATGTACTACTCCTATGAGAAGAGGAAAATGCTTTCCCGAACAGGAAAATGCTGCCATCTATCAGAAAGTAGAAAATTTTCCATTGCAGCTAACAGTAAGCCACGGAAAAAGAGCTGCTGTATAACAGAGCAGCCTAGCTGAGGTTCAGTTGTAATTCTAAAAGACACAAAAATCAATAAATAAAACACATAAGAAAAGAAATCTTCCAAACAAGTGAACTTGGGAGGAAAACAAAAATGTTAGGCCCGTCAGGACACTCTCCTTTAAAATGTGGCACTACATCTAATGTAAATTTTTCTCAAATAATCAAACAAGAATCTTCCTGAATTTGAAGAGGTGATAAACCAAGATGAGAAGACAGCACTTAAAGATTAAACTAGAGCAAAAGAGCTAGGCAAGGCTTACACACCAGAGAAACTAATTTGCCCATAAAAATGCCTGAGCTCTTCTCAACAGGCAGAAGAACCTCATCAGCTGTCCCAAAGCCCAGTGCAAAGTACAAAAGATTTATTTTAATGAGGTGATATAAGTTGACTGCAACAAAATCACCAGATCAAATTGGCATTTACTCAATAATTCTAAGGAGAAAAGGGGAAAAAAAGGCACTATGACATATGTCATCTAGATCTCTCACTTAAGCAGATCAGAAGAATGGAGATGACAAATGGTGCTCCTGGATGCTAGGAAATGCTCCACAGGTGTTCTGAGAAGTACAGAGCTGCAAGTTTGGCTTCTGTATGGGGTGAATTATCAGATGCTTTAATAAAGAATGCAATTGATAGATGCATGAATATATATGTGCGATAAATATATACGATAAACTGCAAAGGGACTATTTCCGTAGAGGAAAGCCTCATCTCGCAAGTCTACTGTAATCAAATCACACTAATCAGATCCATAGGCTTATCTCCAGAAAGTCAAAAATCAGATTTTTACAAGGTCCTACATTTAGATCTCTTATAGAAACCACACTGCCATGAGACAAAGCAGAATCTATATGTGTTACTAATGGGCATCAAATGATGTAAAATATAAGAACCTATTGTACTCAGCATATTCATAAGCTATCTGATAAAGGATGCAAATAGCTTATTTGCAGCTGATACCAAATTATACAGGGCAGACAAAAATCAGCCTGAAGATTGTTGCAGAGAGTATTTATAATGGTCTGAGCCTGAAATATAAGATAGCAATCAGATCTGAGCACATTAACTGCCAAGTCATTCTCACAGGGAAAAGAAAGAGGCAGATAAAAAGATCTGGCCTAAATTAGCTGCTATCTCTCAGGAAAGATCTGACGGTCTGCCCCATGATCACAAAAGGCATCAGCTGAGTGGCAGAGCAAAGGGCAAACAAAGGGTGTTGGGAAGAACCGAGAGCCAGAGACACTGGCATCACTGGTGAGCTCTCTGCAGCACGGAGACCCTTGGCCTGCCCCGCGCAGAGGGACCTCGCTCTAGGCCAGCGGGTTGCTAGCCAAGCAGCCAGGAAGCCCCTATCACTGCCACATCGGGTATTTCTGCCCTTTCCAGGGAGGATTAGATATTAGCAGCACTTTAGGCTTCAAAGCGACCTTCCAAGAAGGCAAAGCTGTGGTGTACGTGCAAAACGCGCTTTAAAATTGCATGGAATAATATCATAGAATCATAGAATCATAGAATGCTTAGGGTTGGAAGGGACCTCTAGAGATCATCTAGTCCAACCCTCCTGCACACGCAGGGACACCTAGAGCACGTGACACAGGACTGCATCCAAGCGGGTTTTGAAGATCTCCAGAGAAGGAGACTCCACAACCTCTCTGGGCAGCCTGTTCCAGTGCTCTGTCACCCTCACTGTTAAGAAATTTTTCCTTAAGTTCCTGTGGAATTTTTGGTGTTTCAGTTTCCGGCCATTTCCTCTAGTCCTATCAGTGGCCACCACTGAAAAGAGACCATCACTGTCCTCTGCACTCCCTCCCTTGAGGTACTTATATACACTGATTAGATCCCCTCTCAGCCTTCTCTTCTCCAGGCTGAACAGGCCCAGCTCCCTCAGCCTCTCCTCATAGGGCAGATGTTCCAGGCCCCTGATCATCCTTGTGGCCCTGCGCTGGACTCTCTCCAGCAACTCCACATCCCTCTTGTACTGTGGAGCCCTGAACTGGACACAATACTCCAGATGCGGCCTCACTAGGGCTGAGTAGAGGGGCAGGATCACCTCCCTCGACCTGCTAGAGATGCTCTTCTTAATGCAGCCCAGGATCCCATTGGCCTTCTTGGCCACGAGGGCACACTGCTGCCTCATGGTCAACTTGTGTCCACCATGACACCCAGGTCCTTCTCCGCAGAGCTGCTCTCCAGAAGGTCAGTCCCCAGCCTATACTGGTGTCTGGGGTTATTCCTCCCCAGGTGCAGGACCTTGCACTTGGCCTTGTTGAATTGCATGAGGTTTTTCACCGCCCAGTTGTCCAGTCTGTCCAGGTCCCTCTGGATGGCAGCACAGCCCTCTGGGGTATCGGCTACTCCTCCCAGTTTCGTGTCATCAGCAAACTTGCTGAGGGAGCACTCCGTGCCTTCATCCAGGTCATTGATGAATAAATTGAACAGGACTGGACCAAGGACTGACCCCTGGGGGACCCCGCTAGCTACAGGCCTCCAACTAGACTCTGCACCGCTGATCACCACTCTCTGGGCCCTGCCATCCAGCCAGTTCCTAATCCACCTCACTGTGCACTCATCTATCCCACACTTCTGGAGCTTGTCCAGGAGGATGTTGTGAGGGACGGTGTCAAAAGCCTTGGTGAAGTCGAGATAGACGACATCCACCGCTCTCCCCTCGTCTATCCAGCCGGTCATTTCATCATAGAAGGCTATCAGGTTAGTCAGGCAAGATTTCCCCTTGGTGAATTCATGCTGACTACTCTTGAGCACCTTCTTGTCCTCCATGTGCCTGGAGACAACGGCAGTATGAGCCGTTTCATCGCTTTTCCGGGGACGGAGGTGAGGCTGACTGGCCTGTAGTTGCCTGGGTCCTCCTTCTTGCCTTTTTTGAAGACTGGCGTGACATTGGCCTTCTTCCAGTCTTCCGGCACCTCCCCCGTTCTCCAGGATCTTTCAAAGATGATGGAGAGCGGCTTAGCTATGGCATCTGCCAGCTCCCGCAGCACTCTGGGGTGCATCCCATCAGGGCCCATGGATTTGTGGGTATCGAGGTTCCTTAGGTGCTGATATCCCCACATCACATCATGGAAAGGATACAGCATAATTCAGGTGAACTGACTGCATTTCCCATTATCAAACTTGGCAGCAACAGAGACAGAATTTGCGTAGGAACGTGCACCGAAGAGCCTAAAAGAAGTCTCTGTTGCTCCGCAGGTAGCGTCTTACATTTGTACTCAGCTAGCGCTACACGTGTATTCATTGGAAAAACAGCTTTAATACCCAAAAGACGAAAAATTAATTTCCCTGCAGAAGGAGTATTAACATATAAAACCCACGTAACCAGATGAACAAAGGAAAATCCAAAACTCAGCTCCCGAAAGGATGCTGAAAACACTTGCCTCAGCGCGCAGCGCTAAACCGCCTCCTAAACATGTCATGCAGCAAGTTGCATTACACCAGCTCCCCTCCTAACAACTGCTGAACCCGCACCCTGCAACACAGCTGCTCCGGCAGATCTACGCAGGCTCCCAAACCAGGGCAGCTTCTACTTGCATGACCTCTCTCTTGTCCCGGACAGCAAGTATTTTGAATTTTAAACTACACATCATACATAAAAAATAAAGTGTATTAGTCAAGGAGGACGAGTATGTTATTTCACAGAGAAGCACAGAATGAAGAATTCTCTATTTCAAACAACTTGCGTTCAGATACATAAAGAAATATAGAACACAGACAAAGCAGACAGTATTCACAGCAAGATCACAGTGGTCAACGTAACATAGGAGTTTACTTCATGATAAAAAAAAATCCAAGTAGTAGTATGTATTTATAAAGAAATCACTCAAAATGCAAAGAGTAAATAATAATAATAATAATAATAATAATAATAATAATAATAATAATAATAAAATACCCTCAGAAGCAATAGTTTAGCAAGCTTACCAGGTGCTCAGAATAGCATTCATTTGACAAGGGGGTGCAATGAGGTTCATATGCAACGTATTCTTAGCCAACAAAACCAGGCAACAGCAAGATATTCTAATGATTCTACCATACTACATGAAAATAAATGAATAAAAACAACAATTTGCAGGTATGCTAACATCATGAACAAATACAAATACAGGTCATCATTCTAGTCAGTCCCATCAAGGCTTATTAAACTATTAGGAACCTTCTTCTTAACTGTTCACTGTTTCTTAACTACCACAGACACAGAAAACCAATTATTCCCTTCCACCTTGCTGAATGAAGCCTTTAGCCTATTTTGAGTTACGCTCCTTTTGGCCTTCTCCTCTGTGGGCTAAGTGATCTCTCCCCACAGGTCAGGCTTCCCTCGCAGACTCTCCAAGTGGCTCGCAACCTGTTTCTGCAGCCTGAGGAAATCAGACACAGAAGTCAGGCTGCATTCACTGGATGCAGTCAAACTCCTGCTGAGCAGAGCACAATGTGCTTTCCAACCTATCCTCCTTCATACAAACTTATTTTATACGCATGTTATCTACGATATATTCAGACTTCTTGTACTACTGTAATTTAGTCCTTCTCCATCCCGTTTTTGTCCACCAGATTATTCTTCCTTAAATGTAGAAGTATGCAAACAAACTTTCCATCTTTTTGCCATTTTTAATATATTTGAGGTGACTAGTGAAAAAAGCAGAAATGTGTATATTCTGAAATCCACTCATCCCTATGGCAGGAAACTAATTCACTTTGATTCTGTTACTTAGTCTCCTGCTCAAATAAACTGCACTGGGGACAATCCAAAATCCCCACTAATACAGATGCTCTGTGGACAAGTTCCGTGTTTTTGTTATGTTACATCTGTCTTATTTTAAAACCAGTTTACAGAAGTACCTATAAAGTAAATCTTAAAGAATTTTATAAACCACACGAGATTTAAACAGACACTGCCCTCAAATATTACACAGTTGATTGATATCTAGGCATAAATACACAGGTATATTCCAAACACAGAAACAGAAGCGGCCCAGTCCTCAGGATCAGCTACAAACCACCAGCACATGCTTCAAGCAACTGCCTTACAGCAGAAACTTCCACCCTCAGCTGCAGTAATTTTCTTAAATGAAGACTTCTTGGCTACTTATAACAGTACTTTAAGTAGCTACCTATACATGCTTGCATTTTTAGGCTTGCTCCTTTATGAAGAGTGAGCAAAACAAGACACGTAAATCCGACAGTACAGACCCCAAAGCACCCAGGAAGCCTTCACTGCCAAAAGCACTTCAAAAGACAAAGGTTTTACTGGGACTTAAGCACCAGTTGCACTAGATGTGAACCTCTCCGGTAACGGAGGTCGACCAGAAAGGTCAATTTCAGATGTAGGTTGTTCTGAAAGGTGGTTTCAGCAAGGAGGCACGCTCAAAAGTCACCCAGAAAGAGCAATAAAATGGTCCTACTGAAATGTTTTAAGCAATGCATTGCATCTGCAGACTTCACTGTCCTTCTCTTGCCCGAGAAGTGAAGGAGTGAGAAAATATGTAAGAATTGCGTGATGAGTGGAAAAGGAAAGGAATAAGCTGAGTGCAAGACTGTACCAGTAGCAAGCTTGGATTTGCTATTAATTCCTTACTAGATTTCCTATTAATTAATAAATAAAAGTTGAGAGACCAAATTCATAACAAGGAAGCATGGGGCCAAAGAAGTGAGTCAGCAGATATTAGGACATGTAACCCACTCTTTATTAAGGTATGAACTGGAGATGATTTGGAGACACCCCGAGAGACGCCACGCGGCTGCCGCGGGAAGCGTGGCCAGTCTTCGTCCTTCCTCCCAAATCACTGCTGTGGAGCCTCCAACTCAAAGATACAAAGACAGGAGGTCTTAAATAAAATGAAGCTGACAAGCTACCAATTAGCTCAGTCTCAAGTAAACTATTAAAACACTTTGGAACTACTTTTACCCAACCCACCAATTACTTGGTATCCACAGAACAGGCCAAGAGCTTTGTTTTTCTAGACTAATCAGCTAGAATAACAAGGGGAGAAAAGATCTGCTGCATCTATTAGCCTACTTCTGAACAAGAAATTAAAACAGAGGCCTGTCTCTCCTCTCCCCAAATACCTACTCCTCCCTTAGAAAAAAAACACCTACTCTGTCAACTGTCATCTGTTTTCTTCCATTTTGTTCCAATTTTTTTTTAATACTATCTTCTTAGGTTCCTTCTCATTTCATGCATCTACAACTGTCTTTTTTCCTCCAAATATCTCCTTCTATGCCAGTCTTCTGCTTCATGTATCAATTTGTCTCCTCTTACTTTGCTTCCTTTACATTTATATTTAGTCCTCTCAAAACTAACCAGATATTAGAAATTAAAAAGCAGATACATATGATCTCCAAGCTTCATACTAGCAAAATAAAATAAAAAAAATAGAATGAAATACTACTGCATTTTAAATGTTGCTTCTTTCTTAGAGCACATCCCAATGGCATCTCAATTCACATAGGTTAAGAATACCACTCCTTGTCCACTAGTTTAAAAACTATTTCTAAATCCAGCCATAGTCAGCCTTTAGCTCCCTTTGCAGGCTCACCCTATTTACCGATACTAGGGCAGCTTTCAAAACTTCTTTTTTAGTGGACTTTGTCAGCTACAAAGCCCCTCTTTACCTGGAATGAATCCATGACTAGATTCATTCTACTTGAAGACAGTTGTATAGGCATCATTTTTTATTTCAAGGCATCATTTTTTATTTCAAAAGTGTATTTGAGCCCATTTAGGCAACGTGGGAAAAGGTTTTTTGTTTTATTTTTGTCTTTTGCTTCTGTTAAATACAGAGTTACTCAAGAGGCTGTAGGGATCTAAAGAGCAAAGAGCACAGAGCAGCCCCAAGCCGATGGTGACTGTGACGCTCACGTGAAGACACCCATCACCTCCCGAACTGAAGGGTTCAGGGCATTTTTTAAAGCAGTAACACAATCTCATACTGCACTTAATGCTGAAAATCATTTTAGTAAAGAATCCCTGATCTAACAAGGATATTACAGTCACAGGTGTTAAGACACTGAGATCTACAGTTTCTAGACAGCTGCTGTAGTGAATTTATGTGATTTAACATACTAGCTGACATTTCTTGAAGTAAGTTTATCACCTAAAGTAGTTTCACTCTGGCAGCAGCTGAAAAGTCCTACGGTTTTAGATTATACCTCTCATCCTTGGTGCTTGCTGATGAACAGGAAGAGGAGGCACATAAACTGAGAAGTTCACATCAAAAGCTCCTCAAGTAACTGCACTTTTTGGCAGTATCTGGTATCAAGCTAGAGAAACTACATGAATGAATTGATTTGATTTGCAGTTCTGCTTTGCAAAAGACAGAGCAATCTTCTTAAAAAAATACAGAACCATTTAAAATTGTGCGGGAAGCAATAAAATCCAATTACAGACTGTAATGAAGGAATGAGGGAGCTGTGCTTGAATGGTACTTGAGATAACACAGGTGAAGCAGTGAGAAGAGGGAACACCAGGGAGATTGCAAAGGGAGTTCTGAGGTGCAAGCAAAGCACTGAGGCATCAAGGGAGCAGCTCTGAAAACACGTCAAGCCTTATTTTGCTGCGGCTGACTTTCTTCCTGCAAGTAAGCTAATGCCTTTGCCAACCAGGAATCTCTCAGCTAAAGCCAACCCAGGAATCGTTACACTAAAAATGGCAGCCCAGACATTGTTTCTGAAACAACTTTCAAGGTAACTGAAGCTACAGGCTTAAGTCCTTAGGAATTCCTAACTCAAACGACTGTATCCCACTTGTAGTACTAGTGTGAGGGCTGTCAATGTGCAGGTCCAAGCAGAACTTTTTGGCAGGCCAACCTTTCCAAGCTTGACACAGCGCTTGGTATGTCTGCCTTAATTACCAAAAAGCTGCTTAGGTTGTACTGACTGCTGACAAAGACTAATCTGCAGACACTTGTACCTGCAGTCTGAGGTGAGGCAATTTGTCCATGGTTCAAGCTGCTGAACTGGTAGAGCAATGGACCAAGAAGCAGACCATAAACACAGTGATTGTAATTACACGGAGTGCAGCAACGTGACATGGTTAAAAAGCTTTCTTCAGCTGTCAGTTCTTACTGCTATTTTCATGATGTTTCCAAATCATTTTCAACTAAGTAAACCCACCAATTAGGTGTTAAATGTTGCAAATATGGCAATAAAATTGTGTGTTCTCAACTAATTAGAAAATTCCCCCTGGACAGTCATGTATAATCTACAGCACTTCAGCTATTCAAAAAAAATCTCACAAGTTTTTGAAAGGTGATTGTGTAAAACCTTGCTGAAATGCATGTGCTTTCTAGCAAGAGTAAATAAGCACCCATTGCCCTCCTGAACAGAGGGCCAGGGAAAGAGATGCAACTTTATTTCAACTTTGCCCATCAGGTACCGGGTTTTGAGCACTGGGACACGCTATGAAAAGGTCACCTTTTAACGTCAAGATCATTGTCCTGTCTGAAGTTCAAGCAAATAGCATTTTTAACATCTAAATGATGTAGCTGGTAGTAGCAAATCATTACATTTTCAGTGACTATGTCACTGAATATGACTGAATAATCATGACTTTCAAAACCAAAGTTGTGAGGGAATATTTATTTCATACAAATTGTACCAGTTTCACTTCTGCAATGACGGTTCACTAATAATTGGAAAGGGCATTAACCCTAACTAAATGGAGGCAAAGACTTCTCTTAGAGGCAGGAATATATTTTTTTCCCCAGCAAAAATATCTTGAGCTCAAGCAGTCCATTTCAGGCAGTAAAAAAAAAAAAAATGGAGGTACAAATCAAGTCTAGATTTGGCCATGTGGAGGTCAGTGTCACATTTGGTTTACATTGTACTGATCACTCTGAGAAACAAGGTGCAAGCTCTTGGGAGACACCGGCGCTGCGATCTCAAGCCACGGTTGTGCAAGGAGCGTTAGTCAGTCTGCTCCTCACACGCATGACTCTGCTAGCTGCAATCCTAGTGGGACAACAGGAGAGGGTCAGATTTTTACATCAGGTTGTTCGGAATTAAATGCAATTGCTTTAAAGTAGAAGGCCTCTTAGCAGAAAATACAGAAAGGCAAAAAATAAAGGCAGCGACCTTCTAAGATCATTTATTGAGCCATTTTCCCCCTCCTTCTTGTCGCAATATTTATATGCTGTGCAGTTGAGATGTTAAAAAAATGAGGAGGATTAAAAATTTAAGGGAAATTCAGTACAAATTCATTTGCAGACAACTTCCAGACTACCCTTCTGAGTTATTACTATTTAAGCATTAAGAGGGAACACTCCAGAGGCTTTTCCAGCCCTCCTGTTTCTGAGGACAACACGTAATGGTTAGCAAGCGCTAGAACTCGGAATAGAGCAGTTTCCTTCTGCTCAAACACAGCCTAAGCTGTCTCACTGCCGGGCAGCGCGCTGGAGCCGGGAGCGCGAGGGGCCGCAGTGCAGCTCAGCTCAGCTCCACACGGGGGACCCAAGGCTAAGAGTTATCCGCACGCTCACTGAAAATGATCCAGGCGAGATGGCAACTTTCAGGAAGAAGCTTAAAGTCCATCTAAAGGAGCACATCTGGCCAGACCCAGAATTTTCTGGCCCTCGCAGGACTAAAGTGACACATTTATCAACATAGTTGGTAGAAGGACTTCTGTAATTCTGCCCTGCAAAGGAGAAAGGAAGGCACACTGGACCAAGCAGTGGCCAGTTGCACACAGGGAAAGGCCAAGGGTGCGACTGATCCAGTGTAACAGCGTTTTTGGCAGCCTCCTTAATCCCACCTTTGTCTCTTGAAGAGTCCATCCGTTCCGCAGGGCTGAGGAGGCGGCGACCCACCGGGCCTCACTGCACGGACGCGGTGCCATCAAAGCCCTTCGCTGCATTAACAAAAACCAACGGAGCCCAAACAGACCCACGGATCCTGAGCATTCCTTTCCTGACACTGTGTCACTGGCTGGCACATTAGACATTCGGGAATAGTTTCTCATTACTTCCCCCCGGAGCCATCTCCTTAATAGTGACTACTTAAAAGCAAAGACGGCAGCCAAGGAGCATTTTAATATCGAAGGAAATTACTCAGAGTTCAAGCACCACGGCAACTCGAAGCTGCTACACATTTTAAGCTTATAGCCGGTCCAGAACCTCCATAACAAAGCAGAGGTGGTCCCTCAGCAGACACGCACAGCTAGGCCGGTCCTGCCAGCCGGGACACTTTCAGGTGCGCGACTCCACTAATCGAGAGAAGCTAACAAAAGCTGGGATTTGTGTTTTATTGGAGAAAGAATTAACATCCTGGGGTTTCCTCCCCCTACTAAACTACTCCCTTACTGTCACAAAGCCCTACTGACCTGACCTTCTGCCCCTGCCTTTCACGGGGCTGCGCGTGGGGCCCCGGAGCAGGCAGGGCTGTCGCACAAGGCTGGGACACGAAGGGGACACAGGGCTGGGATCCCGCAGGGCATCGAGCCCAGGGGAGCTCCTAGCAGGGATACCCACAGGCGTAACAGGTTACAGGAACACCGCAAATGTTGGTGTGGAAACGTTATTTAAGCAGCCTGCACAAGTAAGAGCTCCCTCTCCAATGAACTCTTCACATTTAAGCTCGTATCACTGGACCCAAAATGTTTCTTCCTGTTACTGAGCAGACATGACCACAGACAAGTATCCACAGGTTTAACAGGGCAGCCTAGACTCAGGTCGTGTGATTACGTAACTGAGCAAGTATTTAGTGAAACAGCTTATTTTTAAGCTAGAACTTTATTATTTTTGGACTTCTGCTGTATGTGAAATATTGTACTGTTCTCACATTAAAGCAGTTACCAAACCCAAAATGTCAAGGGACAACTTCAGCACAGAATACTTAGTTCAAGTATAGAACACCCAGTACTACAGGGTAAGATGAAAAGGCAGTATTTGGGCCATCATGCAATGGTAGTAGTTTCCTTCTAGATGTATTTCACTTGTGTGCTGTCCAAGTTGCAACCAGAGCTACTTGCTCGAGCAAAAGTGAAAGTTTCAAGCAGAAGAACAAATAGGTTCAATTATCTACTGTTCAGAAGAGGCATCGTGTATTTGCTGGGTAGCCCTTTGACATTAAAAAAAAAAAAAAAAAGTTTTCATAGAATCATAGAATGCTTAAGGTTGGAAGGGACCTCTAGAGATCATCTAGTCCAACCCACTGCACACGCAGGGTCACCTGGAGCACGTGGCACAGGACTGCGGCCAAGCAGGTTTTGAAGATCTCCAGAGAAGGAGACTCCACAACCTCTCTGGGCAGCCTGTTCCAGTGCTCTGTCACCCTCACTGTTAAAAAATCCTCACTGTTAACCCTCACTGTTAAAAAAAAAAAATATTTAAGTTCCTGTGGAACTTTTGGTGCTTCAGTTTGTGGCCATTACCTCTAGTTCTGTTGGTGGCCACCACTGAAAAGAGGCCAGCACCATCATCTTCACTTCCTCCCTTGAGGTACTTATAGACACTGATCAGGTCCCCTCTCAGCCTTCTCTTCTCTAGGCTGAACAGGCCCAGCTCCCTCAGCCTCTCCTCCTAGGGCAGATGTTCCAGGCCCCTGATCATCCTTGTGGCCCTGCGCTGGACTCTCTCCAGCAGCTCCACATCCCTCTTGTACTGTGGAGCCCTGAACTGGACACAATACTCCAGATGTGGCCTCACTAGGGCTGAGTAGAGGGACAGGATCACCTCCCTCGACCTGCTGGAGACGCTCTTCTTAACGCACCCCAGGATCCCATTGGCCTTCTTGGCCACGAGGGCACATATAGGGCAAGGCAAAGGAGCCCATCAGTGCTCCCAAACACACTTCAGCTGTGCGATTCTCCTTGGCATAAAGAACTCTTAAGACGACACTACAAACTCGTGTCAGTGACTATGGTGGCTGTAACTTGTGCCAGGATCACATTTCATCCCTGAATCGACCACTTCTGCCTTGCAATAATTCAGCTCTCCCTTCTATTAGTCCACGGGGCTTGGGGATGTTCCAGAGTCTGTGTTTGCATCTCTGCTTAAATGCATCTCTCATGTAAGTTATTTTTTGTGAGAATAGTTCATATTTAAACATGACACATTTTAACAACTTACATCGGCACAACAAACAAAATCTACTTCCTACATATTTCATATTTTTTGCAGCTCAGTGTGCTACAATTGCTGCTTTTGCTATAAAAGCTATAGTTAAAACTTGCATGCAATATTTATGCGCTTATGTATACTCAAGGTAATGGATTACTTTTCTATTTCTACATTAAGTACTCAAACAAAGCAAGTACATCCAGTTACAATCCACGTAGCATTTACGGATTCTGGTTAGTAAGTGTTTAATATGTATGTCAGGTTCGCTGACCAGGCATCCATGAGCCACCAGGCAGGGAATTAAAAAAAGAACATTTTTTTTTTGCCCATCGACAAGTTTGACAAATCAAGGAGCACTAGTCTGTTGTTTTGACTGGCATTGCCGTTTCAAAACTAAGAATTTTCTGAAAAAGTTAGCTGAATTACAGACAAATTAGAAAGACTCATTAGTTAATAGTGCATAACTTCATGAGATATTTTAAATCCCGAACAACCTCAATCCAAAGAAAACTTTTAAAGAAGAAAGAAATTACACAAGGAAACTCATCAGAACTTTATTATTTTATCTGCACCACTATATATTTCTTACCGTTAAGCAAGGAACAAGGACACTATAAAACTCTGTGTAAAGTTTAAAGACTGTAAAACACTTTTTAACGGGCTTCTATACTACTAGCAAGTAGAAGAGACAAATAGGAGCAGATCTTCAGAGCAAAAGATACAGTGCCCATGACCTCATATTCACACTACATATTTCCATGTGCTTTGGTTTTGCTCTAAAATACTTCAGGCCAGCTACAGATAGATTTCATGAACTGAACACCCAGTACAGAGCAGCAGGAGACGGAAAACTTCAGCTCCCAACTGCTTGGCTCAGAGCCCCATATAGGTGCATGGCAGGGGGCTTGCAGAGCTGAATTTCCTAGGGGTAACAAGCTATCCATGAGACACACAAGGAAAATAGAGCTTCAATTCCAAGGACCCTCGGCCTCCAGTACCAGCCCAGAACAGAAATGCTCCAAGTTTCCAACAGAGGGAGCTGGCCAAACCTGCATGGGAGTTTTACAGTTCTCAAAACAAAAGTGGGAAAAAAAAATAAACCAGCCACACACAAAATAATCCATTCACACTTCTGCAGGAAGCTGAATTTAAACATGTCAGCAGCCAGGCTGTTTATAAATTAGGAAACATCATGTTGTCTTACAAGAAGACTTGAAGGCAAGCAAATGACAGGATATTTTGCTTTATCGTGGTTACTTTAGCTGAATATCATCATTACACATTAAAAGGAAAAAAAAAAAGTTGCTTTTAGTCTACATCCTCTCTTGGCTGCTTCCATCTACAGCAGCAAATTTGCTCCAAGAGTTTTGCACAAAGATGTGTTTTCTTCCTGCAAATGAAGCCTATGTAAAACTGATGAAAGCTCAAAAGCGGCCACAATTCACTTTTCGTTCCATATTTTTCCTGTTTACCAGGTCTGGTTACAGGCCAGGGAAAGGGCTATGAAAGGGGGAAGTTTTCTCGTCCAGTGGGCAGGGAAAATAAGGATGCAAATTAAGTGCTCGATGCCAATGATCTGACAATCTCATCTGTATGGAAAGGGCCTTTTAAGGTGTAACCAGGACGGCAAGGTAACAAACCAAAAAAGTCTATTTTTTAAAAGAAAATTTTGTCGTTGTAAAAGTCACCAAAAATCTATAGGAAAGTGACCTCTCAGTTTCTCCTTTTCTTGTATTCCATAAGAAGCCTTGATACCAAGTGCTGTTTGGCACAGCTGGGAATGCCAAACAGCGACCATCCTGACTCTGGACAACACGTGAAAGATTTTTTTCACATGGCTGTGAGCTCTTCCACTTGCCCTCAAGGCACACTTTGATTCAGGCACCAACTTCATATTTTGGTCTCATTTATAAACTACTTTTTGACTGACAGAACGCTTTAAGACATTCTTTTGAAAGTAGATGGAAAGATAAATTAGCTGTTAGTTGCATTTATAACATATAGCGTGTATAAAGCAGGCTATCAAGCCATCTTAAAAATAAAAGGATTTAAAAATATATTTTTAGCATTTGAGGTTGCTGCAGAACCAAAAATCGTATCTTTAAGATGTTTTCGAGAAGGAAAAACTACAGGCATTTCAGGACCTTCACATGTAAAAGGTACTACCATTAAAAGCTGATAAGGATCTGCAACTAATTAGTTAAGATGTCAGGCGATCTCAGACATAAAACACATTTCGCTTTTTTAGGGATACTTGGGGGAAATGGAAACATCTGGCTACTTGAGGCTATGAAAAGCCCTCTCCCGCCGTTCCTCTGAACCTGTATGTGGTTTTCTGAAGGAAGTATCTTCCGCCTTAAGCATTTTCTTACCCAGAACACTGACTCAGGTAGTCCAGAGCTACCTAGCACTTTTGACAGCCATGCAACTTCATTATTTCAGAAGTTCAAATATCATTTCACCAGTAACGATCAGTCAGTGATCACTTCTCTACTAATGACTCCAAGCAAAACAGTTTAAGAAGGCAATTAAACACAGAGGGTAACCCTACATAGAGCAGAGCACCCAATACCAGCCCAAACATTAAAGCAGGCTGCAAAGTTGCACCAGGTTCATATGTAGCAAACCACACCGCATGCACGCACGCGGTTGCATAATACTATATGACGTGTTATACACTGTACAATTTTGAAGACCTGCCATTCCCAAACCTTTTCCTTTATCCTCCCTCCCCACAAAGTCTGTGGTTCTTTAGGATTGTTTGGGTACTAGGGGAAGCTTCTAATTGCCACGGGCACATCCAGACCTTCAGGAGGCTGAAGCAGCCTGATGCCTACAAGTCGCTATTGGCGGTATGTGCTGGGCACCAAGGCAGAACATCACTTGTACTGGCAATAACATCAGCACAAACTCATGAGTGAGTTGGTTTCTTTTGAAGAAAAACATTCGTATGTCAAGAGACATCATATTATTGCTTGAAACACCCCCACAAAGCCCCCAAATCTCAAGGTATTTTAAGCTGAATGATTTTATGAGCACAATGTTGAATCACATGCTTTCCTTCTGTACTTTTTGTCCTCATGTTATACATTCCATTTAACTTCATTTTTTTCTGGTGGGTACCACTGTGGAAAATGGGTACCCCTTTTCATGTTAGAAAACGACTTCCCGCAACAAAGTTTTTCCTAGTACTTTACTCCAAAATAATAATAATATTCCTCTACCAAATTTGCTAAAGTTTTTTTTCTCTGCAGAACTGCAAAACTCATTTATGCAAAGTCTATTTACAAAGCAGACCCATTTGCAGTCACTCCTTTCACATCAGAGTAACACATTATTTCCTTGGGAAGCAAAGAGGAGCACCATCATTAGTTTGCCTAATTCATTTTTTTTTCTTTAAAAAAACAGCTTTGCGGCAGTCATCAACTGCATCAACAGTTGCCCAGAGGCCTAAAACAAGTTTTTCCTGTTGACCACACCACCCATAAAGTTCATAGCTCAGCTAGGAAGAACACACTCCTGCTAAGTAGTGGCATATAAAAGGATGTTTACTTTTTCCTGGCGCACTAGCCCTTGCGCATTATAGATTAAGATAATTCACTGCCAAGAGTCCTCCACCCCAGCATTACTCATGTGTTTCACGGAGAAGTGAAGCAAAACAGTGAAAACCTTAAGGGACACTGTGACTGAATCAGAGCGACACAGGCAGCAAAGGGAACATTTTACTACCATTACCTATTTGACTACACAGAGCTATCCCACTTCAAAGACTAGGTCCCAAACTAGCTGTTGTAAATTGATGTAAACTATAAATACATCACCCGCACCTCCACCTAAAAGCTATGATCACACATACAGGAGTTGTGTAACATACTAATAATCTTAAAAATCAAACTCACTTTAACTTTGATGGTCAACACTGCTTTAATTTGGAATAGCTGCAATATTGTCGAACTTCAAACAATATGTGTACCTTTGCCCAGGAATGTTGTTCTTTTTGACTGAGGGCAAGGGAAGGTATCACACAGTCTTCCACATGCCCAGAGACTAGGCTTTACTCGTTGATCATATAGTCATCAAAAAGAAATCCATGGAAGCTATAGGAGAAGCTCCAAAACCATTTGCTGCTACTTCATGATGTCAAATCAAACAGGTACTAGAGTTTTGTACACAGGATGGATAACACTTGTTAGTTGTTTATGAAAAACTTGTTGTTACTCTGGAAGACAAATTAAGCACCCAGACTAACCTTTCGGTGTTGGCAGGCCCGTAATCCCTTGGAAAAGCTCAGCACCCACAAGTTACATGCTGGGCCCACCAAGTCTCACCACCTGCCATGCATTCATCCCTCGCAGCCTTCACATATTTTATTTGCTGCTCCTTTCTCCCTCTAAACTCCTGCAGTCAGGAGGATGACAGCAATACATTTCACTGCCACTACTCATGTGTACTGACTGTACATCAAGAAATCTTGTCAAAGACATCAGCAGAGTTAGATAAAAGATCAAAGCCTTTCATACAGCAGCAGGGTACTGCTATCATGACTATATCTCATTATATTTCTAGAAAAAACAGGTTTGATTAAGTTAAAAAGTTTCAGACTCAACTGCTAAGCATTTCTCAGTATCCTATTCCATAGGATGAGGAGCTTCCTCCTATGGTGCTTTCAATTGCAAGCTCTGACAGTGACCAGGCTGGATGTACCAGGACACAGGACAGGGCTGTGCAGTGCTGTAGCTTGTGCTGGGACGGCTGCAGAAGTGTGCTAGAGATTTAAAAAACATCCACACATCCCATTCAGGTTCCAGAGGATCCACACAAGAAGGACACTTGACTGACCAGGGGATTCTTTAATATCTACAGGAGTTAATTTCTGAGGCTTTCCGCAATAGATCTCTCATACAGATCCTTTTACCCATCACCCGTCTCACTTGTGTGAAGCCTCCTTAGGTGAGGATTACAAGCACATGGTCACACGCAGAGAAGTTCCTCTCCCGTCTGCCTCCCATTGATAGCGTTTTAGCCTGGCCTTCCTTTGGCTGCTGATCAAAACCGAAGACAGTACCACACAAGTCAGTAGTTCCTTATACATAAACACAAGAGCCTCCAGTGCAAAGGAGATGTCTCAGCTGACCTTCCCCAGGTGACATCAGCTCCAAGGTTAAACAGGGCCTTCCGTGCCCTGTGGGGGATGCAATGCAAAGAGGGGAACTGGTAGAGAGAAGGAAGAGCTGCAGGATGGCAACTGCACCTACACAAGCCCCTTTGGCCCACGCAGGCCAGGCTCTGTTTTTGTACAAAGTGACCTGCATTGGCTACTGGGAAGTGTCACTTGCTCAAACTAAAGACTGAAAGAAGTCTGTGGTCCCGTCAACTCAAAAAAAACCCGCACCTCCAAAGTCAACAAGCAAGTAGACACCATATCCCACATCATATCATATATTCCTTATACACAAGTCATCAACGTACAAGCAAGTCCAAGTACCTCAGTGGGAAAAGAGTTAGTCACAATCTATGACTTTCTCCACTAGTTTATTTCAAGAAAAACAAAGATGAGAATTAACATTAAGAAGTTACTCTAATGGCATAACAAAGCAGCAGTTATAAAGAGATGGGCAAAATGGAAAAACAAAATTCTCCCAAATCAACACATATGTTAAGTAACTAACATAAGAGGCTCTCTTATATTTAATTTTTAAGCAGTATTTGAAATACAACTTAAGCTACCATTGACTGTAACAAACACTGCAACAACTGCAGACCACCAAAACATTCAACTAGCACAAGTTGTAACAGCAGGACCTTCAATTCAATGAGATTCTCTTTTCTCTATCGCTTTTCAACTTTCTTACAGTCAATACAATTGTCTAAGGAAAATATATCTAAAGAGCAAAAGAGGAAAAAAAAAAAAAAAAAAAAAAAAAAAGGTGCACTTCCTCAAATCAATACACAGCACACAGCTGTTGCTGAGGGTTACAGACCTGAGAGTTCATGACTGTGTGTCAGCAGGCACCAAACTCAAACAGCAGCTACACGACGTAGCTTGCGCCCGCGCCGGCTGCACGTGCTCGGAGCGCTGCTCTTGGTCAGCACTGGTTAAGGCCGCTTGCTCTGTCTCTGTTCTAGCGGAGCGAGTCCCACACACACGGAAAGCTCTCCGACCCAGCTGGGTACGTCGCTACCTGGCACACTCCATCACGCCTTAGCTCGGCCTTTTGCACTTACATAATAGAACGGCTTCAGATTTTAGAGACTACGTAGCATGTAAGAAGTTGGAAGGAGTGTAGATTTATAACTAAAAGCAGATACTCAACTAAAGTTGCTTTAGAAAGCTTCTCAGCTTGTCTGCCAAAGCCTAAACCAATGTGTTTTTTCCTAACATCCCAAAAAAGATGTTGCACTCAATCTTCCACAGCTCCATTTCAAATGGTTTATTAACAAGTGCTTCATGGACACCCATGCCAATACAGAAGCAAGAAAAAAAAGACAGAAAGTGTACAAAATTCAAATAAACTAGAAATTTCAACTTTTGAGTTCTTCTAACCATCTCATTAAGTTTTAAATTCCAAATCCAATCCAGTATGAAGAGGGCTTTTATTACTGTTAAAAGCTTCCAATGAAACTGCATACAAACTAATATCTGGCGGAAATAATTCTTATCCTTCAAGAAAAGGTCAATCTTTACACATGCAGAAACACTAAATATACTACAAAAGTGTATCAAAAGTAGAAACACTAAATACACTATAGAAAGATATGAAAAGTCCTCTGCATTTCCCTCTACAAGACAGCTTGCTGCTCTGTGCCACTTCATTAGCTTTTTATGCATGTGCCGAACTCATTCTTGTAGGGAGTGAAAATGTGAAACAAATGTAGCTACATCCCAATAATTAATGATTTTTTAACGTGAAAGTGCCATCACATGGCTTAAAACACAGGCATAAGTAATTACAACCGCTAATTAGCCTGTAAAGAAAACAGAGTCTATTCTCATATATAAATATTCTTCAAGTGTTCTTCGTTTAGGCAGAAGAAATCTGTACTAATTCCACAGAAAGTAGTAGTCCTTCTGAAGTGAAACCATTTTCCATTTAGACTTCTGGCTTATGTTTTTGCTCTCAGCAGCCTGGCTTCAAAAGCTGGAGGCTGTGCCAAGATCCTAGCTGCCGACTTCTCCGCCAAACAATTTTTCTATTGTTTTTCAAAACTTCAACTGACATCTTCTGGGGTAAAAAAGTAGTCATGAAACAGTCTAAATGAAAAGGGCCTAAAAAATTGGGAAAGCATGGCAAATCCTTTTCAACAAGGTTGGACTTTTACTCAGTTATTCCCAAAATTTGTATTTTCTTATTTTTCTCTTCCAAAAAAAAAAAAAAAAAAAAAAGGCAGATCATGCAAAAGGTGGTCAAATGCCTTTAAAAACTTGGGTGCATTCCTGATTGGATTCAAGCTGAGCAGTACACAACCGAATTCCCAGGGATGAACAGCTAAAGTGAACATGTCCAATTTATGAATTAGCAATTCTCAATATTTTTGTTACTCTGTTCTCTTATATATCTAGTTTACTGGAACAAACAAGAACTTGGGTTTCCAGTAATATTTTAGACCGATTCCTAAATTTATTCCTCCCAACACAAATGCAAAATAAATAAATGTAAATGAATTCTAGCCTGGGAATCCAAACGGAGTTTTTACTAGCCCAGTTCTCCCTATAGCATTGAGAGCTGTTTTAAGATATTCCAGAGGTATGTTCAGTGAATCTGAAATTGGGAACAGATTCCTATCCAATGAGACAGTTCATGTGTCTGTTCCAGCAAATGCTAGTCAAAGAGCAAAAAAATGTTCCTGTGTCATCCAGGAAATCCATACTTCCATTCTTCAAAGTAACTGAAAAGGAACACAGGCTTTTTTCTTTAATAATAGAAGATAATATTGATTCCAAAAAAAACAAAGCTTACATACTTAGGCTCTTCTAATAGCAAGTTCTTGTACTCCAGGGCCATGTAGAGTCTTGTGTATACGGATTACAGTGACGCAGCATTAGCAGTAGTCAGGACACTCATTGCCTTTTGGTCTTCATGAAAGCTAGGCATTTTGCAATGCAAAATTCTGACATCTGCTATGAACCGTATGCAGGGAAACAGAATTATTTTCAGAGTTGACATTGCTAGAGATTGGGTGAAAAACAAAAACAAATAAACCTTCACTCCAGCTTCCTGCTCCATGTAATTCCTACAATTTCTCTAGTTAAAATCAAATCATTAATTTGGGAGAAATAAGTGGTAAGAACAATGATTAAAGTTCTATTATATTCATATACCACTTGTTACATTCCCAAATAATTTGCTTCTTGAGGTAACAATATGAAAGGACACCTGTTTCCTAATCCAAGTACTGTGATTTTAAGTTCAAGAGGATAATTCTTCAACATGCACATGCTTGGATACAACAGTCATGTCTTTTAGGAAGGAAAGGAGAAGGGAAGAGAATATTAACTTTTATTTTTCCAAAGAAATAATCAGTACATCCATTAGACTGTTGAAACATCCCCCTAGTTTATATCACCTAAAGTTCATCTCTAACCAGCTCTAAAAATACTTAAGAGTGCTGAAAGCACGTAGAAGTTTAACACTTGCATTTCATCTATAAGCTAGAAAACAATCAATTCAGATTTAGAGTCTCCTTGCCAGGTATCATCTCACTTTTAAGAGAATGTGATTAACTCAGCTACACGAATTCAAGTGAACAGTTAACCAGCAGGCAGTATCTATAGATCTTGTAAACTCTGCGTGTTATGCTGTAACATCTCTGTGTGCAGTAACACTTAGATAGATCAGTAGCATTTTCATGTTTACAGAATTTACTTTCATAACGAGTTAACACCAAAGCATTACTACAAGGAACAGTATTGAGTCTTTCCACACAGAAATGTTTTGTGCACACACATGGTCTACAGAGCTTTCATGATAACAGTTATACACACCCTGTGGACCCTTGCTAAGGATCTGCACCACCGCTCATACTGGTATCACTAAGTAACACAACAACATTCTTCTGATCAACTATCATTAAAGAATATTTAATGATTAGGTCTTTCTTGAGCATGAATTGGGTCAGTTAGAAGATCTGACTGCACACTTCTCTGGCAAATGCAAACAGGATCCACAGCGCACCCAGTGCACTTGCTACACGCTTTCACAGGCACTACCCCTTGCACCTCATGCCAGCTCCTGCGTTTGGGAGTTCCTACTGCTCATACTTGTACTGGGGTGTAGAGAAAACAACTGCTCCTTTCTCGCCTCCTTTCTGCCATTTATAATGTTACAGACCTCCATACTCTTCAGCTCAGTGCTCAGTGCAGTATTTTAGGCATTCTTGAAAGGAGAGTTTCCATATCTTTGATCAGCCTTGTTAAACTTCCAGCATCTTCTCGAGTTCTGCTCTATCCTTTCCCATTGCTTCAGTACTATTTTGTCACTAAGGCAGGCTTTTATTGCAAGCCATGCTCAACTGGAATGACTGTGTTTCAGATATTCAGCCTTTTGCAACCGCAGTCTAGTTTTAAGTCTGCTCTCTCTACACTGTGGATCAAGGCCACAGCTTCTTTTTTTCCTTTAATGATATTGATATTCACAGTATGTCTTATCAGTAAGAGATTGTATTTGCTTGTATCCTGAGGGCAAGCAATTCTGTCACTTTATAAGTTTAATACCATAAAGATGTCAATTAAGTTTTAGAAGTACTGTTGCCTTTCGAATGAGAAAACTTGTTAAAAATAGAGCCAGAAATCCTTGTCTGAAAAGGTCAATCAAAAGCAGTGATATAGTGACAGAAAAAGCCCTAAGGCTCAAGAAGAAACACCTCCTTTTTAAATTCTCATTGAAATGTTCTAAGCACACATTTTCCTGAAAGGCTTAGATGCCTTTTAGCGCTGACAGGAGACTCTGGCAAGCTGTAGCGAGTGAAAACCACCGTGAATTCTCTACAATAAACAAATCATCATTGCATGTGCTTGGACAGCACTGGCCACACACTGGGGAGCAACCAAAAGGTGGGTACCTACGTACAGACACTCTGCTTCCTCGTCCCTACCGTTGTACTGGGAACACTGCGCTTCCCTATCACTGCTCTGAGAACTCTTCCCTATCATTGCACAGCGAGTTCCTTTTTTAAAACACACATACATAGCTCCCTTGCTGAAACTTTTATAATATTAATTAATGAACAGACATTTGCCCTAAGTTTTCTTTAACAAAAGGGAAAGATTCAATTAAGATATTGGCTTAAAGAAGGGGAAAAGAAAAAAAACCCCCAAAACTCGAGCCACCATGTGGAAATGCATCACTACAACCGTAGGACTCCGGCTCCTCAGACTGAAGTGATAAAATGGCAATTATCAGCTGCGGATTGCCTGCACACATATCCAAATCACATGATACAACCAAAAACCTGCTATCATTTACCAGCTTTGGGGAAAGAGCGACACTTGACAAAATCTGTACTACTATTCACAACAATTAGGATCTGCATGGAAATCCTGGAAGGTCAGCCTCAATCAACATGGAACCTACACCTCCCTCCTTACTGTGCGTGACTGCTGAGCTCAGTACTCAGCATGGGATGCTAGCTACTACGAAGTCAAGTTTTTTTTCCTACCTGCAATAAGAAGCAAACCTGACCTTAAAAAAAAAAAAAAAAAAAAAAAAAGGGTAGTGAGCACTGGTAAAGTTTGCACAGAAAGCTCTCCAATTTTCAAAACACTATTTGAAAATTGAAGAAAAAAATAACTAAAGCCTTGGATTAGTATTAGCACTATATTGATGTGCATGTGTTTGGTTTTTTTTATTTTTTATTTTTGCTTTGAGAAAGGCCTTCCTCCCAAGGAAAAAAGGTGGGGTGGGGGGGAGGAAACAAACACCAGATACAGAAGAAAACAGCCCTTCACTAAAACGCATTCTCTACAGAATCTCAATACAAACCTCATCATATTTTTTTTAAATGCTAAGCTATTTACACAAGGTAAGAAAATATTTTAATGGGCCTTGATCTTGCTTCTCTTCACCTACTCATCCTCAATCTGTTTTTGTGGTACAAGTATCTCCTACAAGTAGACGAGCAGGTTAACTGCAAGACTGATAAGAAAAGCTTATACAAATGGAGAGCTGAAGAATGTGAAGTATTTAACAGGAACCACATCACCTCCCACCAAACCAGTAACAAAGACACACAAACTTTTGAAGAACTCGTATTATTTGGTTCTATCTATTGTCCAGACAGGCCAGATCTTGAAGACATCTTTTTCCTCTAAACCTAAGAAACCAGTAACTGTATGTAAATCCTTACCCTGGCTTCACATAGGGCAGTAACCACTCTCTCCTCAGCTGCTGGGACTAAAAGCCCATCCTTTTTCTGAGTATTTGCAGAAGTACAAAGCAATCTTCCTTGTAGACTTTATTTTTCATGAAATGTATTTATGCTGAAGAAATGCATCCTTTCAGAAGGAAACTCGCTCCTCATTCAGCTCCTGGCTCATTTAGAGACATCATTCACCAACAGTAATATCACTCACTGGATTGTTTACCGCAGCTGATGTGCACCAGCTAATATGCAGAGACCATAATCTTCCCAGGACTTCCACCTCCTCAGCTCTCCCAGTTATTTCCCCCTCAATTACTAATCTGGCCATTACTGCACCGACAAGTGCATCACAAGAGCATAAAGCAGGAGCTCTGGGAGATGATCACAGCCAATTACTGAAAGCAAAATTGCAGCTTCAGAGATTCACAGATGGTATTTAAATACTTTGCTATATTACAACTTATATTAAAGTATAGCTTGCAGACTAATAATGGTTTAGTAGCACTTCTGGTGGCCCAGAGAACTCCGGGAATGGAATAAATAAATAAAGAGAAAGAGGGAGCGAGCGCCTGCGCGGACAGAGAGCACGTGCACACTGAGCATACCCAGAAATAGCTCAGAAAGCAAAACCAGCAGAGGCGGCCAAAACTAATATTTCCATATGATATTCTGTACAATACAGAGCATGGTCTTAAGAAGAATGAAAGCTCAACTTCCTTCTAAAGAAGAGATGAGAGGTCATCTCCTTTCTTTTTTTCCTTTTTGAGTCCTAAGCATGTGTCATACTAGAAAATTAAGCCAAGTCTTTTTTTTTTTTTTTTTTCCTCTGCTTTTACCCTTTCAGTCCCTAACTTGGGCTGAAACCAATGAGATAAATTGTCCTATCTTAAAAAAAAATCTAGGACCAGAAAGTTTAGTGGCCCTTGATCATGTTTTCCTTACAAAGATCATTTGCAGAAAGCTTCACATTTCACTTTAGAACCATAACTAGTGCTTGTGGGGAAAAGAACACTGATTTTTTTTTTCACAGCAATATAAATTCTTGTAACCTTTACATGACAATACATCAGTAGCTGCCCAGATGAAAAATGTTTTACTATCTACGCTGCAATCAGGATTTGAAACAATTAGCTGCTTTCAGTACAATCCTCCTCCCCACTTAAAAACAAACAAAAAGATCATTACTCATTTGTGCTTAAAAATTGTGTATGAAGAAAAATAATTTTCCCATAAACTCCATTTATTTCTAAGGACACTAACCATCTCCTCTAACTGTGGATTAAGTCCTTAAAAGTGACAAAAACCAAACACGCCTAAGTTGTACCCGCACGTGGAGCCCATGTGTCAAGTTGCCCCCATCCATTTCTGAATATTGCAGCAGATCTTCCTCAGAACTCAAAAACCAGAGCATCTGCTACTTAAAATACACTAAAATAATTACACTCAAATCCCAAACAGGCCCAGCTGAACCCCGTGCACACAGATTTAAGGGCTGACAGTCATTTGCAGAGGGGAGAGACTACAAGGGCCATAGCACTCCCAGCACCAGGTCACATTTAGTGGCCACCTTGTTGGATGTGGGGGAAGCTGGCTGCACTGCAGTTGCACCTCTCCAGGTGTCCTTTCTGCTTCCACAGCAGTAAAAACTGTTTGGAAAGGCATGGAGCTGCACAACAGACAGTAAAGCCAAGCAACTTCCTTATACTGTAAGTGAGAGCAGTTCTGCATCATTTCCTCCTAAAATGAAATATTAATTGCCTCAGCATTGCTTGAAGCATAATAATGCAAGGGAAACTATTTGTGTGTAGTCATCACACCTCATGAAGACAATTCATTACATACGTCAAAAGAATCTTCTAATAAATAAATAAAAAAAGCCCAATATTTTATCTCATAGAAAAAAAAAAATCTACATTCTCCTGCAGACTTCTTAGCCAACGGCACTGGATAACTCCCAAAATAAACACTGGCATACAGAAATAGTCAAATACAAAAAAAGAAAGTGCCAGTGCAAGGAGTTGAACAGACATAATGTCATTCACTCAGGCAGTTCCAGGAGCCAGAACAGAGTCGGTCCATACAGGGCAGTTACGCATGTATTGGCATTTGCAGCATCCAGGCCTTACTCTCTGCTTTTAAGGTCCCAGAAATTCACTCGGTGTTGCAAAGCACTGAGAGAAAAACTAAAGCAAGCTAACCTCACGAGTTCTGTGCAGCTGGTCGCACACCTGGCTTTGTGATCCCAGATGAAATTCCCAGCACTATCAGATGGAAATTCGAACTGGACCACTTCAAAAACAACAAGAAGCAGCGCTCTTCTGATTCAGCTAATGAAAACAACTTGATTTTGTTACGAGAGAGCACAGAACTGGTAGATGCTGCTGCCATTTCACAGTCACCAAGCTCTAAACTCTTGCTTTAAGAGTTGCCCTTACAGTCATCTGCCTTTATTTTTAGAGAGACTAGCACTTAAAATTGATCTCCAATAAATTCTTCAAATACATAAAAAAAAAAAAAAAAAGAGTTCAGCGGCCCAAAACTACGTCTTAATAAAACTGTTTCCAAGAAATGTTCCATATCCACTCTAATCCACTGAGATAATCAAAGTTTGGCATTCAATAATCAAGTATTTCTTCATCTGAGTATCATGAAAGCCTCCCACGCAAAACCACAGATGCATTGGTAAAACACAACAATGTTCCTTTTGCAATGTTCCTAGCAAAGCAGTTTGTACGCATCGTATGACCACAACACTATTTATCTTTTCCCAAAAACAAAACAGCTTCCCGATAAAGAGAGCAAAAATTCCTCAACTCTAAGTCATGGTTTCATGGAGAGCTTTCCCAGCACCATTACCAGGACCTCGGAGGAGGCCTGGGTGGCAACGGTGAAAGAGGCCTCGCTCTCATCACGGCCCAGCCAACAGGAAGGATCCGGAACGATCCCATCCCTTACTTCCCCATTCACGCTGTGCAGAGCAGACAGGGTATCTGCACTTGTTTCATCCCTTAGATTGATTCTGCTGCCAGAACTAATGGCAGAAGTTCTGCCATGAGATGCAACAGGTCAAGAGACATAGGCGCCTAACCCAGGTTAATCTAGCAACAGCTCTACAGGGTAAAGATCTTAAATTCAGTCCTAATCTAGACTTTCTCTCCTTGCACAACCAGGAGAAGGGCAGCAGAGTCCTCCACAGCATGCAGACATGAGCCATTCACACTGTCATGCAGCACTCCCGACTTAGAGGAAACAAGTAGCACACAGCCCCTTCAAAAGGGTTTCAAAGAGACTGAAATGGGCAGGTTTGCATAAAATACAGGACAAGGACACAAACAAGCAATCTGCCTTGGGGCTACTAAACCAGTTCATTACAGACCTTGCTCCCCACAGTCCTTCTTTGGAAGGAAGGGAGGGAAAAAGGCCAGCGGTGGGGGGGACCC
This sequence comes from Tinamus guttatus, assembly GCF_059628265.1. Classification (NCBI taxonomy): domain Eukaryota; kingdom Metazoa; phylum Chordata; class Aves; order Tinamiformes; family Tinamidae; genus Tinamus; species Tinamus guttatus. The sequence continues at coordinate 3,696,500 of NW_028288842.1, forward strand.
AGGTGTGCAGATGGGTTGAAGATTTTGTCTGCACCAAAAGCATATTTGTTCACTGCTTAAATATCACCTCTGGTTTAGGTGAGAATGTGTGCACATACAGCAGCCTCTGTGGGCTATAACCTTTTCAAAAAAAGTAAAATAATCCATCACTATACTGAGAGTTTTTAAACACCTCTACTAATTACTGTGATTAGTGTGAGCTGTCCCAAGTGTTCATTCTCCTTAGCTTTCAGTCTAGGGAAAAAAAAAAAAAGAGCTTAATTAAACAACAAAAAAAAAAGGGATTCTGGAAAGCACGCCACATGAAAGTCTTGACTTTTCAATATTTAATATTGTATCATGAGCAAGCCCTAATTTTGACTCAACAGCAGAAGATCCTGTGGGGTTCATTTCAGGCTGCAGGCATTTGATACTGAATTGACCTCTCAGTATTTACATTCCCCTTAGGAAAATCTGGCATGCTGTCCAACTGGGGAAGATCCTGTCTGGCACTGCTGGAGCTACCAGTGCTAGAAGCAAGCAGAACCATGGTGAAAATAGTAGGGGGAATGGGAAGGGCATATATACAAAAATGAAAGAAGGAGAAGGAAGAATAGAAAAAGGTCAAACAGCAGAAAAAAAAAAAAAAAAGACAAGAATTGGACATGTTCGTTTATTCTCCTGCTAGAAGTCCCTATTTTTTTCAGATTAGTAGCATACAGAGGCTTATGAACTACAGATCAAAATTATTTCAATTCAAATTAGGGAAAACAGATGCTTGGAATATTTAACCCTTTCTAAAGAAATTAACAGCTGCACACTGCACTTTTGCCTGCATCCAATTCCTGGTGCAGTGGTCCTAGCTATATTAAATGTGGACAGGAGAAGGGGTAAAAAGAGAAAAACAAGAATAAAAGCCTGCACACCTATAAACTCTGGTCTCTCCCATTCCCACTGCAGTTATAAGACAGACCTGTCAAATTCATCCATTAAGGCAACTCCTAGTGCATTAACCCTCTCCCCCCATTCATTTTAAGCTCTCATTTAGGTCCCTACTTGTGCAAAGAAATTACATGTGAATACAAGAGCTAGTCAGCAAATTACAGCGAATATTTCCCTATTATTATTAAAGTGCTTATCCCAACTTCAATCAAGTGAAAATGATAGGCTTGTTCTTCACAGGCGCACACTACCAGCCACACAGTCTCCTGTGCAGTTTCACCTGGCCTTGTGTAGTATAGATGCAAGTGCTGACTCCGCTCCAGATTCTTTTCTCTACCTCACTGAAAAGCTCGATAAAAGCCTGAAGTTACTTTACCTTTTGATAACCGTATTTCACAATTGCACAAGGCAATTTTTGAACAAATAAAGTAACAAAAACCACAGAAAATGAATTATTCTTGTGAAAGTTAACGCTGATTAAAATACATGCCTAAACTTTAAACATCTTAAACCCTCATTAAAAAGTGAGTGCTCTTCTGCCTGCTTTAATGTTTAGCAAATCCCATCTCAAAGTCAAAGGGGGTGGGGAGAGGACCCCTGGTTAATGAATCAGGATTGCAAAAGATCCTCCCCCCCACCGCCCTTAAAAAGCAAAACATCAGTAATTCCAGCTCCTCAACCAGGTGCAATCTCTCAGGTAGCCCAAGATCAAATCATTTCAGGGCTCTGAGACACAAACCCCACCTGCAAGCTAGCAGGACATCACTGCTTACATCAACAGAAATCTTCTATCTCTGTCTCACCTCACATAGTTCTTTCCCACCTGCAAAAATACAAAGATTTTCACTTAACTTACATATTAGAGCTCAAAAAAGCTTGGAAGCAGCAGGCACCTAAATAAAATATTATAACAAAGAGGCTAAAGCACTTGTAAACTCTCTGTTGAATGTGATAGGACTTTTTGTTGTTTTAAGCCACCAAGTGAAAAAATCAGAAGGCAGAGAAATCCCGAATTTCTCGTCAGACAGGTTTGGTGCTCTCACTGACGCTTAACAAAAGCCACAGCAGAGTGAGGCCAATTACAAAATCTCAGCTTCCTAGGCCTTCCCAATGCAAGCACGAAAAGCACCTCAGGAAAAGGTCTGGTCTTTTCCTGAAGTCTAGGAATCTTTCTATACCTTAGAAATGAAGTGGAAACGCAAGAAATTCGGGATATAGAGTAGGTAAAAAAGGCATGAAAAACAACATGTTCTTCCTGTGAACTACTCAAACCACTACTAGCAGTGAGAGGGCCGAGAGGATATCTCTTCATTTCATTTATATTTAAACAGAAGTCATTTCACCCAGACTACTGGGTATCGCTCAAATAAATAATTCCAAGACTTCATATTTTATGCTCTTTACCATGTACTTCATATTGTCCTCTGCTAGATTATTAAGCAGATTTAGGGTTTTTTTGTTTTTGCTGTTTATCTGCTTTTCCAAAGATTTTTTTTAAAAAACAGTGTGGCAAACACTCCAGCGGAAGTCTTAACCTGGGAGAGTTTTAGTGCATTTTCCACATGCAGTCTCCATTTAAAAAGTGAATCGTCAGACAGATGAACTGCAGAAGAGAGAATACAAGGCCTGGACTGGTAATAGAAATTGGTTCACTTATCCCTACAGTGTTAAAGTGATCTGCTCTGCTCCCTTCTAGTCTCATCTCTACTTTACTTCAAGGCAAAGTTTCTTTAATAGACTTGCCAACTGTAGCACTGTCAGTGCATTTTTGTTTGAAGTTGAGGGAAAGGAGGGACAGGAGAAGGAGAGAGAGCATATGGCAGGTATCAGAATATATTTTTCAAGACTCAGCACTATTGTGTTGCTACTTGCACATAAAGAAGAAACTATTTTTTTCAACTGACTACAAGCTACTAATACAAAAGACTGGTATCTGTATTAAAACAGGTAGAATCTCTCAGATCTCACTCATCACTCCTTAACAAACAAGTCTTAGGTAGGAAAAAAACACAAAAAAATACAAAAAAAATACAGAAACTCCTCAGTGACAGAAATCCTTGGCAAGAAAAGAGGCCAGTCTTACAGCCTGAGAGAAGTACTAGCCCTTTACACTATAGTGTGTGCCTTGTGCAGCTTATGGTGAACAAGCTTCACTCCTGGTTGCAGCCATTATACATATCTAATAAGCAAGATATTCCTCTTCAGGTTGATAGCAGGAGACCTTTCCCTACAAACCGGGTAAGACTTCCACAAACAAGCACATTTGGCACAAATAATCCAAATTATTGCAGAAGAATCCCTCCTGCCTACCTGACCAAGGATGAGCATTTGACACACAAGCCAGTATTTTTTCTGTTTGCTGAACATCCAAGAATACCTTTAATATAGTGAGACACACATCCACATACCCCAGATATTTTTAGATGTTAATCCAGAAATACACATATATCTTGGTTCAAGTGTCAATGCTCTTCCAACTGTAAAAATAAAAAAGGAAAGGCAGCAATACATTCTTTCTGCAAAAGCAGATCACTCACTCAGTAAAAGGGAGGTTTCTACGTCTCTCCCCTCAGAGACATGAGGAGCACTTGATCCCACAACAACCGATACCCACATCACAACCAACACCCACATCAAGCATAAGAGGTAAAGTTCACGGTTTTACCATGAAAGAGATTGAAGCTTAGAAGAGATTATAGGGATTTCTAACCAGGTTTAACTTGCATCTTTATTCTGATTAAAATTAACTCTTTAAATAAGCATTTAATGTTATGACAGAGATGGCTCATGCATTTTTGTGTATAATCTTTTTTCTTGGCCTTCTATATCTATCTTTAGCAAAGGTTTTGATCAAGAAGATTTAAATGTAACTACAGAATTCTCTTTGTACATGGAAAGGTACAAAGGAAAGTAGTCTTACAAAATGACATTGCGTGTGTGGGGGGAGGGGTGTAGAGATAGATAGATAGATAAAGGAAAAAAAAAAAAGAATTAACAGCAGTAGCTACTTTTCTTGATGGAGAGAGAGAAAAGCTGCCTAGGTCATCATTTTCAACATCCAATCAAAAATTATTTTTTCTCCCCCAGGGATTTGAAAGCACTACTTGCTTATTTTTGTTGCTTACAACATTTTATTTCAAAACAGGTTTTCTGCCCTTCCTGTAAATGAGGGGTATTGAAAAACTGTCAAGTTGTTCTCATCTGTTTGTATACATGCCAAAAGACAGTCTCAAAAATGATAAAATATGGGATATTGGTCAGCAGCTGCTTAGTCTGCCGAGTTTAAAACAAATAAAAAAATAGGAAAACAATATAAAATTACATAATTTGACTAGTAGTATAACTCATTGATTCCACGGCACATGGACTTGCATAAACTTACATGGCCCCACTCACTGAGCCTTAAAGAACATGCGAAGACTCCATAAGATACTGGAATTAAAATGACTTCCCTGAAAGACGTGGAAGATGGCACTTTAAATCAAAATATTCACTTCATATTTTTGCTTTCAAACATCCTTGTTTTCTATGATTCCTCTCATCTGGTCTGACATTAAAATGTTTACAGTTAATAAAGCACAACATTAGTTCAAGCATTTGTTTCTGCTAAACATGATTTGTAATAGATTCTAGAAGCAAAGAAATAGGAAGCTAATTTTAAAGGATAGATTGCTTGGCAATATATTTTTCCCTACAAATGACTGCCCTTATTAAGTCACCCTGGAGACAGCTATGGAGAAACTTCAAAAGTGCCCTGGATATGCAAGCATTTTATTACCCTACTCTATCCCTACCCTACACCTATCCCTAACCTATGCAGATGCAAAGAAAAGAAATGCAACACTAAACACCTTTTTACCTTTTTTTTTTTGGTGGTACTTACAGTAATTGCAATCTTTAAACAAATGACTACTTTTTACTCTGTAGGTAGTACTTCTCCATTCTGCAGTTCCTTCAGATCAGCTGTTTAAAAAGAAGAGATGAATCTTTTTTTATCCGCTTCCTCTTGCAGTAAAGGCAAAACTGGTTTGGTTCTCAACTTCATACATCAGAATTTGAGCAGACCTGTGAAAATTTCCTGAACCACCCAGCACTGGGAAGTGGGAATCTTTCACAGTTTTACCAGGGTAACGATGCTACCAAGTTCCCTATTCGAAAACTGTTACATTTTTCGAAGTGGCTGCTGCTGAAACCTTTCTCCTTCCAGCATCACTGTCAGAGGATACTTTCCCCTCAACCAGACACGAGGGCTTGGAAAAAGAAAAACCAACAGTGAGGAACACCCATCTTCCACCTTCAAGATAAGGGCAGGAAAAGGAAGAAGAGAGACAGCCGAAGTGTTCAGATTTAGGTATCTACTTACTGAAGCACAGCAAGCACACCCGCTGGCAGAAATCCCAGCAGCCAGAGCTGGGCAGCTTCACTTCTGGTGTTTGCCTGCAGCTCCCCAGGAGCTCTCCCCTCTCCGATGCTCACACCGAGGCAAACTGAAGACCGCTCTCAACTGCCAAGCCAGAGTCTATCTCAGGTTTAATGAAAGTGTAATTCATTATCATAAGAGCCAGCATAACATAAACATATGCTGGAAAAACAGGCTTTGCACAGCACCACAACAGAACACAGTTTTGATCCAACACAATACAAACACTTAAGAGACCACAGGAAAATAAAACGCACACGCAGTGCCTTTAAGTAAAAGCAAAATATACAACATAAACTGTTTTACTGAATCGTAACTATATTTTTCTGTTGGAAATTTCAGGAGACTTTTGCCTGCCAGTTCAGTCAAGGTAGCGCAAGAACGTGGGTAATAAGATGGGGAAGGGAAAAAGAATCTAAAAAAGTCAGACAGGAGAGGAGAAGGAAACACTGGTACAAGCCCCCAGAATGATATGTGGGGAGCATATCAGTTCAGACACATTTTTCCTGGAGGTGGGAGGAGAACAAGGTCTCACTATATTCGTACAGCACTGCAAGAGCCACCTACGCCAAGTTATGATCCATCAGCATTTTCTTTGTTTTTCACCCCCTTCACACATTGTGGACACCAAAACTGCAAGACCACAGAATTTACAGTACTAGGATCTTTAAGTACATACTAGTTTTCTCTGCAATTAATGCCAAAGTTATGAAAAGAGTATTATCACTTCCAAAACTATGAATCTAGAACTGCTCAGTTCTTACTAATTTGTTTAGAGACTGAAGCATTCAAGACATTACCCAAATTTAGAAACAGTCTTCAGGAAAGAGACGACTGGGAGCAGCTACCACGCAACTTCATAAGCACTGTAATTTTTCACCGTCACCTTGGTATTCTACCTGCCAGACTAACTTAACTTTGAAACAGGCGCACAGGCCAGGGGTAATAGGCCCTGTCAGACCTGCACACGAGTCAGAAAACACGTTTTTATAGGGTGAACCTTTGCCACCCTTCCCTCTGGGAGAAATTTCCCTCCCAGGAAATTAGGAAGTCCTAGAAATTGCTCCTAGGAAATTAATTCTCCCCCTCTAATCCTCCTCCTAACTTTCCACAGCCACCATGGTTTGCCCCCCACTCCTGCTCTTTCTGCAGCACATCCCACCTTCACACACTTCTCCCTGGGTTTTGCAGACCCAGTCACTCCATCCCATCTCATCCCATCTCATCCTGCCACGAGCTGCTGCTTGGATACAGGCACCACCTCTCCTCCTCCACTGACCATCAGCCACTTCTCCCTGTATCTATAACCTGGGCACGTCCATCCCCAGTTTCTGCATCATGACCCTTCTTCCCTTCCCTGCCACTGCTGGGCTCCTCTTGCATAGCCAGTCCCTTGCACAGCTCCCCCCCCAGCACCATCCTCAAACAAACAGCAGCTTCTTGGTTTCTTCCTACCTCTTTGGATTCCCCTTTCTCCCGTGGAGAATGTGTGCTTCTCTCAGGAAACACAATTCCAACCTGTCTGCTGAGAAAACTGCAGCAGCAGGTCCAACTACAGCACAGGAGAGTGTTTCATAGGGGAGCAGCCCCATGCAGCGCAGAGCACTCCCCAAGCGAGCAGGCACTGCCCAGCACAGGCTCAAGCCACATAAGAATTTGTGGTTCTTCAAATACTCAGCAGAATTAAAAGTTAATGTTAAAATAAATTTGGTGGTATTTCTAAGAAGTTCTTTTCAAAACAGCTGTGCATACTTTAAAAGCAAAAGGGAGCAGGTTAGTCTGTTGTAAAGTTATGTGAGACTTTGTCTATTTGCCCACGTGCCACTATTTGATCTAGAGACATCTCATCAGGAAAGAAAGAACCTGATGAAGGCCAACGATGAACTTCAGTCTTTCTTAACTTTCATAAAATAAAATGCCATATGAAATCAAAACCAACTTGTTTTGTAGGAGCTCCACTGCTTCCTTCTGTTGGAGAAAGACAATCAATCAGAGCTATTCTTATTTTTTCAAATCCAACCTTTTCCTTCTAGGAAAGACTTCTCTGCAAGTATGTCTAGTCCTTGCTGAATTTTTCTGGAGATCTTCAGGTTTCTTTCTTTTAACACAACTTCTCAGATGAATGAGAGAGGACCTTTAAAATGCACACAAGCACAAAGGTTCAAGCAAAACCCGAATCCCTATCAGCAGAGGTTTATTTTAATAAACAACAGAAACTCAAGGCTGAATGAGACTATCTCATTTAACAGCCTAATAAATTTCTCTTTCCTTTCAAAGTTCCAGCTACAGTAGGCACACCTGTATTTGATAAAAAGCCTTCATGAAAGCATGCAGAACTGACTGGAGAGTCAAGGTAACAGGGAAGTCGCTTCAGCTCTGTCTCGAGTCTGCCAGCGTCCTCTTCAGTCAGCCAGGGGCAAACATTGCTCAGATAGATGCTGCAGGATTTCAGCTTCAGCCCAAAACCTTAAAGTGCAGCTTTGACCTTCTTAATTCTTATGATTTCTTCAGGGCATTTTCCTTGCAAACTTAATCAGCTTTTGTACTATTTGAAAAACGACGGCACTACAACACAGTTAAGAAATTAAGCCAACTGATACTGGTGCAAAATTCCTAGACTAGAATCCTTGCATTGACTTTTAACTTTAGTAAACCATATCAGTTAGTTAATATGAACCTGGTCTAAGAAAAAAAAATCAATACAAACATGCTAAAAATCCTAATAGATTCAGCACATCAGGCAGGGCAGAGCAAGGCAAACGAATACCTGAGTTTAGATAATCTGGTAGCTCTAACTAACAGCAAGCTTTTCTTTTTTAAACATATATAAAGATGCACATGCACATGTGCACATACACATAACGACAAATTTATGTTAATTTTATAGACATCACACATACTGGGTTTTTTTTTGAGTGCTAATGATTAGACTTCATAAGGAACCAGAAGCATCAAATCTAAGCTTCATAGGCAAGAGCTCCAAAATTCACCACCACACTCACACCTTCTCTATTAATAAGTATCGCAACACACAGAATCATAGAATGCTTAGGGTTGGAAGGGACCTCTAGAGATCATCTAGTCCAACCCCCCTGCACACGCAGGGTCACCTAGAGCACGTGACACAGGACTGCATCCAAGCGGGTTTGGAAGATCTCCAGAGAAGGAGACTCCACAACCTCTCTGGGCAGCCTGTTCCAGTGCTCTGTCACCCTCACTGTTAAGAAATTTTTCCTTAAGTTCCTGTGGAACTTTTGGTGCTTCAGTTTGTGGCCATTTCCTCTAGTTCTGTCAGTGGCCACTACTGAAAAGAGGCCAGCACCATCCTCCTCACTCCCTCCCTTGAGGTACTTATAGACATTGATTAGATCCCCTTTCAGCCTTCTCTCCTCCAGGCTGAACTGGCCCAGCTCCCTCAGTCTCTTGGTCCATTTTCTTAGGCACCTACAAGTAACTTATACACTTCCCCCCCATACTACTACTCTGATCAAATCTGCTTGGTATAAAACCCTTTTCAGAGCTGACGACAAGTACCCAACAGGCTGCGCATGAACAAGCAGCCCAATGAGAAATGTTCTAGGCACTTCAAAGGAAAATCTCTGATTTCTCAGCATGAAATGGTATCATTTTCAAAATGACTCTCCCCATACCTTATTTTACTCAATATAACACAAGATTCAAGTGACAAAGAAGCTCAATGAAATAATTATCAGAACTCATATTTGAGCTTGTTAATTCTACAATCATACTGCTCTACATTGAAGAAATTCTGTATTCAAGATAAAAGTTTAGTTGTTAAATGAATATAAAAGGAATATGAAAATTTAATGACAGCATTCCCACTGAGGAATGGGGCAGAACTATCTATGCCCAATTCTAATGTTAAGGATACGTAAACAGATTTTCTCCCTCTCATGGGGACAAAGAAGTTTAAATATGCGACCAGTTCTCATGAAAACATATGCAAAATATTAAGGCATTCTGTTATATTATTTTTACAAATAACTGGCTAGTAACTCAAATAAATCTATACTTAACATTCAATGGTTGAGAAACTGTTGGTTAAGAAGAAAAATAAAACAGAAGTGCAACAACGACCCACATTTTGTCCTTTGTGTTTCTGGGGGTGGGGGGGAAACCTCTTGATTTGCAGTCATTACCAAGTGCTATCACTCATCTAACAAATCAAAAAGAGGGAAAAAAATGTGAGAAAGGCCAAAGTCCTAACCACCACCAACTTACTAATGCATCTTTATGCAAAAATAAAACTTCGTTATGCAATGGAATCATAACTCTTCACCTGCTGCTGCTTTAGAATACATTTCCTTGTTAAAGGCAGAACAAACTCACTATCATGAAAAAAAATGTGTAAAACAAATCACCACCATTTGTTATTTACTTATTCTGAAAGCAAAAATCCACATCCCAGCAAATATGAGTCCTTTAAAAATAATCACATTTCAGTGCAGTCTGTATCCCGACTCATTTGTTTGAAATGCCAATTGGAGGCATGTTAGATTTAGACGGCGATTATCTTCTCGACATTACCCCAATGTGATTATACAGTGTTTACTACATCAAAGCCAGAAAAAACACAGTAATAGATTCGGCGACGCACCCACTTGGAACAGCACAGCCCTATCATTAAAGAACCATAAAAATCATTTTCAAAAGGTTTTTTATTTTCAAACACACTTTAGCACAAGATCTTACCATAAAGCAAGGGTGTTAAATAATTTTATTCAACCCACATATTTGAAGATGCGCCTCAGAAGTTAGGTGAAATTATTTATGTGATCAGGAAACCTGACTATCCTTCTTGTATAACTCTTTCTGGGCACATTACGGAAATTCTACGGCCAAGTATTCGCATAGCTAAACACATCAATAGACTTTCATTAACATCCATTCCCTCGTTTTTTATAAGTTGCTTTATGCTCTGGTATAAGTTATTTCTTTGAGACAAAACCACAAACAAGTTTTCAACACTTTTAGTTTTAACATAGTTTTGCTGTGCTCTAGTCATGATAATAAAACAAATACTAGTATTTAGTTCATTTTAAAGTGTCAGATTCTTGAAGTGGGCAGGTTGCAGGTAAAAATCTGCATGTCACCCAGTCACAACAACTCATGCTGTTTCCCATCCATGTGGGAACACAGAGTTAGTTTAGACTCAGACAACTACAATTATTAGAGCCAAAATACCACCTAGAGTTACACTGCGTAACATCAGAAGATACCAATTACAGTGTTGTCACCCTGTCTACGCTCCCTCTCACATCTCCCTTAGTGCTGCTGGGGCTGACTAGTAGGCACTTTAAAAGGAGAAGCTTCTTCATTGGGAAGAAGTTCAAACTCTGCCTGAGAGGCTGCATTTGTGGAGCAAACATGTATTTAACTAAGCATGCCAAACGGGTCACACCACGTGAACCCTTCAGTAGACTTGACATTACCCTCCCTCCCGACCTCCTACGCCTGGCGAATCACAGGGGAGCGTTGTTTGTGCAACACGCTCTCAGAGATGCAGCACCGCTTTTTAATATAAACAGAGCTACTTAGTGTTGACTATCAGCAAAACTATCGGCTAGATGTATGTCCTGACAGTTATGACAGCATCTTGAATGCCAGATTTTACGAGGATGAGAGTACACAAACGAGCTGCCACTCGGCAAAAACGTGCACAAGCTTTCAGCACCTCTGTCACTCCACAAGAGCTGTCCACACATAGGTTTTTATTCCTCAGTGAAAATCGAAGTTGCTGCTTTCCTGTTACTACGGCCAACACATCACTCGTAGTTTTACTCTACAATAACTGGATTGATCCACAATGATACAAGTGATTTTCCTCCCACCCTCATGTATTATATATACAGAAAAATATTTTTAATTTTCCCTCTTCTGTATTTAACTTTCTGAACAGAAAGGTGGGGACAAAATCCCTAGTAGTTCCCATCTACAGACCGGTATAATTTTCACGGCATGTCACAGCGGCACTGTATGACCAAAGCTAAAAGAAGGCAGTGTGCATCTGCAAAACCAGGGTCTCTTAACAAGAACGCCCTTTCTAGACAGCAAGGCACCAGTTCTGATTGCGTTTTTAGAGCATTATCCTCTAGTTCTTATTTCTTAAAGTTTGTTTACAATTATGATCAAACACTATCATATCTGTATGAGAAGATCTGCCAAGCTATGCAAAACACACCACGCAAACACTTCTATAATACCCATCTCACAACAACTTCAACAGATTAGCCACCTTTTGCCCAAGACTGTTGGTAAGACATACACACAAGGATGCCTACGAGCAGCCTACAAGCTCTATTACTCCTGCACTCACTGAAGCTCCCGCGCTGGTGGCACTACTAACTCAAAGATGGCAAACCAAGCACACCGTGTAGTAAGGAAAAGTTGCTGAATGCCTTTGGAAAACAAAAAAAGGTCTGTAATTTTGTTAAAGGTCCTTAAATAAGCAAAAGCATAAACAACTAAACAAGTACCTAGGCACCACTTGAATTTTTTCCAGATAAGGGCGGTCTGATCATTTCAAGATGAACAACTTTTAAGAAGTTTGTATAGCTCTAACATGGTCTCTCACCTTCTAGAAAAGAGCTCTATTGATATGCATCTAATTCAAAAAAAAAAAAAAAAAAAAAAGAGAACCTGCCAAAGCAGATGCACTCCTCAACACACAATACAAACCTAGATTAAATATATACACGCACACACACAAAAAAACGATACTAGACACTGACACAGGAAGTCTGCAAACTAACAACCACATTAAACCTTCTCTTTGGCTTTAATCAAATAAAACATAATTACTAGAGAATACGGCTGAATTAGGACTCTTTTCCTAGTAACAAAATAAGATCTTGCCTTTCTGAAAGCATTTAGAGTATGGCACTGTATAAACAAGTGTCATATAAACACACAGACAATCTCAAGATATTTCTTGACTTGCAGAGGCAGTTTCGATAGATGGTTACACTCACTGCAGAAGTTTCCTTTGACTGAACTCTGAATCCTTAAGTATTTTTAATTAAGGTATTTACATCAAAACTTAAGAAATTGTTTCAGCAGTGCAGAATTTATTAAAAAAGCTTGCATACTCCTTTTGGATTTATAGTACAACATTCACATTTAGTTTGGAATATATTCAAGATTACAGCACCATTCCAACAAAGTTAAAATTACAGTATTGCAACAGATAAAAAACTTAACTTACTTTACATAATATCTTGCTCCTTCAAAAGTATAAGCTTCCTCCCAACCTGTGGGTAAGTCTGGAAAGCAAGCAACAAAACATTCCAATTAACTTTTGAAATTATGCTATCCATCCTGGTGTACTCTCTAATACTAAGGCAGCTAAAATACTGTGCATCTTTTTACACCTATAGAAAACAACTAGCCCTTTTAATCAATATTTTCAAGCTGGCTCACAAGACTTTCTCAACCTAAACACTGTAATCTAAGAAAAACAACATGATGAAAACTTGACTTGAATTTATCCCTCTCAAATAATAATAATAACAATAAGGTTTTAAGTGTGTCTCTATTTAATAATGTTCCTTTCACTGGTCAGTGATTAGAAATCACAGTCATCGTCAGTTCTTTCTGCTCCAAACCTCAGTAGCATTAAATTACTCCATAGATACAGAGATCTAAACAAAAAGCAATTTACTGAGTTCGCATTACATGCAAGTCACAGATACCTTAACAGGCATGATACCAACTACACCACAAAGCTATTTCATATTAGCATAATTCCCCCACTGATGTGACTTAGAAATGTTCCCAAACTGTTTACAGCTCTCTTCAGTTTTGTATGAAAATAATTCCCCAGGCAAACCTTGTGGAGGAAGTGGATACACTTTTCCTCTTCTCTGCTGGGTACCACCAGTCTTAAAAGTCAGGAGTCCACATATTAAAAAAAAAAAAAAAAACTCTATGGAAGAAATCAGTGTTTCTTGGGTTTTTTTTTTTTTTTTTCAATTAACAAATTCCTGAAGTAAAGGAAGATGTAAGATGTTGGACACCTCTTTGCACCTCTGGAAACATCACTGCCTCTAAAAGCATGTCCCAGTTCATAAAAACGGTTGTTCATATGTAGGGCTTACTCACCTAAGCATGAAAACAAAAATATATTTCCCAAGTAAAAATAATTTAAAAAAAGCTAACTCTGGACTGTGTGATTTTTCTTGTTTACTTCTGTGCTCGGCTGTCTTTTTTACTCCACTCCTGTCTTGCGTAAAAGGAGGAGAGGGAAAAAAAAAAAGAAAAAAAAAAAAAAAGTGTTTTTTGATAACGGCACAGTACAAAGTCCAGCAAACAGGAAGTCTCTCTAGCAGAGGTATTTGTGACTACTGTGTGAAGTGTGCAGAAAGAATACCTTTCTAGGATTGAATATCTCAAGGAAAAAAAAAAAGAATTTCAATTCTCAAAGGAGGGCAAAGCTTTTTATACAGGCCAGTAAATACTCACAGTAGTTTATTAAATAAAGAGCCTTATGGTAGTGTACTACATCCAAAAGAAGCAGCATTCATTCAAAATTCTCTTAATATACACAGATTTTGACTAGGCTCCAAAACACTGGTCAGAGCAAAACAAGATATAAACCCCAGAATTAATATGTTTGATTATATCTCTGTATAAAGGAAAGTGCATTAACGTACACATGAATGAGAGAACAAAACAAAAAAAAAAAAACAGAAAAAGGTTTGTTTTGTAGACGCTTCAATATCTGGGAGTCATTATCAGTATGTATAAGGTCATACCTCACTCAGTGTCCAGAGCTAAGTTCAATTTACCTGATAACTACCCTTCTGTGCCATATAAAAACCCTCCAGACACAACCGACTGTATTTCCTCTCAAAGGCACTTAGTGCTAGGATCGAATAAGGCATTTAGGAAATTCCTGCGAAATAACCATCCATCAGCAGAGCCACTGATAGCGATTTCGAAGAAAAACGAGCGCACAGCTAACGCCGGTGCCCAGCAAGCAGAGCACCTGCACGCGTCTGCCCTCGTGCCTATCGCTGACGCTGAAGGACGGCTTCTCAACAAGACTGGGCACAAAGCCTGGGGAAAAGAGGAGCCTGATAACGAGCAGTAGTTGTATTTCCTGGCCTTCAGTGATTTACAAGCTGTGGCCCTTCACTGCAGATAAGCCGGCAAAGTTGTGATGGCCACAGACCTACACTCCTCCAACGAGCCTCCCCTCGCAGAGCGAGGGTGGCCGCCGCTTTCCCGAAGACACTTTCCAACTCCTTTGCAAACATTATGAACCGAACGCAGAGAGCAAATAACCGGCTGTAGTCACTTGCAGGTTTCCCCGTGATTACACAGCCGGGAACAACTGTGCTCTAACTGTGCTCCACCACCTCCCAGCGGCACGCGCAGCCGCACGGCTCCGGCAGCCCGAGTCCAGCTCTGGGGCTCCCCAGCGTCTGCTCTGAATCCTCCTCCTCCTCCAGCACCTCCTGCTGCTACTTCTCCAGGCGGGAACCAACGGCAGCAGCAAAGAAGCCCAATTTCACCCTCCTCCAAGTTATTCCTAACGTTTCGGTCGCTTTTCCTCCTACCTCTTCCAGCCCTCTCCGTCACTTGAGAAGCCACCCACGCTCTCCGCCGGGATGCGGGAGGGTTTCTAGGTGACTGCGCGCAGCGGAGGCAGCCGGTGCGTTTCCAGCGCACCTACCGCGCTCCCATCCGCATCCCGCCGAGAAGGGAACAGGGACGTGTGCGCGGTCCGGAGCCGGTCCGGGGGAAGGATGCTGCGAGCACCAACACCCCGCAGCGGGAAGAGCGGGGAGCTCTCGGGTGGCAACGGCGCCGCGTTACTGGGGTGACACGAGGCAACCAGAAGGGAGCCAAAGAATAAATAAATAAGCAAATAAATAAATAAATAAAGGGGGGAGGCTGCACAGCACAGAGGGGGAAGGGGGGACGACAGGAAATCATTCTGGGAAGGAGCCAGGCGGGCTCGCAGGGCTGCCCCCCGGCGCCAGGGGGCTCCGGGCGGGCAGGAGGCGGCGGCCGGGCCGAGCCGAGCCGAGCCGGGCCGGGCCAGGGGCTCCCGCCGGGGCTGCCCCCGGGCGCGGCTCTTACCTGCGCTGCGGCGGTGCCCGGTGATCACGGCCTCTCCGGTGAGCGGGTGCAGCCACGTCGTGCTCTTCGCCTCCTCGCTGCGGGGACACACACGCACCGAGTCAGCCGGGCTACGGCACCGGCACCGCCGCCACCCCGCCCGGCCCGGCCCGCTCCGCGGCCCCGCACTCACTTGATGAAGAAGACGCGGCCGCCCTGGCTGATGCCGTAACTCCAGCTGCCGGGCAGCGCCCGCAGCCGCTCCGCGCTCAGCTCCGCCATGGCCGCCCGCGCAGCCGGCGAGCGCCGAGCGGGAGGCGACGGGCACGCGCAGCCGGCGGGCGAGCGGGGCGCGGGCGCGCGCGCGGCGGGCGCGTCCCCGACGCCGCCACCACCTCGGGGCGGGGGGAGGGGGCGCGGCCGCCCCGCCCCCTTCCCGCCCCTCCCGCCGCGGGGGCGCGCGCCGGCCGTTGGGGCGGGGCGCGCGGGGAGGGGGCGGCCCTGGGCGCCGCCGGGTCGCGCCGTAGCGGTCGCGCCACCAAAACAACAAAAAGAGGCAAAAACAACGCAACCCCTTAATCACACACTTAATCTTCCTGGGCAACGAGCTCCGCACTTCTGGAGCCCGGGATCCGCTTCCCGAGCGGCGGCGGGCCCTGCCTGCCCCGCGGAAGCGCCTCCATGCGGGGCACACCTCGGCGTTTTAAACGTACAAATGGGAGGCACCGAGGCTGTTAGACTCCCGTTGGGTCTTTAAAGACGCGCGTTCCTACAGGAAATTAAAACTTTCGTCGAATTTCCTCCGGGGGCGTATGCACTCTTCTGGTCTCTCCGCTCCAGGATTCTTTTTTTTCTTAATTTGTTTCTCGTATGAACACGTAGTCCTCAGAAGCAAGAAGAAAGAGGTGGCATGTTTCTTTTTTCTTCTTCTTTTTTTCTTGCTATAAGCAACCCCATTTCTTGAGCTGAGTACCTGTGCTTGAAAAGATGGCAAGATATGGTGGGGTTTTATTCACGTGAATAATCTGTGTGTGCATTTATACAAAGACAGTACTAAAATTCCGTTGTGGCCACCATCTTCCTAAGGGAATCGGCCCCTGGACATACGCTTTCTAAGTGAGGGGTAAAGCCAGGAGGGCTGTCAGCAAACCTCATGTCCACACACAAAAAAAATTGCAATTCTGTCAGGATTGTGCACAGCAACTGCCCTCCTCTTGTCCTCATCTTCCGAAAAAAATATGGAGTAGAGCTGAACAAGCTGCTGTGTGACTTGGTCCTCAGCGCGCCCGGTGGGCAAAGCCTTGGAACACGGTTGTGAAGGCCAGACGAAAGCCGTGGGCACACGAGCAAATCTTAGTGTCTCCGTGTGACTGGAGGTAAGAGCAGAGTTCCTCGCGGCCCAGCGGCGCTCTTCATCTTCACTTACCACTGACAGCACCGGAGATTTATAGACTACCAGAAAAAGACACACTGGAGAAAGCACAAGTTACTCTATAAACAGTTCCCTTCCCTCCTAAGAGCGAGGGCCTTTAGACGATGAGTGGAAGTGAGTAACAACTTCCACTGCAGGGCTGCGGAAAGCTGCCCTGCAGCAGCTTGTGGGGAAAGAAACCACGTGTGCTTCGGCTCCCGGAGTAGCTGCACCCTGCGCCTTTCTTCCACACGTGATGCAGCCGGAGCAGAAGCTCGTGAGAGCAGCACGTACCGCCCATCGCGCAGCAACCATTTTCTGTAGCAAGGAAGGACACACAGCGCAGCGAGACCCGTGTTGGCTCAGAGCCATAAGATCATTTGAAGCTCGATCCGGGCGCACAAATCCTGCCTAATCCCGGCACGTGCTTGGCCAGACTCCTTCCTTAGGCAGCTGCGTTTTGCCAGTACGTTTGCTCGCAGCCTCGCTTTGTTTTGCGCGTGTTCAGAATTGTTGCCATCTTGGTAAAACCAAGAGCGTCATACCCAAAACACATGAAAGCCTCCTGGAGTTCTCAGTCGAGATGTTCCTCCATGGAGATCTCCCACAGAGACCTGGTGAATTAGGTGCATTCGGGCCACACCTAACAAGGAATTACAAGGAATTAGTTTCTGCCATAACCAGGAACCAAGCAAACCTCTTAAGCTTGAAGGATGAAGGGCTTTTAAATCTATGTCACTCCTTCCAGGAAAATGCTTTAGCTCCCGGCTATAAGCTGATCTAAAGCTGAGACTATTCTACAGGGCTGTAGGTGCGACTCCTCTCCCCATTGAAGTCGTGTTTTGCAAACAGAATTAATAGGCTTCATGGAGGTGCACAACTTGCTGCTCTCATGAAGAGAAAGCTCATCCCAGGAGTGATGGAAACTCTTGGTTCCACTCCATTGTGCGAGGACTCTTACATATCTCATGTTAAACAGTCATCGAATAAAACCTGACATTAGTGGTTTTGGAACATATGGTGGACACATTGCAACTGTGTTTGCCAGAATTAATCCTGCAAGATGCCCTGCATCATGAACTCACATTGATTCCTGGGAGCCCTGAGTTCTATCATTTTGTGGAGTGGAGTTCATGAATTGCAAATATTACGAGGGAAAACATCATCTGTGCAGGCTGGTGCTACTGGGATTAACAGTTTTCTTCCTTGTGAAGACTATTGCTGGCTTCATAGCTAAAACTTTTGCTTCAAACTTAGTGCAAAAGTTTGATAAAAACAAATCACTCATCAGGTTTTCCCAAAATTCACTAAGCACATTTTTTCTGCAGATAAACGCTTGAGTGCTTTTTAAAGAGGGGGCTGGAGAAAATTATTTTTAAAAAGCCACACTTACGCTTCCACCTTAGAGAAATGAAACTCTCTTTTAAAAGCACCCATAGCAACTCTTTATATTATTTAAAATATTACATATTTTACCTTTCACACCATTCCTTTTGTTATAAAAATGAACAGCAGAGAACACATTTGAAACTGCTCTGATCTGATCTGATTTAATCGTTGAACAAGATTCCTGAAATCCATTTGGGTGCTCCCATCTGTCCAGCACCTCGTTTTTTTCAGAAGGGATGAGGACTTTTTCAGAAGAGATGGTGCAGCGTGTTGTGGTTGCTCTGTGTATCAGCGGGGACAAGGGGAGAGCTCTCCCACCAGTATTAGCCTGGGATAAAATTAAAACCCACTTCCTCTGGGCTTTTCCCCAAGGTTCTCGATTCCCACCTACTTTTTCTCCTTCTCTTTTCACCTCTCCAGGACAGTAGATTTCCTAGCAACTCCCTTCTGGTCAGGGAAGACATAAAAGCACAAAGTTATTGATGTTAACTTGAAAAAAAATAAAATCATGTCAGCTGGATAATGTATACAAAGTCAAAATATTCAAAATTCCAGAGGCAAATGAACCCTGCCCACAAAAATTGTAATGAATCCCTTTAACCAGGATTAATTAAAAGCCACCACTGGGAGTGCGGTCATGGAGCAGACCCACGGAAAGGCACCCACGCCTCTCCCAGCAGGTGTGAGGTGACAAGGAACGCGCGAGGAGACAAACGCAGGGCCAAGCACCGCGTTCAGGAGAGCCGGGGGCATCCGCAGCCGGCAGCTCCATCTTCGCCAGGGAGGCCTCTCTGTCCTCTTGCATGTGAGTCAAATGGGAAGAGGTTACTCCAGGGAGCCCGGGACTTTAAGCTTTTTCTGCTATTAATGAGCAGGCCAGTATAAAGTTTAACACTGCAGGAAAAGACCCGCACTGCGAGGGCAGCTTTATGTTGCACATTGCGGTGAGGCAGCTGCTTCTGAAGAGTGGGTTCCTTTTTGCCCCATCCCTAACGGCGAGAGTTGTTTGCTACCGTGGTGATATTAAAGCTCGGGGGAATAGGATAAGCTTGCTGATCTGGTAGGAAATAAATCACAAAACATCTCCATTCATTTCCCTCAGAGCAGTAAGCTCATCCAACGCATCCTGAGGCCACCTGATAGCGAGATGCAGTTTGCGGCGGGGAACCTAGCGCAGCCTCTCCTTTCAGCCCACATTCCTCGGGGACAGGAGGAAAACAAATGTGCCGCTTGACCTTCTCTGGAGCTCGGGTATCTTTGTGGAGATGCAAGAATCAATTAGCCTAGGTTAGAGGAAATAAGGAAAAGAAAAAGCTGCCAAACCCTATCTCTGCTGACTGTTCCTTTTGGGAGAATTCTCTGCCTCTCCTTTGCTATAAATAAAGAGCTTGATAAGAGTTCAGGGGTCCCATCCGGTAGCGCTGAAGACTGCAAGTTTTCCTAGGGGTCACTGGTACAAGCAGCACAGTAGTTCCTGTCTCCGTTAATGTAAAGCCTCAACCTGACTGAACAAGCACTGGGTCATTAGCCTCCCTGTCATCGGCAAGAGAAATTCCTAGCAGAGCATTTTCACAGTCTGTGAGATCCAGAACTAAAGCCTGTTTTTACTCAGGCAGTAGAAATAAACCATTTATTTTCCAGTTTTGCAATCTGCCTGTGCTTTCCATAAAAAGCAGTTTTGCTAGTTTTAAAACTCTTTTTAGCTGCAATTAATGATTTCCAGGTAAGGCTGTGTTGTGCAAAGTTTTGTTTCCTTTGGGGCAGTAAGTCCATACATGAGGTAGATCTCTTTTAAAAATACCATCAAACTAGTACAAGCATACCCCAAAGCCAGAGAATGATTTTTTTTTTCTCTCCCGGTAGGCAACATCAGAAAAGCAAAAGGGCTTGTTACCCTCCTAACCAGCATCATCGTTTCAGAGCATGATCATTGACCATTTCATGCAATTGTGAACAACGAATAGTTCTTCTGGAGCTTCAAAGATTTAATTTCCTTGCTGCCCATGTCACATACGGCATGACAAGCTTCTGGTTCAGTCCTCAAGGCCCAAGTGAGCCTCAGTCATTTGCTGATCATATCATATCCAAACATCTCAGAAAAAGCCTGAGGCCTTGAGATGAAGGGCCAATTTGCAGGAACCTTGCTTTCTAATTCTTTTCTGTCAAATTTCACAAGCCTCTTGTTTAGGAAGAACCCCAGCTTACCATGACAAGCTCAACAGTTGTCTGTAACCTTTGCGTAGAACTGAGCGACTCCTTTTGTCATGTGTTCGCTGCCCAGCTCCTTGAAAAAGGTAGATTTATGTAAAGAAGGAAAGAATTTGTGAGAAAACTGAAATGCCCTCAATATCCCACTTGTCCTCTTACTGGTGACCATTATCTGCAATTGAACTTTCCGAAGAACAATATGAATCATCCAGAAGAAAATTATGTACAGCACAACATGTATGTATTCTGTGCTTCTCTGCTGGCTCCTTTGTTCTGCACATCTTTTCATCAGACTTTAGCATCTGC
Organism: Tinamus guttatus; assembly: GCF_059628265.1. Lineage (NCBI taxonomy): Eukaryota > Metazoa > Chordata > Aves > Tinamiformes > Tinamidae > Tinamus > Tinamus guttatus. Next base: position 3,717,241 of record NW_028288842.1, read on the forward strand.
TTTTCTTCACCCAGGTCTTTTCACTGCTTCTGTCCTCCACCTCCTCAGACACCTCTACTGTTTTGATTCTAGGAGATGCAGAAACTCCCTGTTTTTTGGAGGAAGCAGATGACCTGTGTTGCTCCTAAGAGCGGCCACTGTTCAATAATCTCTTGAATGAGCAAGGAGAAGCTTCCGTGGAATATCTCAGGAGGTTTGCCCATGGTTTGCAGATACGTAAGATACGCTCAACCATGGGGCTGTGCAGGCACATTCACTTTGGCAATTTTTATCATCATACAGTGTGCATTCCTACTTGTTTTACTTTAATGGGGTTGCTAAGAATTTGAAGTATCTTTGCATTTAATACTAGCAACTACATAATGAAAAATCGTATTTTAATCCACCCCATTAAGCAGCATTTCAGTAGTTGACAGTCTTTTTTCAACGTGATGCCAAACGATAGAATAATTAGACCTCTGAGGATAGAGTAAGTTAGACCTTTGAGATTTTTGTAGGCCCTTTTGTTTTAGTCTCAGTGCCATCTTCCACAAAACCATTATAGGGTGGATAGCCTGGGCTTGCTGTGCTCTAAGTGATACTGTTTTTGCAAGACATTTGACATCATAATCAAATCATGGATCATTTTCTGTAATTACCACAGTTGGTATAATACATATGCCAGTCTATGTACTAGACATAAGATTACCAGTGGAGCAGTCTTTCTTTAATAATGCTATAGGATGATAATGAGAATAGCAGTCTGTTTTCAGCCTGTAATTTTTCCACATCTACATACGAATCTAGGCCAGCTCTTAACTTATTGATCTGAAGTTTCCTTAAGCATATTTAGATACAAGCTGGTACCTGTTCTGACATTTATTATGTTGTTAAGAGCATTCACCTTGTATCATCTTAACACTGTCTTTTTGACCTGTTCCATTTGCTAGGAATTCCATGCTTCCTTTTCTATATTTTCATGTAGTTCAGCTAAATGCTTCAGCTACACACATCATTTCTGTTTATCCCCATGGATTCAGCTCCATGGATTCCAGGGGGAGGTTTGTGTGCTAGGCATCTCCTTTGCTGACAGAGTTCTCCCCTTTCATGCTTGGTACCTTTTCATGGGGGCTACATTATACCCACAGAGTGACTGTTTCACTCTCCACGTGGTGTGTTTTACTTAGGTGGGCTACACAGGAATTTAAGTGCAAAAACTTATTGGTAACGTATTCAGCTCATTCTGGTGTGGATGCCTTCGCGTAGCGAGCTGCGTCACGCCGTGACCTGTGCATGCTCCACGGACTGGCCCTCCACTGACAACAGCGGGTGCCCATGGCCAACAGCGTGGAGCCCTGTGCTGTGAACTGCTCTCGTGGGAAAAATCCCACCCAAAATGTAATTTTTGTTTGAACAGTTCCCACAAAGAACCCCCCTGTAGAATATTCACACTTAATTTCTTTTAAAGAAAGTTGTAGTGATGGATGGGGAAATGTTTTTGCTGCTTATGAATATAACTGTACAAAGGGGAAATAAAGCTTAAGTCTGTTTTCTTTCAATCAGTCTCTTTCATTATTTCTTGCAAATTCTCTCTGATTACATTTTTCAGTCTTTTCCATTCAATCTTCAGATCTGTTCTGCCTCTTCATGTTTCTGTCATTTGTGGTGTGGATCTTCAGCATCAGCTGGCTTCCTTTTCAAAACTTTTAATCAAATCTAGCTCTGGTGTGCAGCCAAGTTAATCCTCATAGCCTTTTCTAAGTACAAATTACCTTCTTCTACTAGCCTTTGTTTCTGAGTTTTGGCTCTCTTGGCTTCTACTGTAGTCTGATCTCCTATTCTAAAGTGAAGTTTGTATTTAATTTTATTTTTTATTTTCTTTATTTTTTGCTTGAATATCCTCCAACTATTTTCTGCATTCCAGGAGAATTCCATCAGCTATGAGGTTTTTTTTTTTTAGCTTCTGCTCCATAATATTTGCCAATTACACTTGTAGCTCTTAATTTCCCTGTGCCTTCTTCATTTTTTACTTTAGCTAGTACTAGCATGCAAGGCTTTTACATTGAATTAAAGAAAATGCTGGGTTAGAGATTATAACAAAGTGACTCTAATACAGCAAGATGGTAACATATATGTAAAATAAATAAATATGCAAGAGAGGAAGGAACTTGTGAAGAAGAAACTAAAATCTGTGCTCTACTGGATCAGCTGCTACCACTAAATATTACTAGGAATAATTTCCGTATTGGAGCACACTGTGGTGTCAGCAGATCCTCAGTTCCAGCCAGATCCATGGAAGAGGCAAGGACCAGTTTTTCCACTGTCATTTGTCCCTTTACTTCTTGCATAATCTCAGCTGCTGGTCCACAGGTTGTGTCTTCTTCTCATGTAATTCGTAGCCACGTTGTCATTGCAGTGATTTCCGACCTTCCCTGGTGTGTAGAACGTTTCCCAGCCCCATGCAGCAGGCTCACGTTCACTGAGAGCAGCTTTAAGCTGCACGAACCCCTGGAAGCAGCGCACGGATCGCACAAGGTCTGTGGCTCCCTGGCTAAGTATTGCTGTTAAGACACCTGTGTTTTTTTCCCCAAAGATATTTCTGCTTCTTCCAGCTTGTCACAAAGGTTAACTCAACCAGGGTGTTCAGCGATTTCCTTTGATCCCTATAATTTCAGTTTTCTGAAATTAAACTTTCTTTCTTGGCAATTACTAGCCATTTTAACAGATTCCTGTATATTTGCAATACAGATAATATTTTATTTATTATAGTATATTATTATTATTTATGATATTTAATATTTAATTACTCACTCACTGTAATCCTCCTCCGTCATTTGGTATTAAATACAAAAAGCTTCATTTTGTTTGACTTAACAATTACTCTTGTCTCCTGCAGCAGGTTCCCTGAAACTTTTAATTCACTTGTTTTCTATCTTTAATGTCCATATGACACCATTCTTTTTTCTATTCGGAACTAACTCTTCTGTTTCAGCTGACTTCTGGCATTCTGCTTCGCTCTTTCTGGAGCTGAAATCTTTCATTTTCCATACTGAAGCCTGTGCTTTTCTGCAGGTCCCGATCAGCAGCTTTATTTCTCCAAATAGGCATTCAATTTGTTTTGCTTTCTTTGTGCTCTCCTTCCTTCCACCAACCAAGCCAGTAAGAACTTGAAACTCTAGCATTAACTTTTTATTTTTTATATCTTAGCTTTTAGAAAGGGGCAGAAAGAATATGATAGGCCTAAAACTGAAGAGATTAGCCTTTCAAGGCTTGGCAACGGTGTTTTGTTATTCTTAAAACACTGTGAGTAAAAGCTGGATACTATTCTCAGTATCTGTGTTCTCAGTACGAACATAAGAAAATCTCATCGAGATGGAGCTGTTGGTAAAAACCTGAAGGAATGTTACGAGAATGTGGAGAACTCCAAAAGAAATTCAGCAATCCAGAGCCATAGGAAGTGACAGCACAAGAAAATCAGAATTCTTGAGTAAGGACTTGGGAAAAGGCTTTTGAATAGCTCCTATAACAAAGGCAGCTGCGGAGAGGATTGCAAAAGCCGAGGAGCATGAGGCAACGCGACTCAATTGCAAACAGCAGGCAGCAGCAGTTTGCCAAGGCCCAGAAGGCTGCTGGTGTTTCGCAGCAAGCTGCAACAGGGGAGCTCCCTGTCACGTGGCCACCACGCGAGAGAAAGGTTACGTAAGCCCCGGTGGGCGTTTTAAATTGTATTCACAAGATTATCAGGTAAATGTCCTAATATTTGTGGTAGGGAACGGGGGTGGCGCAGCTGTTACTGTCTGTGGGTCTCTTCACAGGAAAGGAGGAAGATTCCAGAGGAAAGGGGACACCTGACAGCCTAATTTTTTTTTCTAGCACTTCTAGCACCCTGTATACAAGGTTTGGCTACTGAGACGAAAGCAAGGCAGATGCTAGCAAAAAGAAGGTGCTTTTTCAACAGGAGTTGTTCAGTGCTGTGTGCAAGATTGAGGCAAGAAAAGAGGTCTTTTATCAGCTCAACTATTTCAGGGAACAGTGTCTTACATTTTAGTCCTACTAGACACTAGTGAAAAGATCGTGAAAAGCAGCAACACTATTTATGCCACCAGCAGAAGAGACAACATTGCAACTAATTCACAAAGTCAAACCAAAGAAATATGAGAGAAATGAAAAAGCCACAATTCCAATCTAGTAATAATAGTAGTACCCTAGAAAGTAAAGCTCTCACAGTAAAACATCTCCATAAAAGATAAAAATATACCATAAAAGAGGTTAGAAACTGCATCCAGCAAAGGTGACAAAATGGGAGAAAGGCACCATTTTGCAGAAGCAGTTTTGAAGCTGTTAGAAATGACCCAGAGAGAACGGATATCAGAAGAGGCTTCCAGTTCCGGTAGGAGATAACAGCAGTGGGAGAGACAACACCATATTACACCATGAATAGATCAAAATGGGTAAGAATTGAAATTGATCCTAGAGGAGTTGTCATTGCCAAAAGAGGACAAGAGTTTCAGCCATTTATCTGAAAAGACTGGATGAGATTCTGCCCTCACTCAGTGAATGGGTAGCTCTTTATTGGCAGTGCCTAGGTTCCTGGCTAGAACCACAGTATGCAAGAACGGATGTAAATGCCTGAAAGGTAAAACCAATTTTCGAGCACATATCACTGGAAAAAAAATAAAAATAAAAAAGCTGAGTGACAGACCTGAAAAGACCTGATCTGATTCTGCATGTGGGTAGTACTCCTATATTGTATTATACTGGATTAGGTGTTTATAGCAAGTTTTGAAGGAAACTAGAAGAAGGAAAGAAAATTTTCAAAGAATAATTTGAGAAATTATCAAACAGTTTTACTGGGATTGCCAGGAATAAAAGAATTATCTGTAGAAGGAGAGCTTGGTTATTACACTGGTCACAGACAGTAATCTATAAATGAATGCATTTCCCAAGTCTTCACAGGATCAGCAAAACCAAACAAAACAAGATTGAGATAATTTGCCACTTCCTATGGTGTCGTAATTCTTCAGTGCTTTTCAGCATCAACTGACTATCTACTCAGCCCTGGTGAGGCCGCATCTGGAGTATTGTGTCCAGTTCTGGGCTCCACAGTACAAGAGGGATGTGGAGCTTTTGGAGAGAGTCCAGCGCAGGGCCACAAGGATGATTAGGGGCCTGGAACATCTGCCCTATGAGGAGAGGCTGAGGGAGCTGGGCCTGTTCAGCCTGGAGAAGAGAAGGCTGAGAGGGGACCTGATCAGTGTCTATAAGTACCTCAAGGGAGGGAATGAAGAGGATGGTGCTGGTCTCTTTTCAGTGGTGGCCACTGACAGAACTAGAGGTAGTGGCCACAAACTGAAGCACCAAAAGTTCCACAGGAACTTAAGGAAAAATTTCTTAACAGTGAGGGTGACAGAGCCCTGGAACAGGCTGCCCAGAGACGTTGTGGAGTTTCCTTCTCTGGAGATCTTCCAAACCCGCTTGGACGCAGTCCTGTGCCACGTGCTCTAGGTGACCCTGCGTGTGCAGGGGGGTTGGACTGGATGATCTCTAGAGGTCCCTTCCAACCTTGAGCATTCTGCGATTCTATGATTCTATGACTATGGTCATCAACTGACTATGGTTATTTCCAAGACAGAGCGCCTCAGCTGTGCACTTTTTTCAGGAAAGGCCTCAGAGAACAGGTATCACCAAACTTAATACAAACATGTTTCTGGAGCAGTACTTGTCTCATTCAGCAGGTCAGGTATTTGCTAGGTTATCCTACTCCAGAAAAGTGCTCTTAGAAGTGACACAATAAGCTGTTGGCAGATTCTTTCATGCAAGAGAATCTGTGCTAACTACAGCATAATCCTGTGTTTACAGTCATATGCCTTAGGCTTTTCTTCAGTCCTGGACTAGTCTTCGGAAAGAATCTGCTTGATGGAGACCAGGTTACCAGCATAATATCTGACTGGTAAAGTTTACAGAGAACACAGAGCACAGCATATAGCCACATGTAGCTCTAACTAGACAGCCATGCCTGGTATGGAAAGAAACCTAAAACTTTTGGAGAATCCTAACTAGGAAATCAGAAGTGTTTCAAACTCTTACATATGTAACTCCTAAATAGGCTCTTAAGATTTACAAGATTTTTTTAAAATATGTTTTTACCAGGTGCAGTTATAGGTAGTAGTATCTATAGGAAATCTCTTTAATGAAGGTAATACAAGGCATGTAAGGAGCTAACCAAAAAAGGCCCCTTCACAATGTGCATCAACAAATCCAGAAAATGGTGCATCTTTGTAATGTTTAACAACCGCGTCCAAGAAGAAAGAACAAATGAAGAGGAAAACCAGAAGCCTGTCACATATTTCAAGCATTGCAAACATACAAACAAACCCAGCCCAACATTATGTCTCAGTGGAAATGAAAGTCCTAGTAATGACGCAGACATTTGAAAGCTTACTGAGTACTTGGTAGGGTCTGTTTCTGTTGTAAAAATGCCTCTTAAGCCTTTCGTGTCACTGCTGAATCCAAAATCATTAAATGCATTTTTAGCCAGAATACAAATGCTGTTAGTGCAACTTGGCACATTTCTTTTCCAACTGAACACATCCCAGGGAAAGCAGCGTGAGGGACGCGTTTTGTCCAGTGCTCCAGTTACTCAATAGCAGAACAAGAAAGAGCTTAGAATGAGGAAAACAAACAAACAACCAAACAAACAGAAACCCAAGGCTTTTGCTGACTTTACAGCAACAGCAGTTTCAGCATCTGCTGCCTTCCTCTAGCCAGTTAAACAGGCGCAGTCAAAAGGCTGTCGGAAAGCTGCCCAGTGCTGGGTGGCACGGCAGGAACCAGCCGCTGCCAGCCCTGCTCTCCTCTTGGGAATGACCCCCCGGCTCTGACAAAGCACTTCTGAAAGGACAGCACTTGTGGAGTGAAAAGCAGTGCTTACTGAGTCCACAAGCAAAACAAATACAGGACAAAAATGCAGCATTCAGGTAAATGGCCTTGAGCACCCAGACTCATCCTCTACCTCACAGCTGTGAAATAAATATCCTGAAAACAACCTCACTTCCCTCCCTGCCAAGTCACTTAATGGATTTCAGCAGAGACTAGGCCACAAAGTTGTTTTTCTAGAATGGACATGTTGCAGTTATCTCTGAATATACAGAACGGGCAACAACTTTTGCAGAATCTCATCCATAAAGAAATGGGAATCAATATTGCAATACATTTTGCATTTGTAAAGGCCCAGTTTTTCTAGAAGCTCTTAATTTTCAGCATAGCCTTTCATGGTATTTGGGTTGCTGGCAGGAAGATGCCTAGCAGTGATTTATCAGCAAAGCAAATAGATATCTGCAGATAGACTCGTATGTCCATACTTAGTTATCAAAATAAATTGCCTGATTCTCAGGCTTGCCAAGAACCAGGATGAAGAGTAGAAACACAGCAGATCAAAGCTAAAGTGGACTTACCATAGCCCACTAAACTACAGAGGGAACCAAGCTTCTTAGTGCCAATGAGAACAGATTTTACCTCTTTGCACTCTTCAATTGCAGGTTCCATGACCCACCCAGACAGCTACTAACTCCAGAACCACCTACTGGTGACCAGGTTCAACAGGTCGGAGACTCGGCCAGGGAACTTCCACTAGACACTCTAGGGCAGGTTTCTGAACCTCTGCCAGATCTCTTATGCATCCAAACATCTTCTAACACAGACTGATTTAATGAATTTTAAACCAATACCTGCAGTTTAAGAGTTCTTAAACTGATCTAGATCACGTTTCTAGGGAAGAGTGTGTAGCATTTTGATACTGCACACTTAACTGCTTCCTGTTTGATGCAGCCATGAAATTCCCTGTCTGTCTTCAGGAAGCATCTGATCCTCTCAGAGCTCCACGTTGCCTCTCGCGGCTCCTCGTGACTGCCGATGCAGTGGGGCTGCCTGACACAGACGCCGCTGACCCTACTTGGTAGCATTAGGGCATGTGGCATTTTTTCCCAATAAATCAAGGCTTTACAAGTCGTTTATTCACAAACAAGACATCAAACTCCTTAGACTACAAACACTTTATGTTTCATCAGGACATAAGTGTGACAAAAAGAGGATAATAAATTCAGGCTTCCTTGCTGCAAAAGGAGTTGCTCAATTTTGTTCAAAGAAATCCAGTGGGAAATGACAGGGTGAATGTCCAGACAACAAAACCCAAATGTCTCATTTTCATCACACGTGACCAGTTATATAAATGGAGCCAGGCAGTAACCATAACGAGGACTATCTCTGCACGTAAGGTCACAGAGGGCCCAGGCTCATTAGGGGCTGTAGATGCTATTGGAAGGAAAATAATCTCAGCAATATTCTCTGAATTCAAAGCAAAGGGCAATCCAGTCTCAAAATAATAAATCCAGAGTTCTGACATATTAGAGAAAAAAGGTACTGCCTTTGCTATTTTCAACTACCTTTGGTCTAATAGTTTTAAAGTATTGTTAGAAGCACAAGTGTGAGGGTTTTTATAGCATAATGTATGCTAGTCAAATGGAGTCCTAGAAAGTCATTTAGGTGAAAAATTTACAGTATTAATCATACCTCATTAAGAGAAGAGCAAAACGAAAATTATCTAGATTTTATTCTGTTTTTGTTTTTTGGTTTTTTATATATATGGAACCTAGCCCTCCTCTTTCCCTGTATTTTTTTTTATTGTGACACAAATTGCATTGATTTTAGGATGGGAAAAAGTCAAACAGCTTAGTGTGAAACTGGGCCTACAGTAACTTACACCACCCATGCTAAGTGCTATAAATTCACATTTTAGAACGGGGGATTAGACCAACAGTTCTTGTAATACTGAAAGTATGTGACACCACTTGACTACATTTTCTGTTTAACTTATTGGTGAAATAATGTGCCAGGTTCCTTCAGTGAGAGATTTACTGTTGTTGAAGAATGGCCTAGAATTTTTACACGTAAATCCATTTCTTTATTTCCATAAAGTTATAAGGTTTTATTTCATTTTGCATATCTGTATGCAGGGTTCAGGCATGGTTTCATCCATCTGCCTCAGGCTCCTTGCACATTTGTGACACTGTACTCAGAAGGGTTCTCAACCCTTGTGAAAACATGACTCATATGGAAAAAAGTTTCCTTTTAGGACAGTCCAGTGTGTGTGTTTTAGGTCTAGCGAGAGCTGCGCTCTGACCATTGCAGCTCAAAGATTAGGACACCTGTGTTCAAAGACTTCAACTCTCTAATTCCCAGCCATCTTCTCACTCCTTCTCCAGGAATTCTCACCTACAAACCTTTGGCTTCTCGCTCCGACTCCTGGACTCGATATTTCTCCTTTGTTTAGGGACTCTGTGGCCACCCTCCATCATCAGTCTGCTCAGAACATGCACAGCGCTCTGCACCTCGGCACCCAGATCCTTGTGCGTATCCCACGGGCTCCACACACCAGCGCTGTGTCAAAGAACCCCTATCCAGCCCCCAGACTGTGGGGACTCCTCCATCACACTCAGAGGAATCGCCTTCTTGTCACCTAGTGCCCAGGCTCGTTTTGTTGGACCATTTTTTGAATGTTTCCTTAAAAGTACCATGTTACAAAGCAGAGGTCGAAGGAAATGAAGTTGTGCTGCGCCGAACCAGAAGCGACTGTCCTGTTACAGGCTTGCAGTAAATTGAAACATTTCAGCTGATGGTTGCTGAACTGGAACCGTGTTCCTACAAATATTCAAGTGATAATGCTGTAAAAACGGTATTAAAGTCTTAGAAGCAAAAAAAAAAAAAAAAAAAAAAGTAAATCAAAGCAAAAGAAAAATAAACCATGGTCAAATCTTGCACCAAACATCTCTACTGTAGTAATATGCAGGTGCCTATCTGAACACTCAAGCTAAGATTGTTAGCATTTGCATAACAAAGATTTCAGCATGAAACCTATAGGCTGCCAGTGGAAGTTATCAAATCTGTTCTGCATGTTTTCGTCTCAGAAATTTGTGCTGAACATGCAAACCAAATGTTCTAACATGCTTGAAAAATACAACCCATTGAGTGTACAACCTCATTCTGAAATTGCAGTTTATTTTAATAAGCAAGTGAGTTTTAAACATCCTCAAGAATAAGAATCATGAGTTATTTTACTGTTTGTTCAGCCCCATTATTTATCATCTAAGTACTCGTGAGCAGGAGTTGAATATTCTTGAAAACTGTCACATCTTAAGTTTCTTTAATTTTTTCCCAACTCTTTTTCAGTAGAGGCAATTTTCAATGTTTGTTAGATGCAAATTCTTTCTCTGCTGTTTTTAAATATTTGTGCCATCCAATCATGGTGCAGCAAAACAAAAAGTGACCTCATGCATATTCAGCATTAGCTCTTTCCCGAAAATCTAAGTGATTAGTTCCCATGAATGACTGAAAAATATTTGTATAGATTTATTAACCACAAAGTGCCCAAATGAAAGGACTGAATATGTATAAGAATGAGTACTGAGGAATAGTATGAGACCATAAGTTAAAAAAAGCAGCAGCCTTACACTGTAATACTTTGATAAAATAAGCAGAGAAAGATCAGCCACATCTCCCATTTCCAGTGCACATAACTGATAATGATATTTGCTGCTTAGCAATCTTGCTTTAAAGATATATGTTGTAGTACACCAATAACAAATGTACTTGAAGAAATCAGGATCAGTTAGCAAATGATTTATGGGAATGAAAAGGCTACTTCTCTAGCAAATATTCTGCATGAAGTCTTATAGTCTCACCTGCTGCTTACCAAGCAGCTTCTCCTATATGCCCTCTGTTTCCAATATGCCCTCTGGAAATGTAAGTGCTAGTCCACTCTGCAACCACACCTTTTCTATTTTAAAATACATATATTTGCATCAAGTGACTAAGGCTTTTGCTTTCCAAGTTAAAGTGTTTTCGTGCACGATGACTGGTCTGTATTTTTGTTGCCTGCTTTAAAGTGCAGTGGAGACAGAAAGGTCTTATTTTGGCTGTGAAACATACCAGATGGAGTCTTTCTTAGGCTTACGACATTTTGTTGACCTCACCTTGCTGGCTCACAGTGGAAACAGGTTTCATGCTACTAGGCTTTTGAAATAAGGTAACCACCATGGTTTACCTCTATCTCTGTATAAAATGCTTCAGCAGTGGAGAATAAGCTTGTGGCTATACTCCTTACTCATCAGCAAGTATATAGAGCCCCTAGACCTTGTTGTGAGCGGTTCTCGAACATGTGGCACAACAGGGCCATGGTAACTCATTCACCAAACATGACAGAGCCTTCATTCCTCGAGCACTTCCACAAGGTCAGAGTAAGAGCTCAAGAGGACATGTTGAAAAAACAAGATTTCTAGTCTTTGCAACAAGCCAAAGACTGGAGTGGGAACTGCGGTCCATGTGCTGAGAAGATTGGATCCTTGGAGTTTATTAACCCTATGATACAGTAACACCTTTCTCCTGCATCAGAAAGCACCCTCCAGTTATAATCTAATTAGAGACATTAAGGGTCATTTGCATGTTATGGGACATATTTCAGGGACAAGCTTCTTTGATCTTTAAAATAGGCAGATAAATGGCTGTCCTCTACTGTATCTAAATCAGGTTACTTGAAGTTAATATGAACTGAGTTTCAGTACATTAGAAATTACATAGAGATAATTAGCATTTCAAAGGGAGAAGAGCAAACATTAAATGCAGGCATGTTATGTGTTTATGACTGGCAGGAAGGCTGGTTTATTGCTATCCTAGGAGATGAGTCCTAGGTGACTTTCTAATCTTTCCAGTAGAATAGACAGTATTCAGTCAGACCCAGGTGCAGTTAGGAAAAGCATAGATATGTGCTGCACATAAGTACTCAAGGGAGGGGGAAAGGGAGAGTGATTTTACTCTTTAATGAAGACTATTTTCCTGAAATACGTTCATGGATTTTTATTCAACTCTTTTCCCTAGGTTAATATAATCAGGTAGTTCTAATCTGTATTCAGGACATTTTAGCCAGTAATAATTTAAGAATAAGAAAAATATTCCAGTCTGTCTTCACCCTTGCAAAGTCTGACTGCAGAATGCAGAGCCAAATGGCTCATGTTATACTTGGGAACAAGTTACAATCAATCCTCTGGCTTAATGCACATGTTTATGTGAGCAAGATTATTAAAGATCGTATATAACTGGGCTGCCTATTTGTGAATGACTCTCTGTTAAGCACAAGTTAAAATAAAGGGGGAATATGGCCTGCAGCTCTGTCCTCTCCAGCTGTTCTTTAAGAGGGGGGAAATTCTCCTTTTATTTCTTTTTCTTGGCCAGTGCACTGATATTTCTTTTTTTCCCGTTTCTATACACCTTCCTTTTCCTTCTGCACACCGTCAACAATTTGTAGTTCTCACTCCTATCATCCTACACTACTTTTTTCATTATTGACTGATTTAACAACTATTTAAACTTTTTTTTTTACCTGCTTCTCATGCCATCAGCTATCACTGCATTGACAGTATGCATAACAGATTTTTCATATGTGAGCCAATTGCTGGACTAGCATAGAAACTGTTCTGCTGGAGGCACAAGTGCTTTGCTTCAGGAGAAATACAAATTTTTCCTCACACGGAGCATCTATCCCTAGCTGCCACAACTTAACTGTTCCCATTTCCCACTCACGTGCAGAAGACAGGTGGGGTAGTACAGAATAACACCCGCAGCTTTTCTCATGCATGTTTGCTTATGCCAAAGAAGATTGCATAAATTCTTTGTGTGTCGAGAAGGACTTTGTGTGTAAGTACATAAGGCCTAAGATGTGTAGCCAGATTAGAAAAAACAGAGGCAAAGAAAATACAAACAAAGCAAAACTTATTCATGGTATTTTTGTGATAACGCTGCATTACCTGTTCAGTATTTAAAGTCCAGCTGAAAATTGCTTTGTAATATTACCACAGTTGAGCAAGACAGGTTCCCTTTGGCATTCCCCTGCATCAGTGGCCTGCTCTGCTATTTTTGGTTTTGTACATGGGCAAGAGCCCTTTGAGCCTCCTTTGCTTGTTTGAATTCCCGCTGCTGTTAATAATCACAGATAGATGGTATGGGTCATACCATGTAGAGGGCTAAGCGCCTAGAACATGAAGAGGTGAAAAACAGGTCAGTGCTAAGCTCATCTCTTCTCTCAAGGATTCATAGATGTAGCATTTGCTGTATGGCTTTGACAAGACATTTAGCTGTGTTTTATCTCAGCTTGCATCTGTAAACATTCTAATAATTAATAACCATACTTAACATAGTAAATATACTATTGCAAATATTTACTGCTCTGTGAGCCCCAAATGAATAATGCTGGGTAAGGACACAGCATCATTATTGAATGCAAGTACTGCCTGTAGCAGTAAATGTGCATTCACTCATTCCCTTTGCTCCCAGAAAACATACTGTGCCAAGCCTGAGGTCTCCAGCCAGGTTTTAACCCAAGCTTTAATCAGACTAGCCCTAGGTGAAAACCAAGGTAAGCAGAAATTTCCAGCAGTGCTGAGTGAGTCAAGAGCTCAGCCTTGGCTCTGCTGGCCTGCTCGTTACAAAGGCAGCCGAGAAAGGAAAATAAACAGCGCTCTCCTCGCCCGAGTTTCTTCCTTAATGAAATGTAAAGAGGGTCTGAAATAACATTTTTGGGTTTCTTTCTCTGCCATGTTTATTACATCAGAAATTCAGACCCTCTTTGCACTGGCAGTGTAGCGGAACAACGACCACAGAAAGGTAAATGCCCTGGAACCAAGGGCAAGGTTCCTACTAGCAGTAGTAAGTAATAGTAATAGTAAGTACTATTGTGAAACCTTTCTTGCCCAATACGCTGGCCTCTCCCAGACTGTGTGCTTCTCAGGTTAGTCAAGGGCCTCTGCTAGTGCCTGGTTCTGGCAGGAATCTGGGACTGGTTTTGTGCATAACCGGTGTCTGCAGTCACAGCTCCCGAGCGCCTCCCCTGCACCGTCCCCAGGCTTGTCCCTGGCTGCTGCCCCTTCCCTCCGGGAGCGCTGCCAGCTGGTGCAGGTTGGAGGAGCCCTCAGGCTCCCTACCAGCTGCTTTCCCTTCACTGAGTGAATGGCAAAATCTGCAAACCTGCGGTTCTGCGTTGAGACTAGGCATGTGTGACAAGTGAGGGGGTGACGCTTGTTGACTGGTAATAGCTTGGAAAAGGCTGTCACTACTGTGGCGTGTTTGCATTAGGAGCAGGGTAAATACTTCCCGCTAAGAGGTCTGTCTGGTTAGCAGAAGTTACACATCTAGGTGGAAGCTGAGAGCCCTTTCACCTGAGTACACGGAGGGTTTTGGGGATGAAGAGCCAGAGCAAATAGCAGGGGGAACGTAGGGGTGGAAGCCACATGCAGGCCAGTGCCAGCAGGCAGCTCGAGGAAGGACAAGCTTGGGACCGTCCCTGTGCTTTGCGACGAAAGCCACGCAAGTAGAGACTGGATTGCAGGGAGAGACTGGATGAGCTTAAGCATATTGCAAGTCTGGCTGCTAATTTGGAATCTTCCCTTCTCCAGAGCACTGCCGTAACTGCTGAATGCAAACGACCCGTAAGCGCATGCCCGTACGACATTACGCCTGCCCCGGGTTCAGCTGGAGACCTCGGCTGCCCGTGGTGCGGCCTCGCGAAGGCCGCACGCGCAGGGCTGCTCCCGCGGAACAGCGCCGCCATGGTGCCCGGGCCGAGGCCGCCACGGTGCCCGGGCCGAGGCCGCCGCGGTGCCTGGGCCGAGGCCGCCGCAGCCACCATGGCGACGAGCTGCCGTCCCTGCGCGCGGAGCCAGGATGCGCGCCAGGGCCGCGGCTCTCCGGCGGGCTGATGAGCTGGAGTTCAACTCGGCGCGCGTGGGTCCGCCCGCTCCTCGCACTCGTGCCCTCCTAGCCCACCCACAATGGATTCATCCGGTAGTGATGGCGAACTTGGGGTGTTATGAAGTTACCCGTGCTCAGCAGAATGCATGTTAAAATTTGAGGGTGTCTGTAACGATAGTGTGAATGTGAGAAGTTTTCTGGAAAAAAAGAGTCTCCCTCTAAATATAGTGTAATTTTTTTCTCTATCACTCCAGTGCATCCTAAATAAATGTCTATTATTACTCTTATTGCTACTTTGTGGTTTGGACCTTTAATTCATTATTGCCTTTCACATATGCAAATGGCTGTAAAATACTATCAGGTTGATGAGGTGATACTTTCCCTCCACTTGGCATTATTACAGCAACGGTTCCTGGTTTGAGGCCCCAGGTAAGGCCATTTTGCAGCTTTTTTCCAGCAGAGCTGCTTTTATGATCCTCCCGCTGCCCCTCGTCTCCCAGCACGGCGAGAGGGCTGCAGCCAAGACCGGCGCGCTGGGAGGCCTCGCGCTCCCCGTGCGCTGCTTCACTGCAAACATGGGCTCCCAGTTAAGCACGTGGTGAAGTAACGGGGGTTAAGCTGGCTGAAGGGACCAGCTGGTAAAAAAGTCTGAGGGTGAGCAAACAACTCTTGCACTGGAGTGCTTCGTGTACAGCAATTGTACACACTGTAGATTATAAAGTAGTATTCTGTATAATTCTTATGTAATAGTTCGGCTCAAGCAGGGCCTGCTTCATGTTTGTCCAGCACACGGGTCTCTAGGCCTGTATGAAGCAAATAAAAGGAAGGGAAATGCACTGATTTAGATATGCAGGCACACACATAGAGAGGGTTCGTTTGACTGGATTTACACAAATATCTAGGAAGGCTTGTTTGGATAATTTATGCTAAGCTATTAGTCATCTTCCCAAATATTCATTTATATTTTGCCAGGCTCTTAGAGGAGATATAATCAAATATTTGTGAAGCCTGCATGCAGCACCGCTGGTGCAATTGTATTCTGGATTTTCTACCATGAGAACAGAGTTACGTGGGCTGCTGCTGTGCACTCTCTAACAGGTTTTGTGAAACCTTGTAATTTGAAAGACAGCTATTATTTCCCCAAAGCCTGACGCACTGAGTGTTCACGTCCTGATTTTTATTACTTTCATTTTTGGTGACTGAAAGCCTCACGCTGCATGCTGCAGAGGCTTCATTCTAATCAGACTTTTTCAACTTTACTCAGCTACTGTTCGCACTGGAAGCAAAAGGCAGGCATAAGAATCATATTCTCCTGCCAGGTTCCATTTACATATATAGCTGTAAGAAAAAAAAGAATTTTCTTAAATAAATTTCTACTGATTGAACACATAAGGCAAAATAGGACATTAAGCCACTCTGCAGCAGGCTCGAGCTGTTCTAATATAGCTATTCATGATCTAAATCTAAAGTTTAATAGATAGATATTCCAAATTACTTCAGTGAGGTCCTGATTCAAAGGCTGTTTAAATCAGTGGAATATCTCCCCGATTTCAGAGAAATATGGATCAGTTTCCAAAGTGGGAGTTCTCCTCAAAATGCCATTTTCTTGTTGAACTGAGAAATTTTAAAAACACAAGTAGCTCGCATCTTGCTGGAAAGATGGATATGACTTTTCCATACAATGTGGTCCATTATCTGGTTCCTTCAAAGAATGATGCTCAGTGAGACATCATCCTATAGCCACATGACTTTCATAAAATGACTTTTTCCCCATAATAGTGTTCTCTTTCCTGTCTTTTATTTCTAGGGATGCAGGTGGCCTTAGGTACGTAGACAGAGGCAGCTTTGGCCATAAGAAGCACTTGGAACTAAAATTGTAATCTGTATCACCGGCACCGTGTCCATGTGCCAAATATCAGAGTCATCAGAGACAGAGAGCATTTGTTTCTACAGATGTTTTCTGGATTCATGATGTTTGGATGCAAATCCCTCTACTGGGAAATCACATTACTGTTTGGGGCATGAATCTTATTCCTCTCTCCTTAAAAAATAGAAGAATTCTGTGCCCATTTTTTTGTCCCGCATATGTTACCAGGGATGTATGCATAAGACAGCTGATACTGTTTGAAATATTTAGTAAATTTGTATGTATATATAAAAGGATTTTGTATGAATGTTTTAAAATAGGAAATATAATGAGGTATAATCATGTATACCTTTATATTTGGATTGGTATTCATTTAATCTGTAGCAGGTTAGAAAGGTATAATTTTCATTTCAGTGTTGCATTAAGGTTTTTAATTAAAAACATATAAGCAGGATTAAAAGAATTCTCTTTCAACTGAAACCTTCTCTAATTTTCACATTGATACACTAAGAGGTAAATGTCACTATCAGTGAAATATCAGATAAAGCTTAACTACTCATATCTTGTGGATTAATAAACCCTGTTACTTAGAAATTCCTGAAAACAGTCAGATTGTACAAATTAGTCCTTCTGTGGTTTCTTATATAAAGGTATTCAGGTTTCATTGTTTTTCTTTGTACATGACATCATTTTCAAGACACATTTGTGGGTGACTCTTGTGAAGATCACTAGTAGTTTAGAGAAACATTATCTGGCATCATTGACAGTCTGTGTATTTTTTTTTATCCATAATAGGTTTATAAAGTGTATTTCTTGAATCTTACACAGGATTTTACTGTAATGAAGGTTGTAAATAGATCTTTTATTTCACAATGATCTGCTTGTATGCCATACAATGGAAGAACTGCAGCCCTAGATATTAGTGTGTGTATTCTGTAGAAGCATCCACAAAACTATGTGAATCACCATAAGAAAGAAGTAATTATTCAGTTTCTCAAACACACTAATCTATAAGACCCACTAGGAGCACTGTGAGCTCCAAGCAAGGGGCAATTTCTACAGCAAAAGAAACACAAACAAACAAAACACAGCGGATACAAAATTTGCCTAGAGATATTAATAATTTACCACTTATGATGGTCGTCTTCTGTAACTGATTTTTTGTATACAGAAGAGAGATCTTTGTGCAAGAATGGTAGCCATTGTGCAAGGCTCAAGTATGCATGTAAACATTTTCAAATACTTACATACTTCTGTATGTCTTGGAAACTCAAGATGCTTTGGCATGAAAATCAGCATTCTAATAATGTGAAATCCAGACTCAGACAAACACATAATGGAATGAATTCATCTTTGGTTTAAGAACTTAATGTGTTTTTCAATGTTGGACCCTAGTTGCCCAACTTTAAAACTGAACATTGATATGAATACGAGAAATGTATCAAAAATCTTGCGTGTTTTGGAGACTCCTTTCTGAGTCTAAGTGAAAATACAGAAATATATAAAAGATTCCAGTTCAAGACATGGGCTCAGGGACAACTGCAGTGCTCTGGAAAATTTAAGAGACAATTGGCAGACCAGGAGCACAAAATGTGCCATGCTCTGGACATAGTCATGAAGACTTAGATGCTTAGGTTCTTTAAGTTCCCTTGAAAATTCTTTACCAGCGGTTATAAGCAGAGAACAGGATGTCTTGAGTTTTGATTTTGTTTCTGGTGGCAGGTAGCTATGTTGTCTTGGAGAGGGGTCTTTACACCTCAGTTTAACCACCGCAAAAAGGCAATAACAATACTCACTTGCAAAACCAATGTTTTAATTTTAAGTTCTCTTTTATCCTGCAAGTTCAAATGTGTGAAACACCTGCAGTGTTAGTGGTGTGAACAGGCCTCCTTGCCCGGGGAACCACCAGGGTTTCACCGCATAGCAGCCTTGCTGTAATGAGCCACTCTGGTGCTACAAGCTGCAAATGGTAGAAGCTCATCAGCTGTGGTCTGGATCACCCTTGTCTATATTATAATAAGGCCCCTGTGCTAAAACAAAGAGTTCTGAAGAGTTCATCATCATCAAAAGCCAAGATTAAAAAAACGTTTAGAGCTGTGTTGGGGAGTTTTGATGGCCCGGTTTTCAGACGCAGTGATTACACCGAAGGTGCGAAAGGTAGAGAAAGATAAAAGTAGGGTATTTGTAAGCAGCAGTCACACTGGAAAAAGTTAGAGATCAACTTTTATCAAACGAGGGTTTCAATAGGTCATTAGTAACTTCGGCAGAAGGGAAACCAAGTTTCCTAGCATGTATACATTACGGAATGAATGATTTAATCTATCTCTGAACCTCTGCCAGTGCTGGGGTGGAATACAGCAGATGTTTTTCATGGAAACTTTACATAGAATTTTCCAATAGAAAGTGAAGCATAATATTGTCTCTAGTTGAAATAGTAGGAAAAAATTCAGTAGGGCCAGTAACTACCACCTTCCACCTAGAAGTATCATTTACAGCCTCCTTTGTCATTTCAGTTTTAATTGTTTGTCTGCTAAAGAATCAAGATATTTTGAAATAAGTAAACAAATTGCCATGGTGAGCTAACGTGCTGCAGAGCTGGAACAGCGTCAGCTTGACTGAGGTGACTATTTCTGTGTACTATGCAACACCTACGGGTTTAGACCTTGTTACTTATCTCAGCTAGCACACTGGTGGGAGAACAAACACTTGAAAAAGCTACTCCATGCTCGCAGTCCCAAGTATTAGAAGCAAAACAACAGGGCACAACTAAGGTTAGAAGTGAATGCAAGAACCTGTGTTTGGTTAAGACACAGAAATGCCAAACGAGGCACCTGGAGTGGTTACCATTGATGTTGCTGTTCTCATTCCTTCCACGGAGGATCCATTTGGGGAATACCCAGGTGACCCCTGTCTCCGGGGCAGTGCAATGTTTCCAACTCCTCTGAAATACCTGTTTTTGAGCTGAAGAATATCTGTGCTAAGATGTGCTGTAAGATAATAGGAACCATAGAAGTCTTATTTTACTTCAAGTTCCCTGGGATTAGACAAGAGAGGAAGTATTTAGTCATGTGCAAGGTCATGGGGAAAGCTTTCAACAGATCAGTGTGTGAGTGTAGGGAATCCACCTCATGAAATGCTTTTAAGTGTGACCCAAAAGTTTCAACATTTATATTGTATGGTCACAGGAAATGGAAGAATGACAGGCAATAGCACATTAATCCTGTTGGTAATCTCATTGTTTTAATTGGGATAGGTATCTATATGGGTTCTAAAAGTCAAATGCATTAATGTGTTGATATGGATTATCCCAGAGTTCATGCCACAGACACAGACAGGGAGAGCACTTGATTGGAAAGAGCGAGGGAAGGAGCACAAGCCAGTGCACAGCCCACACGCTGTTGTTCACTGCAGAGCTATTCCACCTCATTTAAAATGGCTCAGTGATAAGTTTTTCATGACTTCCTCTGGGAGACTATTCAATGGAATTGCAAATCTCAGAAACGGGAAGGGTAAATATTCCCTCGGTTAATTTAATTAAGCTATTCTCCATTCTTGCCCTTTCACAACCTACCAATTTCTCTCTCTTCTTAATGTACACAGCCTTTCTAAAGCTGTGAATGGCCGCTGGCCTGGATGAGGGAGGCAGAACCCCTTCCTCCTCCCGCCCGCGTACCTGATGCGCTGCAGGGAGGCACAGCAGGCCCGGGGGCGGGCGGCAGGCGCTGGTACCGAGTCACGCACCGAGGTGAGGTGCGGCGCACGGCTTCGCCCCGCTGTGCTCTGGTAAGGAAGCGAAACAGCTCTAAGGTTCTGGGAGCACAAACCAAGGCCTTCGCCCTGCTTGCCCAAGGTCATTAGGAGAGTGATAATACGTCCGTGCCACACAGCGCTGAAGCAAGCTGAGCTCCTCGAGATGCTTCTGACAGATTAGGTAGGGGGCCAGGGCTCTGGGCTCTGCGCAGAGCAATTAGCTCTGTGAAGAAGCTACCTTGGGTATCTTCACACTGCACTACGGAGCACAAACACAGTGTCTGTGAAGACATGAAAGGAGCTCGGCTCTGTTGGGCAGCTAAGACAAATAAAGGCTAAGGGCTTCCGGAGGAGGCCTGGTGAGAAACCACCGACCAGCGTGAAAATCGCAGAAGCCAAGAGTGACACGGGACCTTTCATGGCAAAGGCCTACAGTAATGTCACCTGAAGCCTGCAAACAGAGTCAGGGAAAAAGATCAGGGAATATTAAATCTAAGATTCTCACGGCAATATTGCCTCTGTTGCTTGGTTACTCGTTAGGCCATTAATTTGCTACTTTTATATATTCAATAGGCTACAGTCTACTGCCTTTATAATTACTGGAATCTGATTGCCTCCATTTGATCGAGCAGAAGTATTAAAATTTTACTCCAGTGTCAGTGAGAGCATAATTTGGTCGTTATGTGTGGGGGTGAGTTAATGTCTCTGTACACATATGAATAAGAAAGATAACACTCTGCTGTCTCTGTTATATTAGTCTTGAGAAACTAGCATGAAATGAACAGGACGGCAGTAAGTGTAGGGATTCGCCCCACTCTGTCCCAGCGCTAAATGTCAACTTTATAAATACAAGAATTTTCGTAAAATTCTCTTTTGCACTTCCTGGCTTCAATTCCTTGGCTAAAACCCAACTCAAAATGTTAGCAGATCCGATGACTTGAAATAGGAAAACCCTATTTCTGAAAAAAAAAGGAAAAAAAAGGAAAAAAAACCCACCACTCTAATCAGAGTCAGCTCCTCAAGCTGATGCGGCAGAGTGAAGCCGGTGGAGTTACATCAATGTTAAACAATTGTAAAAAAAGAAGAACTAAGCTTAAATGCACTCTATAGGATCTGACGTTAATGCACTGCTGCTAATATCACCACTGTACTCCTCGTGCTCCTCAGGTCGCCACTCACACTCTTTGTTTACGGTTTCTTTTTCTTCTTGGTCCCAGTCATATCCTTATGTCCACCGAAAGGCCTTGTCCATCCACAAATATTTTTTTTTCCCCTTTTTGCTCTCTATTTTTTAGCTTCCTCGTAGATTTATTAGATGATAAAAGCTTGTCAAACAGCCTCCTTTCTGTTCTTTGCTACCTCCAAACTTTCCTTCCCACCCTCGTTAAACAGCAGTGCTTTTCTCTTGCTTCTCTCCTGCTGGCGCTAGTACCTGTACTTGTAGCTGAGAAGAGCAAGCTCTGTTTCTTCAGCTTCAGTAAATGGATCCTTTCAGCAGGGGAGGAGAAGAAAATAGAACGGCAGTGACAAGAAAATACTTTTTAAATTTTCCAATAAGAAATGGAGGCAGCAGTATCTGGTGGCCAAATAAAAAGAGTGTAAGAAGAGATGGCACATCTCTCCCAAATTTGCTAAAGATTAACTCCCTATGACAAGTAATGCACAATGTTTTCTAATAAACTACATCTAAAGTCCAGCATTTTTCCCTTCAGGCATGGATTTTTTTTTTCTTTTTAAATTGGGATGTGACCTTTCTAATTCATAACATATAAAAATAGAATGTTATTACAGAAAAAAAAAACACTTTTTTTGATAGGATTAAAATTTGGAAACATATTAGTGATATGAAGATATTGCTTTGGAATATATAAGCAGTTTTTATTCTGAATTGATGCACTGTTAAGGGAGGACAGCCTTATGACAGCTTATTCTCCAAAATATTAAGTAACCACAGAAATTTAAATAAATGCTAACAAGTACCAACCATTTAAGTACCGGTTCAGAATTATTTTTGCTGCAATGCTCACCGTATCAGTAATTCTTTTGTTGTTGCTTCCATGTATGCTATTTAGCCGCCGTTATGCTATTTTGCAAAGAATGACCTTTACCAACGCTGCTGTCAGGTTTGCAGAAAATGCCGCTTTTCTCTCAAGTGGGGCGGGATTCACGTGGGAGAGGCGGCTGCTCCGCAGCCCTGCACTTCCTCCTTCCCAGCTTGGCCGTGCAGCCTTGGCCTGGCTAGGCAGGAGGGTGGCTGCCCCTTCTCGTGAAGTGCCACCGCGGGGGGCTCCCGTTGGCCTTCTTCACACGCTGAAGAAGTGGTGTGAAACAAAGGGCTCGCATGCAGTTTACTTACTCAGGGTGCGACGTTGTCCTCCTCACTGTACCGCAGGAGCTCCCCAGAAGTTGCAGGTTCGTTGTGAGAGGTACAAAAGCATCTGATAATGAAGAGCGGGTACAATCTCATCAAGTCATTGGCCACCCCGTATTCCGGACCTTTCGGAGAAGACTCTTTAATAGGCAAAGCTGAAAAGATTAAACTGGAATTTCAGAGAAGAGACTTGCCAAGTCTTTTAATGAGCTTGCCATGAGGGCCCTAGGTGAGGTGCAGAAGCTTGGCAACCTCTTCCCCTCATGCCCAGGGGCTTGGCTGCCGCCTGCCAGGCCAGCGCCAACACAGTGCAACCGTGACCCTGGAGCAGGCCGCTGGAGGAAGAGCAGGGGGAGGAAGAGCTGTGAGGAAGCCCAGCCGGGGACTCCCCATTCTCATGCCAGAAATGAAGCCCTGGTCCTTGCCTGAGCTGCACCACAGCCATGCCCCTGCCAGGTCACCACACACAGGAGTTCCCAGCTTGAGACTGCACCCAAATCATCACCATGGTCTTTTCCAGCCCCTGGCACTAGCAGTGCTCATGGTTTCCTCCTTGTAGTGCTCCAAAATTCAAGAGCCAGTTGGACAATACTGAGGGATTGGATGGCCTGTGGGACAAAGCTGATGAGGAAGGAAAAAGTTTATGTCCCCATATGCGTTATGAAGAAGTTTAACCAAAGCAGCTGGGACATCTGAGATCATAATGAATAGGCATTATAGAGAATACATAGTATAGTGAAGAAAGGTCACTTAAATCTGCTTTGATTCCTCAAGACATTCTCTGTGCGGGGCTTTCACTTGTAATTAAACGCATAGCTTCTACAAGAGGCCTGCAGAAGCTTCCACCTGCAACACGTTTTAGTCCGACGGCATTGCCTCTGCCATCTGCTCTGCTCCCTTTCTGAAAAGTAGGGTGTGTGGAAAGGAAATTGGTGACTAAGCTCAAAGAGCAGACTGCGGAAAAGAGGGATGGGTTGTGGCGACACGTTCAGCACCCAAAAGCATCAGGCGTTGCAAAGTGAGGAATCTCTGTCCCCCAGGGCCGCTAAGCGAAAGGATCCTATTGGGATATTTTGCTGTCGTTCATTTTGCAGGTGGATGTTTGATTTCCAGGTGCAAATAAATTTGTCCTCTTTCTGAAAAAATAAAATCATAAAACTGGTCTTCCTAATTTGAACGTTTAATTTCAGCGCCAAGATAAATACCTAGAGATTTGTAAATGAGTGGATAGAAACCAGGTAGTTACTTACAAATATGCCTTCTTAGCATGCTTGTGAATTCATTTATTTTTGAATAATTAATTTCACTCATTTATACATAAGTCAATTGATGATTTAAAAGAGGTTGCATCACTGAAAAAGAAAGTTGATTTTATTTGTGAACTTATTATTAAATATTCATAATTAAATATTTTTCCTGTATTTAGTCACCTTTGATGAGTGCTGATGCAGTCCCTGATCTGTTCAAGGCTTAACATATGCTTAACCTCATACGATATAAGGAGTCCTATTAACTTTGATAGGACTGTTCATTGTGCATAAGCATGTGTGAAAGTCTTAGTGAGATCTGGTGCCAAGTCCTTTGCTGTCTAACTCTTGGCAGGAGAATAACCCAAGGCTGGACTGGAATACAAGGAAAATAAAAAAGAAAAAAAGCCCGTCTGCAGTCACTGTTGCTGTTCTCCTGAGTCATACAGATTCTAAAGATATTTTAAAAGCTATATACTCTTCGAAATTAAGTAGTATATTAAAACAGGCAAAATATTTATTTTAATAGAATTATATGTAAATATTTGCCTCTAACTTTGTTTTTCTATCCCCATTGGAAGGTATTGTTCCTTAAGAGAAAACATTTTTGTGGTTAACCTCAAAGGAGAATTATATCTGTTCGCTGAATAATAGAAAAAAAAAACCCTGCAGTGCTTGATGGCAGCAGTAACAGCATCGTGTTTCGGTTTGAACAGCTGCGATGGTTATGGCTAGACCTGGCACTCCTTCCCAGATGTATAAACAGAAGAGGCCCAGACAAGAAGACGTGATTCAGCAGCGTCCCTAGAAAGGCTTTTACGACCTCTACGGAAGCTGCACCTGTGCGGCCACACAGGAGTCACTCGAGCAGAATTACATTTTCAGTGAGTCTTGTACACTCAAATAAAACTCACTGTTTCTTGATAATTCTGCTTCACATTGTGTCACTGACCTTGGACACGGTCTTCGGCTTTGCAATATTTCATCTCCTACGTAAAAAGACTTTAGCAAGGCCAAATCATCACACAGTGCTCGGTTAGACTTCTTTGGATGTGCCCAAGTGTAAATTGAAGGCAGAATTTAGCACACATCTCTGCCATGGTATTTTGAGGTTCTCAGATGACATTTGGCCAAAATGAAATATAAATTATGCAGATACTGGGTAACATTTAATTAACTGAAGCCTTTTGCTATTTTAAGAAACAGCTCTCTAACACACAGGTTTAGCAGAAATACTCTGCTGGTAGAAGCCAATGGTTTCCTCAGGCAGAGCAGGTCTCTTCTCATCCTGAGAACCCTGTAAACTCCTCCTGTACTTTGTGAATCATCCCAACTTCTCATATTTTGTGTCAAGTTTTCTGCTTTGCTTAGCCCTGCAGAACCACTACAGCCAAAACCGTGAGATGGAGTCTCTTACTCTGTGGACCCCTATGAGCAGAATTGCTTAGCAGCTTAGGTCTTGCCACAGCACAAACACGCTGTTCCTGTGAGCAGGAACGCACATAGGTTCCCAAGGTTCCCAGGCTTGCAAAACTGCACTGATGGCCAAAGACTTTTAGAAAGACAACTTCACCCGCTGCTTGCAAGTGCAGATTGGTGCCTAGAAGAAAATGTATTAGCTTCTCTATAGCTTTTCTACACTGATTTTTATTCCTATTTCTCAAAGCATTTAATTTACATAGAGAGTTAAGGATCATAACAGTTTATATTTCAGATTTGAAAGCTGAGCCAAAAAGTGACAAAACGATTCCTGCAGAATCATCCAGCAAGCCAGGCTGAAAGACAAATTTGCCTGACTAAACCATATTGGTCCATATATATACCTTCTTATTTATGAACAGCTGTGCCTACCACAATCTATTATTTATATTTCCACAAAACTTATGTTCTCCATTGTAGCAGATATACTAAGAAGGCAGAATTGTTGTCATTTTTATGCGAGTATTATGATTAAGTGGGATATTATAGATGATAATGAAGCAGCCTTGCAGATAGACATTAAGCAAGGATCTTTGTAAAGCCATTTAAAATCAGTTACTTACTTAAAAAAAAATAATAAAAGAGCATGTGGCTCACAGAATGTCAGGGATAAAGTCACTCAAGCAAGAGTTACGCCAGTATCACTGACCCCACAGCACTGCACATTTTCAAGCTATCAGCTCAATTTACATGCATGTGCTGTGCTGCTGAGCCGTGATTACCACCTTAGGTAAGGAGGGAGAACCTGTCACCTGCCCATAGCAGCAACCTGAGGTTTTCACTGGTGACAAGCAAATGTTGAGAAGCTTAGAGGACTGGCCACCAGCCCAGAATTTCAGATCATCACAAATTGGCGCCCCAGTAAAGGAAACAATAATAAAATGATGAAGAGGTACATCCAAAGGATGAGAAGTGCCCCAGAAATTACAGCTGCCAACCCGTGGAGCTCCCTGCTGTGGTCGGGGTGTGCACAGAGCTACTGATGAACCCAGCTGCGATGAGTGGCCTACGACAGACCTAGGTTTTAAGAGGCTGTGGTGTGGCTGGCAGGAGATGGGAAAATGGGCTGTGTGAAGAGTAAGTGCAGAAACTAACCAGGATCGACTGAGGACACAGAAATCTGTTCTTAATTTGCATGAAACTGCTAATGTCTAAAGAATGGATTAGCATATCTCTAATTTTAACTAGAAGGTTGTAATTAGTGTTTTCAGAAAATATGGTAAGCGCTGCAGGCTTTGCAAATACCAGGATCCAGTTCCTCAGTGCCCACCTGGGGAAACAAGCCCACTTGGCCAGCAGGGTTAGGCCTAGTCATGGGCCTAGTCACTAGGCACTGTGACCATACAACATTTGGTTCAGTAGGAAATGAAAACTTTGAAATACAGTGCCCTTTCTCCTCTCTTAGAAAACAACTTGATTTTCTCTCAGAGAGTGCAGGCAGCATTCTGATTTTTCCCCCCAAGCCACAACAGATGGATGTGAAAGAAGTTCCCCCTGTTACAACAACATTTCAGGCTCTCAATTGTTTCCTCCCTTTCAGTAAACCGGGAGCTGGTTTTACTCAAGGCCGTTTCTCCTTCATAGTCTTTCATAGACCTAGAATCTATAGTGTGTTTACTGAAGTGCTCTTGTTGACAGCTGTTTTATCTTTCCGTTTTCTCAGCTTCAGGAGTCCCACATCTGAACACAGAGTGATGCTCCAGCCCTCACACAACCGCCGTCCTAGTCACGCACCGAGAGGCGGGAAAAGGCCAGAGCGGCTCCTCTGGTCTCGAGTGGCTGCTCGAGTAGCCTTGGAAGGGAGATCTGTCCAGTAACACTGAAAGATGAAATTACAGCACTGTAGTGCGTTATTGGTCCCTGAAAAATATTTGGAAGACCTTTCTTCAATTCTGGCAACACTCCTCTAGTTTGTCATGCCAATAGGACTTTTTTTTTTTTTTTTAACTGAATTGCAATTGAAACATTAACTCAGTTACCAGAGGGGAGAGTTTAGTAGTCATCATGTTTAAAACACCCAGATGCTTCCAGTCTCACAAGATCCACTGAGCCATTCATTATTCTGAGATGCAGCTACTGAGCTTCATGCAGTTTACTTGATATATTTTCCTTTCATATGAAATTGTGAAAACCAAGAAGAACTTTTTAAGGGCCTCTGTCCTTAAAATATTTGAGTAAAAATTTCCTTTTTTTTCAGGTATATAGAAAAGAAACTTTAATCACCACTTTCTGTGGCCACCTCCTCACTGTTTTTTGGATCACATTGTTGTGCAACTACAGGCCTTCTTCAGATGGGAAGCAGAGACAACCTGCCAGCATTACATAGAGAAGTGAATTGATCTTTGGGCACTGATGCCATACCTTCAGTTTGCCACTAACTCTTTTTCCTCTTCTAGCTTTTGACTCTGGTTGAGCTTGTCTGCTTTTAAGCGGTTAGTCAAGCTGTGTATAGTTTGTAAAGTAATTTGGAATTCTTTGGGAAGAGTAATGTACCAGAATGTAGTATTGTGAGCTAGATGCTCAGCATACTTCCATTGATTTGAGGCCTGTGCCACATGAAGGTGTGGACTGGTAAAAATGTCCCTATGACATCATGCTCTTCAAAACTGACTTTTCCTAAGTTTGCAATAGCTGAGTTCATTCTGGGTTAAAGTTTTTTTTTCTTTTTTTTTCCATGAAATTTTGCATTCCAAAGCCTCACGTAGCTAAATGGGGCAGCCCTTTCTCCCACAGACAAGTCTGTCAACAATTTGAGATAAACAGGGGTTCGTACTTCCAGAAGAACACAAGATTCTCACATCCTCGCAACATCTGACAGATACCAACATCTCTCTGTTCCCGTGCCACAATTATCTCCATTTATTACACTGTTGTGCAAAAGGAATAAAGGCAGCTTAGAAGTCAGGACAGCCCTGATGGGAGGAATAAGTGTGATTTAAATTTTGATTTAATGGATGGATTTTAGATAAAAAATATGGGACGGAAAGTCTGGACAGTCTCTTTCAAATTCCTGCAGAGAGAGGCCAAGGCTGAAGCTGAATGTCCAGCTCTGAAATGCTGCTGTCACTTCCCAACCTGTTAGGAACTCTGGAGATCTGCTGGAAGGCAGAGCAACCATCCTATTTTCCCACCTTTCTGCACAGCACTTCCTTTAGAGCTGTGTGGGTTAGATAAGGCTCTTTTTTTGAGGGTCCATTGATGACATTGCATCACTTACTGGTTACTAAGCAGTGATCAGGATGAATCATAGTCCACAGGGACTGGTGGGGAAAAGTAGAACCAACTGCATAGGAGTGTTTGATATTCTGGTAGAACTCTCCTTGTGGACATCTCTGCATACTGAACTTGAACAAAATATCTGTATTCAGTTTTTACACCCTCCAAAAATAAACAAAACAAAATAGTCCTGAAGCTCAGCTTTGCTTTTGCCCTAAAACTCTTCCTATGCTTCTCTCTTTCTCTTCATAGCTGCAACCATTATGACCTACTTTACTAATTATTCTTTTTATTTCACATACCCTACAACCTAGAGACAGAATTTAGTAAGTCAGAACCCAGCCAAACCGGTAGTGGAAGAAGTAACCCTCTGCATAACTCCACATCAAGAGTGTCAGTCTGTTTTAAGGAAGAAGCCTGGATTGTTCTGCAATTGTTTGTTCTCACATGAGAGAAGAGTTCATCTTGGACTTTTTTTTTTCCCCTCTACTTTGCTGCATTTTCTCTGCTATATTTTCTTTCTCTTTAACTTTTTATTGTATTTTATGTGTGTAGAATACATGTTTTCTTTTTATAAACATCTATAGCATCCATAAACATCAATTAGTGAGGCAACACAGTAATTTCTTTCAGTATCTTGACTTTAATGTGCAAGTATATGTACTGAAGAAACCAATATGGCTTGTTAAGCTTTTATGACATCTGGATTTTGCAATTGGCAATATTTTTGTGTTTGACTGCCTTGCTCCACAGCAGAGTGACAATGAAATTGTGTTTAAACAGAAAGAATTAAGAGGGAAAAAAAACAGCTGCTCTAAATGCTTTCCTTGTTTTTCTGTTGTCAGACAAAATAAGTATGGTAGTTATATAGCAGTCTCCAAGTATAATGAACTAATCTTTTGAAACTACAACTCCATGTCCTCTGTGATTATTTTCAACCTGCCTGCCAAGATCCCAAAATATGATGATTAATGAACTTTAACATATGTGACAAAAATCCTAACTGAAGTAGGAGGGATGCAGAGTGCGTGAACGAAGTGAACCTGACTTTTCTTGAAGTATCAGTATTAAATCTTTCAATTTTACCTTTAATTATTGGTCATACAGTAGAGCCTTGAGAGGTCTCATGACATTGTCATCATCCAATGCATTGAGTAGAACCAGTGTTAGAGAGAACACGTGGTTAAGACAGGGTTCAGCCGTATCTCCAATCTTGCAGTATCTCCAATCTTCTGCCAGTTCCAGGGCCTAGACAGAAAGAAATGGTGTGAAAAGCACAGAGAGATGAAGCAACTCCCAAGAGAGAAGGCAAAGGAGGCAGAAACAGAATACAGGTGTTCTGGCACCCAGTGCTCGCCCCTTCAGGCCTCTCTCTCACCCTTCAGCATTCCCATCCTTACTCTCATTGAAAATGGGATTGCAATAGTGACTTAAACTGAGTTGTTTGGATGATTTAGAAAGCTGTAATCACAGAAAGAAGTAACAAATAATAGTTCTTGCACGAATGTGGCTTTTTTTTTTCTTGAAATTAATGACATTTAACATAGTCCAAAGGTAAAAGGAAATTTTATAGAAGAAAAAAGCCACTATATGACAAAAGAGAGTGGTCTTCTTTCTCATTCATTCTATGATTCTATTGTTCATCTTGGAGAAGAGAAGGCTGAGAGGGGACATGAACAGTGTCTATAAGTACCTCAAGGGAGGCAGTGAGGAGGATGGTGCTGGCTTCTTTTCAGTGGTGGCCACCGACAGAACTAGAGGAAATGGCTGGAAACTGAAGCATCAAAAGTTCCACAGGAACTTAGGGAAAAATTCTTAACAGTGAGGGTGACAGAGCCCTGGAACAGGCTGCCCAGAGAGGTTGTGGAGTCTCCTTCTCTGGAGATCTTCAAAACCCGCTTGGACGCAGTCCTGTGCCATGTGCTCTAGGTGACCCTGTGTGTGCAGGGGGGTTGGACTAGGCGCCCTCTAGGGGTCTCTTCACACCTTAAGCATTCCATAATTCTATGATTCTCTTCTACAACCCAGTGTTTATCAGCTTGTTCTGTTTGTTATCCCTGTCTTGCATGTGTAAGTACTGTGTTGCTGACGAAGTCTAACCAAGTAATCATCATTTTAGCTTACCTATTCTAGGGAGTGGGGACCATAAGGGCAGCACAAGAGTGAAGTGCAGGGGCCAGGAGGGGCTGTGGAAGATCCATCCTTGAAGATATTCAAAATTCAGCTCCCCAAGGTCCAGACCTTCAAAGCTGGCATGCTTTGAGAGAGAGGTTGATGTAGAAGATCTCCAGAGGTCCAACAAAAGTTTTTTGTTGGCTTCCTACAGAAGTTCTTCCATGATTCTATTCTGTGAAACTTGTGCTGCTCTTTATACTCTGAATTTGGATCCAATTTAGTTCCTCCTGAGGGGCATGGAATCCCTTACACAGTTCTTCATGTGAATGAAAGCAGAATTGGGCTGTAGGTTTATGCTTCATTTTGCAAATTGTGAAAAGGAAAGTAATTTTCAAGCAAAACTTCACCATTTCCTAATGACCTTTCCCTCTTACCTATTTACTTAAACAAAACCTGAAAAAAATGACCTTTACTGCTGTTTTTCATTTGCTTTCAATTAGAAAATGCAATACTTTCAACATGTAGAATTTGCTAATATTTAAAAGGATTCTAGATATAGTCCCTTAAGCGAAGAAAAAATATTATGGTTTTTGAATCTATTTGGAGCAAATACCATTTCTAGTACACCACGGTATTTAAGAAATTAAGACCGGAAGGAAGATTTCCTTCAGAACTGTCTTAGGCTGAAAGTTAAGAAAGAATGGCATTTGCCTCTGGCAATACACCTTTTGAGACGATACATGAAAATACAAAATTTTTGCTTTCAGGACTAAGGAATTTTGGACTGCTTCAGAGTATTTTGGGAGCATCAGAAAACATGGGAGTGAACCGAGAAATAAAAATGTACTAACACACTAATAGGCATGTTTCTTGGAAAGGAAGCAAATGCTACTGTTAGGTAGGTTTCAAAGGTTTCAAAGAAAAAGGCAGAAGCCAAGTGCATTTTTTGACGTGCCCTTTGACAAGCCCTGGGGCTGCAATGGCAGCGAGGAAACCTCTGGTTGACCCACACGTTTCCACCATGGCCCTCCCCACGTGCCAGCACGTCTCCCCATGGCCAGGAGTGGGGCTGCCCCACACCCGGGTGTTTGCACGTCCTCGTGAGCACTGTTGCTACTCGGCTGTGGGCTCAGTACATGAGCAGCAGTGAAGCACCAGCGGTGCTACCCGAGCAGCCTGACCTAGTTACACCCTATCCCCCTCACGTGGTGGTCAGAGAGTAAAGAAGGGGTATCTATTTCTTCCTATACCATCCCCCTACCCCATTCTATCTCAAATTGCATTCAAGAATAACCTACATTCGTATGGATGGCTCCAAGTCACAGAACCACGAGCCAAATATTGTTTATTATTATTATTATTCTATTAATAAACAACAAAATGCCAGGAAGCTTGATAAACTGAGTACCTGCCAGATCTGCAAGGCAGGTGAAACACAAAATCAGCAGCTGCTCAAGGTCTCTCATAATTTCCAGTGCTCACTATTTTGAAGGAAAACCATATGAAAAGCTTATGAATATTTACTAGATATGGACTCAGTTGCTGAAACACTCTCCAGTTTAATTTTGTCTCCTTCCTTTCAATTCTTACCGATTATCTTCCTAAATATACAATGCAGATTAATTGACTCCATGGTTTGACTACAAAAACAGAGACATAATCAATACCCTTTATCCAATTTATCGGGCCTGCATGACATTTAGGTAATTAGAAAGCAAAACAGAAAGATCAAAAGAGCAGAATAGTGTATCATTAACAGTAAAAGGCACTCTGTTTTCTTTACCAAGTGAAGTGGTATTAAAATAGCTTAGAAGAGGTAAAAATAGAAACCTTGGCAGATGTATTATGCACTGTGCACTGTTGAATCCTTATGATTTCAAGGCCATTTCAAAGGCTTTTGTTTAATGTCATAATTTGAGCTCTCTTATTTCACACTGAATAGGAAAACAAACACAAAAACAAGGAAAGACTTCATACTAATAAATAAGACAATGGACTTTTATTCCTGCAGTTGGCAGCCACTGCAACTATAAATCCCAGGATACACATTTTGCAGGGGGGGTTGTCTTTCCCCCATGCTCCTAATTGTCCACTTAAAACTCATACTTGCAATACCCGTTTCACACACCCTGATATGCTTTTGTTGTTAATTTGCTTCTTTTTCATTATCCATCGCCAGTATTTACTGCAAGCATGTACAAAATTGCCTTGCAGGTGAGTTCATGATTTCCTGAGCTGCTTTGACAGCTTCTTGTGCACATGCCTAATGCTGGAATGTAAAATAACATTGAGTAATGAAGGCAAGAAAGAAAATGATGCCCCTTAAACTACAAAAAAACCCTGATTTTTTTTCCACACTGTCTTTAAACGACCCTTTCCCAGGCAGTCCACAGCTCAAGGGGCTGTTTTGTGCTAGACAGAGCAGAACAGGCTGGCTGTGCAGAACCACGTGTGGCTCTCGCCGGCTTCGGCGCTGGCACACGGCACCTTACAGACAGACTTTTAATCAGGGTTAGGGCAAACATACTGCACTCCTGCCCTCCGGGAAGGCCAGGCATTTCCACAGTAGTTCTGCTCAGTACTTGCATGAAGCTGGCCAAACCTGAAAGAACAGCTCTGAAAAGCTCTTACTGCTGCACGTGGTTGTGTGAGTTTCCGAGAGGTTTTCCCCGGTCAGCACATGGAATACTGAGCACTGCATTATGTTTTATATCCTGGACGGCTGCCAAAAATTTCTGCTTTATGTAGGCCACAGAACTAGAAGCCAAGACACAAGTGTTGTTCTGTACTTGCACATTGGCCCGTTTTCTTACAGTGAAGTCTGTATAAGGAAATACATTGAAAATAATAAAAATTTCACTTGAATAAGCACAGGGCTACATTTTGGTTTCACTTTCTGCACTCTACATTGCTGATCAAGAGTTCTGTTTGGGCTCGTTCAAAGCAGGAGGAGTAAATAACTCCTCTGCTTACGATTGCCAGAGAGGAAATCTCCCTAACACCTAAAGTTTATCTATGCCAGCTCTCACATTGGCCTCGAGCATCTTGGCAGAGGCACTACCACCTTGTTTCTGAGATATTTTTGAAAACACAGGCGCGTTCAAAATTTGCACGTGTTCAGTATTTAGATTTGCTACCTGCATGGAGGTAGAATAACACGGGTTTGCCTGTTTCACCCTGCTGCACCTTGCCCTCAAAACACTAGGGAAATGTAACACTTAGGATAACCCTCTTCAAACAAACAGTTGTTGAGCAAGACTTAATGCCAGGATAGACTTCTAAAACTAAAACAAGCCCAACAAATACCAATGCAATCCTAGATTAGTGTTGAGGATTCGATACCTTTCTAATTACCTACTAGCTGTTACCTGAGATGCTCTCCAGGTTTTAGAACTGGAGCTTTAGGATGCTTACCAACACTTCTTAGAGGCTATGCAGATCTGCAAGAGTTTTTCAGTCCTCACTGAAATATCTTTAGGGTTGGAGTTTCAGGTGTAAATGTGAATATCAATGATTTCACATTTCCTCTGTACAAGTCTTAAGGACCTCCTGGAGTATTGAAAGGTGATTCCCCCTCTAACATAGTTATTTGGGCAGACACACATTGTGCCAATTGTTCTTCATGAAATTGGGTGCATGAAAGTTGAAAAGCTTTCACTTCTAGCAAGCCAAAAACATGACTGCCTCCAGTCTTCACTTGCCTGGCGCCTACTCGCCCACCCCAGCGTCTGCTATGAGCTTCATGGCTTACAAAGCCCAGTGTCATATAAAGACTTGAACATTTTTTCAGACCTTCTTGCAAGAGTTTGTTCTCCTTTTCTAGTCCTTTTTTTCTTTTCACTTCTGTCCCTTTTCCACCTATGGCCAAACAGGATTGTGTCCTACTGTCAGGTTTCCATCAGGTTTCCTGTGACATCCATGTATTCTGTCAGTAAAATCTAGCAGTGCAGAAAACCCCCCAGTTTTTGCAGATAAATGACAGGTGAATTGACTTTCAAATTCCTGACTTTGAAGTGCAAATGACTCTTAATTAAGTCTAAATACATTTTTCCTCCTGTTCTTTCCATCCTCTCTTTCTAGAACCAACCAGTTGCCCATATCATGTGGCTGCAACTTGCCAAAGCTATACAAAGTGGAGAGCTAGCTCTGTTAAAAATGCATTAAATGTTGCAGCCAGCAAAATAAAAATGAGCCAGTGAGACTGCTTAGTGAGGTCAGAAAAAGTTTTAGCACATCTGCTGAAGTTAGAAACAACGCATCAGATAGATAAGTTCCTTAGTCATACTGAAATCTAACTGCATCCTCATTTTGCAGATGGAAATCATCAGGTATAACACAAGATCAACTCAAGGCCCTGTCTGTTACCTAATCGTGTTGCAGGAGCTAGTTAGGCTATGGGAGCACAGAGGCACTTCAGCTAATATGACATTAGATTTAGGAGGAATTCTGACAATTAATTATTGAAAAAATAATTTTAATAACAGGAAGTATTCCTGGTAGCAAGTCACAGCGAAGCCTTTCCTCTCCCTTCAAATGCTCAAGTGCAAGATGGAGGCAGTGACTGGAGGGTTATTACTGTTTCACTGACATACACAGGTACTGACAGCTATTTTGCCATCTCAAACAAGTGTCCAAAGGTGGTACAGCTCCTTACTTCACAGTGCAACCCAAAGCTCTCTCATTTTAAGTTAAAGCTCATACTGCCAGTTTTTCTCGCCAGAAAACAAAGGCCACATCAGGGTGATGGCAGTAGGTGCTGGAGCACTGCCCCAGCCGTCATGGATCCTCGAGAGCTTCCTGTTGCACTAAGTAAGTGACAGGTTGTGTCAAGGTAACAAGTTTAACCAGACCGGGCAACCTCAGTGGCTTATTGATGTTCCTGTGCTTCTGGTCAAGGAAGGCTAAACTTGTTGGTGAAACGCTGCCCTTTACACTCCTAAACTATCTTAGACGGTAACTCGAGTCCTTAGCCTCAAAGAAATACAGAATTTAAAACTACCAAGTCTTTACTTGTGTGAAAGAAAAACACATTTTGCTACTCAGCCACCGGAACCGGTGTATAAAGGCAGTCTCCTGCTCAGGTTGACAGTGGCAATAACTACTTTACTAAGACACTTAGAAAATTCAGTTAATTCCATTTCAATTATTAATGCAGTTTGTTCTTGCTCTTTCTGGATTTCGCAATAGATTTTCTAAGGCTGTCAGAGAAACAAAATGTGCAGGCATGCCATAATGAGATTTTCCTTTTTTTTAATCCAAGAGGCAGCATGCTTGTAACGAACCCTTTCCTCCAGGTATTTTATTGAGTTTGAATATTTGCAAATATCATCTAATTCAGCAGAAAGATAAAGGAAAAAGCAGCAGTCACCTGATCTTAATTTAATTTAATTACATAGCTATCCTTTTAACATAAAGTCATTCCCTGACACAGGTTGCTGCTTAACATGTGCCAGAAATTCAGGTTCAAACATCTTCGATATTCATGAAAACGATTACTCTTTATAATCACATTTCACATTCTGCAGTGCTTTTTCCACAGAGCAGTAGTACTGTAACTTTTCATGAGTGTAGATATTTTGGAGG
Source organism: Tinamus guttatus (assembly GCF_059628265.1). Lineage (NCBI taxonomy): Eukaryota > Metazoa > Chordata > Aves > Tinamiformes > Tinamidae > Tinamus > Tinamus guttatus. The sequence continues at coordinate 3,753,641 of NW_028288842.1, forward strand.
ACCCTACTGAGAAAACAAATGCATTAGATTGGGTTTTGGTCTGCTAGAGATTTGTCTTCCTATTTTTAAACATTGTTTGTAAATTATTTTTAAAATACCTGACTCAGCTATTTTGATATGAATTAAGAAGTCAGAGCCTAACTTTTAAATTAAAAATTAAATGAAAAATAGGAAATAGTTCAAATCTATGATCTCTTGTATGATCTAATCACTACCAGTGGAACAAACAGATTTAAATTTAAGTTGTTTGCAGTTACCAAAACGTTTTGCTTTTATTTTGTGTTTAATACACCTTTATTTTTCAGAATGCATGGATGTGCAGCAAATGGTCCTGATCTTATGCTCAGACTAACTTTTGTTTTCTAATAGATTGGGAAATATGCCCTGTGACTTAGAATGAGTAAACCTATCCTTACTTATTTTTTGGTTTGATTAAATTAAAATGTAATTAGTGTCCTTCTTATGTGTAGCTACCCCGAGATATGATTTTGTTTTGAAGATGTGTTATGCAGAAATTTTAATAGTTTCATCTTTTATGTCATGTCTGGGTGACCCTGTGTTACTGAAATCTGAGCCTCTCTCTGGAATGTTTTCAGCGTCTATTCCGGTTTATTGTTGATTTTACGAAAATCTGTGTTCTGTCCCTTTCCAGAAAGAACAACAACATCAAAAAGGACCAAATTTTAGCTTCAAATGACAAAAATAACATTAAGTTCACTTAATGTATGGGCATCTTGAAATGAAACTTTGTACTTCCCAGCCCACCCCAATCAGAGCTGACATCTGATTTTCTAATGGTAGGTTTGCTTTGAGTATAGTTTTCAGCCATTCGAAGTGTCTGTGTGTGTTGCACAGAGACTGTCTGGTCCTTGGTAAGCAAAGAAGAAAGGCCGTATTACAGCTTTGTGGAAGCTTGTTTGTTTTTGCATGTGTTTGTAGCTTATTTCTTTAATGAGTAGCTTTGGTTGTTGTTTGGTTTGCTTAAAGCAGCACACTCAAAAAATCTCCCGATTTTATAGATCAGGCCCTATCCTTTATGAAACTGGTATGTAAACTCACTAAAAATGCCCTTAATGATCTCTCTTTTCCTCAGTGAAATACATTAAAGCCGAAAGAATGGTTTGCTCTGGGAGGCTGAGAAGAGTTGGTTACATACCCACCTCTTTTTTTTTTTCCTAATTTGTATTCAGCCTTATTTGTGAAGAGTTGTCTCTATATAAATGCTTAGCAAGTTGCCATCCATAAGCATTGCCTGTTGATACCCTTGTTGAGCTTCACATGTGGAATTCTTACAAATGAAATTTTCTGCATTCTCTTCTGTTCTCTTTTTCTAGTACTTCTCCCTGCCTTTTCCTTTTTTTCTCCCCTGCTATCATTTTATTTCCTTCTTGTCAGAAAAGTGCATATGTGGTAGGTCAGGTCTTTAATGCAGATGCTATGCCGAGCAGGAAAGGAATAGTGTTAAGAGCAGGGTCAGGTGGAGACTTCCATGCGGAGCATGGGGTATTGGATCTGCCCTTGCACTGCAGAGAGTCGCTGTAGGTTCCTGATCAAAATGCTGGTTATGAAACTGGCCGGGTGGAGCTAGCATGGATAGTCCGGTCATTCCAGGGATTAGTATGTAAAAGGGATGAGTAATAAGAATATGAAAGGCCTAACACTGGTTTGAAACCACTTTCCCCACTTTGCTGCCTTGTGCTGCACATAGCATAGAAGGAGTTAGACCTAGCTCTGTTTCTCTCTACATTTTGAGGTGATCTATCAGTTCACAGGGAAACTGAAGATTTTTTTTCCATAAGTAGGATACAATGAAGAGTGTTTCTCTAATATGAAAAGATGAAATGAATGTGTCTCTACAGTCAGCTTAGTCATCGTTCAAAATACCAATTTCTGTAATGTATTCATTGCAAAAAAATGCAACTGTTGGTGACTAATGCTGGTTGTACTGCAAGGTTCTCAGCAGATAATTACATTTAAATATGTGGGTTAAAGAACAAATAATTGCAGCAAATTAATGCAAACTAATAAAGTTGTTTCTAGACGGAAGTAATTTCTTGAGGGAAATACCATGGCAGTTGTTTCCTTGAATTTTACTGTTGCTTGCTATTCTTTGTAAGAACATGTTTTAAATTGTGAAACTATGGAAAAGTAAATGATATAAAATGGGTGTGAAATTAAGACTTTGAGCTTCATTTTTGTAATTCAAGCACGGTCTTCAACTGACTTACTTAAAACTAGTCCAAAGGAAGAATCAGAACTTGTGCCTTTGCATCAAAGCGACTTTTGAACCTGATTTTTCACTTTGTAAAGGAGGTTCTGAAATAGCGTGTGGGATTACAAGCAACGCAAATGAAGGTGTGCATTTAAGTAACCATGCTTACTATCTATGAAAACATGTATGCTCTGGCTCTGTAGTATTTTGGAAGGTGACCCAGTTAGACTTCTCCATCCCGATGAGCTCACAAACCAAGAGAAGTCGCAGGTCGGATACTGCAGAGTAAGTAGGGCCGTGCAGGGCTGCCTCTGTGTAAAGCACCCAGCTCAAGACGACGGCTCCGCTCTCTTCCTCAGTCACCTGACACATCAGCTGCCTCCGAAGAGAAAAAGAATGAGGAGCAAAGGAAATACGCTTTGCTGCTTGTACTAAGCTAGCTAAATGCTTGATGGCTTTTAGATGTCAACAGAAAGGAGATCTTTCCTGATCCTTCTCCGGAGGGAGAAGGGAGAAAAGAATGGTTTAAGAAATTGAGAAAACTTCCCTTCTGTGCACAGTTAATGATTTCTTTTGAATTCTTTGTCTGCCTACTGCATACCTAAAGATATTCCAGCCGAAAAAGGAGAAAACCCTAACAAAGTGCTCATGCTGTTTGGAGTTGAAAGAAGACTACAATGTGTGTAAGATGTCATTTAGCATGGACATAGCCCAAGGAACATCCATCATTTGAAGGTGTTCAAACCAACTATTTTTACACAATGTGTCTACTGCTGTTAAGGCTTTAGCTGGGAAGAGTTTGGTGAACCAAATAGGAACATTTATAATACTAATAAATGAGTAAAGCTGAAAGAAATGAGCATCCAAAAGGAAGAAGAAGAAAGTGCAAGGCGGGAATGACAAATAATCTTTTACACTTGAGCTTGCAAATATAACAGTATTTTTACACCGTGGCCACATTGGAAGATCAAATGAAAAATAACCGAGAATTGCTAAAAGCAAAACAAAAGACTAAAAAATCCATGGACAGAATAGAAGGGACAGCTTGGGGTCCAAATCCCTTTCATGCCACTTTTTTTAATGAATGTTGGATGTTGCTGCATAGTTCAGGGCACAGTCAAAGTTTTCCATAGGAATTACAGGAAATCTTCTCCAGAGATGGCCCTGAGTGTGCTCTCCATCTCCTGCAAGTGCTCAGCTACCAGTTGGGCTCTGGCAGCTTTCCTAGGGCAGCAGTACAGACATATCCATAAGGCTGGATTTTCAGAGGGACTGACCACAAAGTGCAACATGGAAAAGCTCCCCAAATTAGAACGAAAATACGCTCCTATCCGAGCTGCTAGAACACATGAAAACAAGAAAGCAGCTCATTTTCGGTGCAATTTTTAGAAAAGGAGATAGTAAGAAATGTAGCTAATAATTCTGGACTACCAGAGCTTGAAAAGCCTTTTTGAACTGAGGTTTCACCAAAGATGTCCTCTGTTTTGGCACTCTTAGCAAATTTGAAAGATTGACTAGTTTATAAATGAAGATGTGAACAGTTTAATAAAAAGAAAGGGAAACATCATTTGCTACTTGTAATAAAAGCTGATAACATTTGGCATTCCTCACCTTTTTACTTATGTTCTTTATGGACAGTGATATTTTTTTATATCTCTTTGGTTTTTAAGTCTTGTTCAATGTGATCTGCTAGAGCGACATCCCTCATATAAAAAGTCCAAGCCTGACAGTAAACCCATCTTGTGCAGTAAAAGATTACAGGGCTAAGCAGCTTTATTATTCATTTATTGCTTTGGAAGGCAAAAATACAGGTGGGTCTAGTTCTACTAATGCTTTTTGCTTTGCCAAGCTTGAACTCTTTTAGGCATGTTATAACATTCATTTTTGTACAATTGCTCTTGTGGAGCAGGCTCAGCTTTGGAGACTGGTATCAGGCCGTGAGACTTTAACATGTTGCAAACAGGCACTAGTTAAACTATGGGAGGGTGAAATGGTATGGCAATTCCAGGAAATTTCCTTGAAGCAGGAAATCTTAGCCTTGTCTGAATAGCATGAAAGGTCAGAAGGAGAAGAGTTTTTCGTCATGCATAAAATTGGATATTTAATTACCTAAAGAATTTTTTAAATTGTGCTTGATTGAGTCCAGCATGAGAAATGGCTATTCGTCTGAAATGTGATTTGTCTGAAATGGGCAGAGCCAGAAAATGCGCCTGAGCAGTCAAGTCATGGTCTAAAAGCCTTTCTGAGTGATGCTCAGACCACCCCAAACTCAGTTAAAAACTCTCCCTGATGAGTGTCAAATGAAAAGCTCAAAAAGCATGTGTCTGGCTAGTTCTTGCAAAAAGATTCCTCAAGGTTTTGGAAATCCTAAAAGCTTACAAGATCATCCTGCAACCAAGACTATCTATCCATGTTGGTGAAATAGTCTGAGCAGAGTGTTGCCCTCTGATAAAAGAGCAATGAAAGTTAAGTAGTTTGCTCATCTGACTTCAGCCCACATCTCATTGTGTTCATTTCTTTTTCTTCTGGCCTCTTCTTCTTTTATTAGAATTTCCAACTTCTCTTAATAACAGCAGAAGAAAACACGAGCACTCAATATTTAAAATACTGCGGCAATGCTCAGTTGCCAACCACTTAAACAGCATTTTTCAGGGAGTTTAATGAAGGGTCTTGTTGCCATCATGGCTTACCATTTTGAGCCATGCAGCAACATTCTGAAGCACAAGTGAAGACTGAAACCATTTTAGAGCATAAACACCTCCTAACTAATACCTGGTGGTAGTAAGGATATTGCAGGGTAGGTTACCTGGTATTTAAGATATTAACGTAGAACCTGCAAACCCAGGCAAAGTTCCCTCCTAAATACAAACAGTCTGTGTGACCTGAGCAAGACGCTTCCGAATCCCAGGAAGGATCTGGACTCCTGAAGCAGGACTGTGGAAGAATGTGGGCCCCAAAGTGACTTTCCTCTCAGCTAAATTCAGATTTTTAAGTCTGAGCTGGCAGGGCTGCCTCCATCGTTAACACAGGGACTGGTACACAATGCTTGTGCCATTGAGATGAGCTCAATCACCATCTCAAGGTGCCTCAAAAGGGAACCTATACTTGCTCCTCTGACTTCCAGATACCTGTGTGGATAAGTACCAGCTACTCCTTAGTAAATGGGGAGAGGAATAAATCCTGTAGGCAGCAGTGGGTATGGAAAAATAGAGTTCATCACTCTGAATAAGCAAGACCCACATTTACCTATTGCACAGGAAAGACCTTCATTTAGCTTTGCTTTTCTCTTTCCTTCTACATCAGATCCAGTCATCTCCAGTGACAATGTTTCCTTGTTTAGGTTCCTGTCATATAGTAGGACAAATCTGCTGCTGGGGACACCTCTCTCTCTATGGACTGTGGAAAGACTGTAGATGAATAGGTGTCAGATGAAGCCTCCCTTGAAAATCCACAGCTGGGACAACAGCCACCTTCTCTTCAGGCAAAATTTTAAAGGAAAGAAAAAGAAAAGTAGTTCTTGAAAGGAATGAATGAAAGCTCTTCCCTGGAGCAACAATGGACAAGACTGATGGCTATTGTTTTCCTCCTGCTTGGCCTTAACCTGTTGCTTGCTCTATGTCCTGCTTTTAGACATGGTGCTGGTTTGCCGCATCGTGGTTATTCTAGACCTTGTTCTGAAACAAGAACTTGCTTGTGCTCTTTATGCAACACACAGGGTGCCGAATGCAGTTTAGGGAGGGGCAGGTGCTTGGAAATGTCAGACCTTTGCTCTGGCCAGCCAAGCCCTGTGTTTGATGGGGACCCTTAACCTCACCGGATCTCAGTTTCCAACTCCATAAAAAATAATAAAGCCAAAACAAGACCCTTTTGAATCCTCCTGAGGCAAAGCCCCCCTGGTAAAATCAGCAGCATTTTTCTGCAATGGTAAATTACAGCCCACTCCTCCTATTACTGAACCAACGACTGTGTTAGCAGTAGTCATAATAACCACTTAGGTATGAAGGGCTGTAGCCAAAATGTTGATGTGACTCTTGCTGTTGTGTGACCTTTCCTATGCTTCCAAGAAAGCTCTGCTATGTGGAAGAATCCACTGACCTAAGCTTTTACAGAGATTGGCAGGCGGTTGTGAGTGGGAGGTTGCAGGAGAGGGAAGGATAAATATTTGCAAATATAATGGAGATAAAGACAAAGCTGGAAACGTTACTGCAGCATCAAGTCTTTACTTCTGAAATTGGATACATCCCAAAAGAAGGACTAAATCAGCTTACTGGAAAATGCAAGAATGAACTTTCTTAAAATAAAGCAATAAGTTATTAGCAACAGGAGCACAAAGTTGGTTTCTGAGTATGACTTTTGGAGCTCTGTCTCTTCTGAACCTGAAATAATACTAATAGAAAAAATATTGGTTTTGTTTCCAGGCCATATATATCTGCCTTCATCATTTACATAAATTTTGTAGTGGAATATTAACTTCCATTATTTATGAATCTATTGAACTTTGCAAGGATATGCTGACAGTTGAAGGATTATAATTTTAAGGGCAGTTCAGTTCACATCATAAATATCCTGAAAGGTCACATATTACCTTACAGTAACATCTGAAAGAGAAAGAGCTTAAAGTCAGAGATGTTTCCTGTCAATGCATAAACATTTTCACCAAAATTATCATAGTAGAAATGAAACTCCACAAATTTATCACCCTGTGGGAATAGCAATATCTTTATGGATGTTTTTGCTAAATGCCACGCTTCTGTGGGGACTGTGTTACTCTACCAAGACTCTGAGTTCTTACAGGACCGGTTCACTCTGGACTTTCCTGAGAACATAACTGACCATGTAGCATTCAGACTGGCTCTATACAATATTTACACTGCAGCAAGGAGAAAATTTTCAGCTCTTCTGTGCTAGAGTAGAGTATTTCTGGGTGTTTGGATACTTCTCCAAGTTTACAATAGCCACTGCAGTGCCATTTATCCTGCTTACAGGAAGACATGATTTACCCCAAGTTCGGTGAAAGGCAGCCAGTCTGACTTACTTTAAAGTATAAATTAAAAAACAAAATCAAAATCAAAAGCTATGGAAATCACTTGGCAGCTTGTGGTAGCACAGTATGTAAAATGATTCCAAAATGTTTGTTATAAAGCTAATGCTATCAAGTGTTACCTGTTGTATTTTCTTTTCCCAAGCACCGGGGAAGGGTACAATAGCAATTCATGTTGTTAGAATTCATGTTAGAATTTTAAAACTGAAATGATGCCCAGCCTCTTATCTTTACATGCTCTGAGCGAAATCCCAGAGTGCGGAATGGGGCTATAAAACCTGAGTCACCAGGTAGCATGGACGTACTCCAACCCCAACGGAAAACGCAGCTGAGGCCAAATCACTTGCAGTTTTGCCCATATGTTTTATGAGATTTTGTAGCAAGATGGCTGCTGTCTGGAGTGTATCCATTAATGACAAATGTTTGTTACATCCAACCTTTTCAAAATGAACCAGTTGTTTTTGAGCATCTTTGTTTCTGGTGTTGGCCCTTGAAGTCCCATAACTAACGAAGGGCACTCAGCATTTTCTGGCAATTTGGTCAGCTTCACATCATCTAAGCTGGGAATCCAAGAAAAGGAAGCAATGAAATGTTGTCTTTACCCGACAACCTTAAGCTGTGTGTAACATGATAAACCTGTATGGCAGTCCACTCCACTTTATAACGGAGTTATTTTAATAGATTCACACATCATTATATCATGGAAGAAAAACTCATACTAGGTTTGGATAAAATATTCATAGGTAAAATTGGAAATAGCCTTTATAAGTGCATTGACTGGAGTAAATGACATTACTTCACTTGTAATAACTGTAATCTAATGGCAGATTGTGACTAGCCATTTCCATTTACCTGTTTGTGACAGAGAGGAAAAAAATGAAGCATTTATGAGCTTGATGTATCAAAATGGATGGATAGATGACACTGAAAAAAATGGAAATTTTATTTCTTTGCATTCATAAAGGTTGCCTGTAAAATTTCTTGTAAACTCAATCATACTTTTATTAATGTTATTGCCTGTAATAAATGGCACCAGCATAGATTTATAAGAACACTTAATTTAAAAGATGCTAGGGACACTCACAGACATAAACTCATATATTTGGGCCATATTGTTAAATCTCCAAGAGAATTTAAAACAGCATGCTGCACTGACATTCACTATCAGCAACTTGTGGTCTATACCAATCATATACAGACATATTTTTGTATTTTTTTTTACTGGTGTTGGAATGAAAGTCAGAAACAGTTTATTTCTTATTTAAGCAGCTTTTAAATACGGGGCTTGCACACTAGTATATCATGTAGTTTAAAGGACCGTTCTGCTGCTGTAGTAGAACAACAAAACTGACACAGTCAACATGGAAAGTGGTAGATCTGTTTTTACCAGCTGCTAACAGTCTGTACACAGCTGCATAACACAGGCCAGCAGCACAGAGCTCCACTTAAAGAATCTGCATCACACTCTCTGATTTAGAACAGATATCCCATTTATACACAGGGAGCTGAAACGTCCCCACTCATGATAAAAAGCAAGTAACATCATTTTTGAAGACAATCAATTCTTTTATCTTTTTTTTGTGTGTGTATGATGATACTAAAAAGAAATTATTTTTTCTTTTTTAGCAACAGAAAGCAACACATCAGTAACAAATTGCAGGATCTCTGATCTGGGTTTAATTAAAAAGCTGCAAACCCACCAGGGGAAAAAAAAAAAAAAAAGTGCCTCTGGTTCTCTTTTTTTGCCTCTGATAATTGAAAATAAGCCCCAGTAATCAGTGAGCTTTCAGAGGTGATGGTATAAACTGCTTGGGCCATGCTAAGGGAAAAGCAAAGAGAAATACAGAGTTGTCCAAGTGAAACTGCAAAGGAATTTAGGCAAATAAAAACAAGAAATGAAGACACAGCTAAAACACTAGATTATTACAGTTAACCCATTCTTTCCTTAGGAAACTGTGTATAAACCCTCAGCCCTTGCTAGAAATGTGTACCCACTGACTCCTCTGGATATTTTGGAGTCACTAGCTTCAAAGATACTGCTTGATAGATAAAGGTTGAGAAATCTGGTCCCCAAGTGGTATCTCCTTTGATGAATGTGCATCCTAATTCTCACTGACATTTAAGGGAGTTAAACATATGTACAGAGAGAATAAAATGGCAAAATGTGTTGCTTTGCCAAGATGCTGCAGTTGGAAGCTTTCAGCAAATTTCCACGTGTTTATTGACAAATCAGCCATTTTAAATTAAAAATATATATATTTTTAATGTAGTCTAAAGAGCAACAAGCCCTTAAGGATGAGCAATATCTCATCTTTATCAAAACATCTGTGAAAGGCAGTGATTTCTTCACTTTTGTGTGAGTATTTGCGAGAAATCTGAATGCTTTGCTGGCCTGCATAGTTACTATATGACATTTGCATTTCGAAAAGCTCAGAAGCAAACATTAGTCCAGAGGTCTTCAACGTTTATAACTAGAAGTGGAAATGAGCTTGGTTAATGGTTAAACCCCCAAGCATTTCCTGGGTAATTCAATACATCACATGAAATAGGTAACCCTGATTTGGAAACTTGGGAATATTCAAAAAGGATAGATTACAAAAGCACATTTAAATTGCACAAGAGAAGCTCACTCTAACATAAAGACTACTATCTTTGTTACAGACTTATTGCTGTCATCCTTTGGTGTATTTCAAAGCTGGCTGAAGTTATTGAAAAGACAGTGAGAGGACAGACAGCATTTGCAATTAGCCCATTATTGTCTAATTATTTAAGTTGCCAGCAAGACTTAAAACTGGGAAACAATAACAAACAATCCAGATTAGTATTAAATTGCTAGGTGATACTAAGTAACATAATGCCAGCAATAACAATATAAGAAACAACTCCTTCACAAGTGACTTTTATGACACAGTTCACATTATCTCATCAAGTCCTGAACTGGCAGCGCTCTAGCTGTTTCACCTGTCAGAAACCCTGTGTAAATCCCAGGGCTCTGCAAAGCCTAGGCTCAGAGTCACAATATTTAAAGCCAACACTGTACTTCTCTCATTTGAAAGATCCATTCCCAAGTGCATCTATTAACCTCTCACCCTCTAAATCCACATCCTCAATCCACTCAACCTGCAAAATCAAGCGAGCAAGTGCGTCGGAGCCAACGAGGAGCCCTGCTACAAGGGGAGCCCAGGGAGGATGTAAGGACAGACTAAACATACAGATTACACTTCCAGAAAACTCTGCCATTGAAGCTCTCCAGAGTGTAATTTTTATTGAAGTGAGCAGGCCCTGTATGCACATCTGGATGTTGGCAGAATACTATTGCAGCTTTTGGAAACCTTTCTTTCTTTTGTGTCTTTCAGATGCTGAGGACTGACCTCAGTGCAAAACCCTAAGGCAAACCCCATTACCACAGTAAATCACCATCTACCTTTGTATAATTGTGTTCCTAAGGTCCCTCCCATCTTTACTTTCATTCCTTATGACTCTTGACTTTGAACTGCTCCTTTTCTCTAGTGACATATCTAACGATAAGCAGTTGTTGCCTCTTCTGTCCAGAAGGTACCTCTGTTGTACCCAATTAAATCAGTAAATTACTTGTTGAGGAGCTTCAGTGTTGCAAGGGAATAATAAACTGGGAGATTAGAACTGCTTGCCTACCAGTTCCTTTGAAAAGTTTAAAAATCTGTAGCACCTTAAAACAAAGGAAGGTTCAATTTACTAGAAAGATGAGTAATTTTTTTTCTGCAGAATCTTATAGATACAAATTGTAGGCAATTTACCGGAAGAAAATCCAAGTATTTGAAGGATGACACTAGCAAAGATTTTTTTAGGTAGCTTGTCTACTATTGGATAATAAAATAGATGATATATAGGTAGATGGAGATTATAGCTGTATCTACACCTATGTCTATATATCCTTGTCTACTTCTAAACTCTACCTGCATGATATCCTAGAAAATTATAAGAAAACATAGAAATTAGGATATATACAGAAAGTATTTGTGCAGCTTGCTTATGATAGTCATTCATTAACCAGTTTATTAGGAAATCTCATCTGTTAAGAAAGGAAGAGCTGTTTGGTCCTAAAATGATAGATTTAGTAGTTGTTAGCCTAATTGCACATATGTTCCTCACTCCCAGCTAAATCCTCCATGTCCCACAGGCAAAATATCTTGTCTGAATTTCTGTTACATTGGAGCTATCAACATGATCACTTTTTCCCCTCTAAGGTTCCCTTTGGCTGCTCAGATACCAACCATGTTTTCCTCTCAAGTTAGACTCGAATCTACTGACTATTAAACAACAGCATCTTTCAAATTGCACTTGGAATTAGTGGCTTCTGAATGAAATCTCATGTTCTTCAAAGCTGGTATATCCTGCTAAATCACAGTGTTTCAAGGTATCAGCCTTTCTTCTAAAACTTCTTATTACCTTTCAATGACTGATTAGGGTAATTAGGGTATTTCAAAAGGTCTTGTAAGCTGGAAAAATTCTAAGACATGAAAAGGAATTAATCACAATGTCCAGTTGTCAAAGATGTGGTATTTTAAAAAGTTGTGATCATTGATGAGCTCCATGTATATTTTCTTTTTATTATCTTTTTCGTTATCAACCTTATTAGTGTTTCATTCACTGGCACAGGTGGAAAAGGCTGGATGTTTGCATTACGGATGGAAATGCTTGTAGATGCAGTAGATCCAGAAACTCCCTGTAAAATCTCTCTATGTAACTACTGAGTAGATAAAAAACAACTTATCAGATACATGTAAACTCATTAATCAAAAAACTTGCCAGCTTTGATGTACATAGCAACATGAGTAAAGAGTGATGGTGTTTTAGAAACTTCTTTTTTTAAAAAAATATTAGATTCAATATACTGATCATATGGTAAGCAGCCCTACTGACAGCTGTATTAATAAATAATAAGTTAATTCATCTTTGCCCAGCTTAGCTGTTAACGGTGATGTTTGCTTGCATCCTCCTATTCACTAGCTGGGTCAGCGTTCTTCACTGCGTTCAGGGATTTCCTTAGCAGAGAAACCAGTTAATGTCACAGAGCAGGATGCTGCTCTCTTGGGGAGTCTAGTCTCAGCAAGCAGATGTTGATGGATGCAGCTCTTCAACAAGACTGGTACGAGCTGGTACACGTGCAGCATTCACCAACATCCCAGCCCCTTGGCTGCTTCATCCCATAGGACCATGCAGGCAGCATCCTCTCTAACACCTCATGCAGTAGTTCTTGATCTCATGATCTTATGGTGGAGCAGAACAACCTTGGCATAGCATGAAAACCTGGGGCACTTCACGTTTGGTGTGGCCACTATCTTCCAATCTTTCTGGAGAGCTTAGTAATGCTGTGGGCATCCACACAGACCCACTCACCCTGCAGATGAGCCTAGTCTATAATGTGGAGATGCATCAGTCCGACTTCACCACAGTTTTTGAAAGAGAAAGCAGCTATTCCTGGAAGAAAGAGTGGCTTGAGTTGGAGAGTAACAAGCCTTCAGTATTCTGTCTGGCCCTCCTGCCAGACCTATTTCTGATTCATTTTTTCAGAGTAGGAATTCAGAAGAGAAATACAAGTTTATTGCATGATCTTGTCTTCAGCTAGCACCATGGAATGATGATCTTCAATTAAGCACCATGGAATGAAGATTCCCCATTAGTGGTCCATACTCAAACATAGGAGAACATATAGAATCTTCAAAGCCTTTTTACGACATTGACTAATAAGGAATTAAATATTTAAGTTTTTTTTTTTTTTTTCCCCTATCTACTTCCTAACCAGAAGTAAAACTACTCTGCAGAAATCTCTGGAATAAAACTTATAATATGATATTAGTTATTTTGTTTTACTCCAAAGTGAGTTCATTTCTCTGCATTTCCTAAAACTATTCCAACATTTTATTAATTTATTAAAGTTCAATTTGTAGAACATTAACATACAATTTAATGTTTATAACTTTATTACTTAAAATGATCCCAAGCTGCAAAGATGTTTTGATTTTGGATAAAGTCCAGGACTGTCAGAATCCCCAGTTTTCAGTCAGGCCATTCTAACAATGACTATTTACAAAGAGATGGAGTGACTCACGAAAGAGCTTTCATGACAAACTGCAGCAATGTATCTGTAGAAAGTAGCTAGTTTCTTTTAAATTCTCAGTTTCTCACTATGATCAAAAAGAGTTCAATGGCAGCGGTTTGTACTACTCCTCTCTGGGTTCATTTTCATCAGTGTTTCACAATTCATCAGTTTAAAATCTCAGAGATATTGCATCCCACTGCAAATGTTCCTATCAGCCGCTCCTCCTCCGATGACTTAAGCTGCACAACTACAGGGGAAAACCCCACTGCTCAGCACTAAATATTAATTCTGCACAAACCAGATGTCCTCTCCTTTATCTTTCCATTGCTTTGTTATTGCTTTTAATGACGTGTCTATGATTTCTCTTATTTTATTATTTTTAATAACTAAGGAGGACTAGACAAATCCACTGTAATACACCTATCTCTTTGAAGTCTCTCACTTGATAATTATAGATAAATGACGGCAAAGAATAGTAAAAAAAACAAGCTTAAGGGAGCAAATGTGTGAAATATCTGTAATATTATGCTTCATTGTTCCTAGCTGCCTGTTATTCTCTTTCCTTTTTGACGAGAATTCTGAGACACCACTTGGTGTCATTTTTTTTAGTGTTATCATTTTCTGGTTTGGTGCCTCAAGTTCAGGCTATCACTGGAAAAATTTTAGATATTTTATTTATTTACTTATTTTCAGAAAAAGGAAATTACATCCAGGATATATATCCTCTGTCCCAGTGTTCACCTCTCTAATACCTGATTAACATGCTCTTTAGCTCTGTTTTACAAGGACTGCAAAAGCAAGCCTGGAATTTGAATGTCCTACTTTCCTTGAATTCCATGTTATTTCTTTAGTTCTGTTGAAATCCTCAGCATACCCTAGAGATTCTTTCAAGGTGTTGGCTTCCTTATCAATGTCAGAATTTACCACATCTCTGAGAATTATATCCTGACTTTCTTTCTTCTCTTTGATAGTAGATTTCAAAATCAGACTTCATTCTTCAGAAAGGCCCCGACATATATTACAGCTATTTTTATTTCCTACACAGAATTACAGCCAAGAAAGAAATGAGACTCCTCGTGGTCAATGGGCAGTGGGTAAGCTTAGAGGAGCCCCGTTCTGAGGAGACTTACAAAGTGCGTGGAAATTGGCCTCTGCAGAATCCCTATGGGTTCAGCAGGTAGTTCAGCGCCTTCCTTAATCTTTTCTCTTGTTCAGAAAAGAAAGGTGAAGCAAGTCATTTGTAACCTCTTGAACTTGTGCAACTGAGTGGGTATGGATTTAGAGAGAAACAATTTTTGCTAGTGAAGATCCTTTAAGGTACCGCTGTGAAGCGGTTGGTCCAGTAAGTCTGTGCTAGTTGAGTTGATAGGAGAGCTTAGAGACCGCTGTCTGTCCCTGCCCCGAGGGACAGGAGCAAGCTGCCTAAGCTCTCTTCTGCCCATAGCAGGATGGCCACATCTGAGGCTTCAGCCTCAGACTCTTCTTCAAGCTTATATTGCTCTTAGGCCATATAGAACTTTCTGCTGCTTCAAAATGCTGTCTGGGCCATTTATCACAATCTAAAAATGTATTTATTGGTGTATTTTAATAGATATTTGTAAAAATAAGAAACCAGCTGTCCAAATTTCAAAGATAATTTTAAGAAGAGTGAAAGTGGTCCTTCTACCTAGCTTGAACATACTTTTGCCCTAATATGAGTTCTTCCCTGCTCCTGGCAATATCTGCTCCAACAAGATCTGAAATAAGTTGCATCTTTCAAGCTGGAAAACTGGTAGATTGGATTGGCAGCTTGTGAAAACACAACAAACAGAAGGAGGGAAGAGTTTGATATATTTGCTGACATTTCATCTTTGTTCTTGTATTTGTTAGACTGACAAATAAGTATAGAATGCAGATGCATAAGGAAACCTTTTTGAAGGAAGCAGTGAATCAGTGTTCAAGACTGATGTTACATATGATGACAACTCCCAGCTCTCCATGGTATTTCTCCTGTCTAAAATGCTATATTCTGTATGCCATTTCCGATAGCTTGTTTTCCTTCACCTTAAGTCCCCTCTTCCCTACTTTCCTTATTTAATAAAGCACTATAAATAAAATAAAAGGTTGCCTTGTGATAGAAATAGCTTTATATGACAGTTATGGTGGTCCGTTTTCTTGCACTGTCATTAAAACCCCTCAGGGTTAAGGGTGCCACATAGGCACCCTTTAAACTACAGAACTACTTTAGAGCAGCATTAAAAGTGGGAGCAAATGCTTGGAGGTCAGCGTCAAGTCATTTTATTTGTTTCCATAAGGAGAGCCACCCTTAGCTGCACAAACATATATCTGTGTGAATAAAGATGCTAACGCTTCATTATCACTGCAACCGAATAACTGGTACTCTAATTTACACCTCTCAACACTATCTATCTATCAAGATGTAATGAGATATTTAACATGTTGTTACTCTATGTGTGCACATGTTTTATATATAACAGACTCTTATCTGTCAGCTTACAGGAACACAGCACGCTACTATTAGATTTGTTTCCCCATAATTATCCCAACACACATCTGGGCAACCCCACGAAAGTCAAGTAACTTGCCCTGGATATAAACCATGACAGAATAGGGCCATGAACTCCTTCAGTTTGGTATTTTGTACTGTTTCACTTTCTTGGTGACTCTAGGTCCTTAAGAGAAATGAAAAATCTTTTCATTCTTGTGAGCAAAGCAGATGGCATAATGCATATAAATGCCTTCTCTACATTCTTGCTCAAGAGGAATAAAAAGAGCCACCCAGCAGGCTCGAATATGGATCACTATGTGTTTTCAGCAGGATTTAACTAGGCTCCTGGTCGGGAGTCAGTAGGTGTGTTGCCACTCATTTCCACAAGAGCAAGATTAGATCTGAGTAGACAGAATTCATACCCACCCTGTCTAGCTCCTTTGCAGGTGCACAAATAACCCTGAAACCTTGAAATTGCGCTGCCTGCGAGTAAATTGTCCTCAGAACTGCAGAGTTCCTCCATAATCTGACACTTCTGCCATCACACAAAGTCCTTGCAGCTCTTCTATTCACATGGCTGCTCTAGCAAATAATCTCCCTCAGGCAAATGAAAGCAGCCTCACTCCTCATGATATGTGTATGTGTTTTTCCATGGGTGTATACGGTGAGAGGTTCCCTGCCTCGTCCGCCTCTTTCATAGAGAGAAGTGCACTTTAGAGAGTGCTTGTGTACTTAGTGGAGATGATGCATGATATCAGCTGGGATGAATTATATCAAGTTTTTCTCTCCACTTTCTCAAGGCACCATTGCACGGGCAGAAGGTATTTTTTCCTGACATCAAGTAAGCAATACCAATCTTGCAAAGAGCTCCGTTACTTCAGCCTCAAGGACCAGAAAAATGCACCAGTGCACTGGTCGAAACAGAGTGATGAGTTAAAAGGAATGAAAAATGTTCACTATTTTGGAAAACATTAGGTGGAAACAACTCCAGCTTTTCTGGGATTGAACAGCCTGTTCCCTTCTAGACATGTTGACAAACTGATTTTTTACCATCACTTCAACATTGTTTCTTTGCCTTGCAAATGAATCCCTCTCCTGCAGAGAAATCCTGATCTTTGGGGGATTACATAAAGTGAGGTTTAACTGCAGAGGAGGGGGCCTAATGCATCCAGCTCTTTTGAATCTTTTATAATATCCTCGCCTGATAGCTGCTTAGGCACCAGCAATTAGCAAGCTATTAAACATTTTTCTTTGCTTTAAGAAAACTCTTGGTTTAATAATAAATCTGACCTCCGCAGAGATGTTACTGAAGGCATTTTAGGGACTTAGAGATTGAACAGTTTTTAAAATTAGGCTTGTTCACAGCTCCCTGCTTTGCAGGCAGGGGTAGTTTGGCACCAGCTCGGGCACTCCCTCCCTCAGCCCAGACCAATATTGTGATACCATTAGGTACCAACTGGGTGCACGACTCTTTTGCCCTGCACAGCTATATCTTACTTCCCCTTCCTTTCAGATGAAACATATTAAATATAGTTTGATATATTTTTGTCCAGTTGGTATAACAAGCTAGTGGGTATTTTATATGCAGACATTTTGCCAAAAATACATCAACCCACAGCTATTTGATAAATATTACTAGATGTTTTCCCGTAAGAACATTTCACATTCATTTCTAATTTCAAGACATCTCAGACTCTATGTCTTTGTGTTCCTCTGCAGACAAGATGTTTTACAAATCAGTCCCTTTCTTGTGTACAGTAAATAATTTAGGGGACTATCATCATTTATTTGTGTCATCCTCAATATTGTCAATATTTATATTCTTACCCAAATAATGTATTCTCACAATGACTGACTTGTAGTCCCTGACAATGTAAGTGCTAAAAGATGGCTACAGTGCTTCATACTGAGCAGACATTAGCTGGCACTCATGGAGAGCATGAGTAAATGTAATACTTTTGTGGGTGAGTATTTACACTATGCAAGTAGCTCAAAGTTACAGTCTGAAAGGAAGAACATCAAATACTTAAGTGGGCAGTCAAAACAGCTCAAATTGCAACTATCAGATGCTTAAAATGAATTGCTCATGAATAAGCAGCAGCCTGAGATTACTGACAGAAGTTATTCAGGAAGGAGTTTTGAAGCCTGAAAAAACCCTGTTCTCTTGGTGACAGTTCACAAACAGAGAGATGACATTTGGCAAACAGATAATTCAACTCGAATTACTCGCTCAAGACTAGTAATAACACCTAGCAATTATAGAGTGCTTTACACATCCAGCAGATTTGTACAAACTCTGACATTAATTAAGTTGAACTGCCTCATCTTGTCTAGTCTTCGCATTAAAATTTTCCCTGTAAAAAAACTTGGTTTGGCATGTCCAGTTTTTTGTGCAGCTCTTCACCTAGCAAAATCCCCATCTTTATAAGCAAGAAGAAACAACATTAACAAAAACTAAGGGGGAGAAAAAGGCTAGTTTGTGTGTTGATAATATGCCATACCTTAAGAACGGTGCACAGTTGTTGAGACAAGCCTGGGGATGGACTTGTGATTTTTCAATTACTGCCCGTGTTCCGGGGAGAAGGAGAAAGAGAAAGAAAAGGAGGAGGAGGATCGGAGGAAGGATTTGGCTGCTGATTTGGGGCCGGACGAAGCCCCGAGGGCGGCTCAGTGGAGGGGGCTGGCACGGAGCCCCTTGGCTCCACGGTGCCTCTCGTCCCCAGCCCTTCGGAGGAAGCAGCAGCACCGTCACCACCGGCAGCATTTACAGACTATGTAGCACTTCAAGTATGTGCCAAAGCATTTTTCAGAGGAAGTGGGATGTATGGAAAAGGGAGAAAGGGCCTTTCAAAAGCCTTTTATTCTCCTCCTCTTCTCTTGGCCTCCTTCCCCACTATATGTGGGAAAGATTTCTATAGTCATTCAAGAGGAGATATGACGAAAACAACTGGAGAAAGCATAATTGTGCAAGTAAGGTCAGATCCAGAGCTGGCTGAATAAAAACAGGAGTACTAAGAGGCACGGATCAGCCTTGTAACAAAAGGCTTTTCTTTCTCCTAGCATTTCTTCCTAAAACTTCTGTGAATTTGGTATGGTAAATACTGCCAAATCATCAACCCTCTCTGTTAAGAAAGCTGATGAAAGGATAAAATCAAATAGTTTATGTGAAATGCATATTGAAATAATATAGGGCATCTGATACTGGCATAATCTGGTGGATAGCTTGAATAGATTAGAAATTAGAAATTGTTCTTTAGCACTCCAGAGACTGCATTTCAATTTATGGAGATGATACATATTCAGAAAAAGAAAAATAAATTAGCCGCCGTGTTTTTACCGGATGGGGTTAGAAGGCAAGCTCATTAGCACATTCATAAGACATTTGCTTATCTGTTCACAAGCCTTCTGCTGCTGATCAAACCTCCAGAGTATCCGCTGGCTCCTTTCTGTGCCACCGCCAGCCGTACCACACTGAGGGGGTTCAGTATTGCCCTAGATACTCAGCGCTGGAGAGCAATCGATGAGCCCAGTGGCCTCTTGTTCCATGAAGAAAATGGAGTGGGTCAGTGTCCTTGATGTCGCTTTTGATGTGTCCTTGGTGTCACCCTTGATGCATTTCACTGGTAGGGGAATTCACAGGGCTCATAATTGAAGGAGGTGCAGGATGCCCGAGATAAATTTTTTCCTCCTCTTCTAATGTGCTTTGAGAAATGAGGTAGGCTGGTAAGCATAATTACAGTTCTGGTTTGTGATATTTTTTTTCCCTCTCTCTTTTTAAGATTATATTTAGGTATAGCAGCAGCACAGTTTTTAAAAACAGCTTTTCTGTAACTGCCATATGCCAAGTCTCTCCCAAAGCTCAACTCTTTTAGGTACAAACTCTTTGAGAGCACGAGTTTCTGACAACCAGCTGCCATAAATTCGAAGGTATGCATTATAAAGCACATGTCCCTTCTAGCATTTCAGAAAGTTTGCTCTCATTCAAGGGTCATTAATAATCAACAGCTCCATTTTTTTCCTTGCAGCTTTGGTATTCAGGTAGCGGGGGATACGCTTGTCACAATGTTCAAGAGAAGCGCAAAGGATGGCAGACTACATGGCGAAACTCACGTGCCTTTGGCTCTGTGGCCTGAGACATAACCAGAACACCCTGCGCTCTCCAAGTGACGATAAAGAGGAACGATGTGCAAAATGGGGGCTGCCGAGCAGCCTCGCGCGGCAGGGTCTCCGCACACGAGGCCTGGCCCATGGCGGCGGCCTCGGAGGGCACGGGGCTGAAGGAGGCAGGTTTGGCACCGCCTGTTCGGTCGCCCCTGGGCGCAGTGAACCCCGCGGCGCGCGGCTGTGCCGGCTGCGCGCAGGTGCCGCCCGGAGGAAACCGGTCTGCTCCCTCGGGAAGCAGCCTGGAAGGGATCTCAGTTAGTTAACAGGGCAGAAGCCGCTCAGCATCAGAGGATCCTGCTGTAGGGACTAAGGGCTATAAGTGCTACTGCAGTTCAGGTGGATGATTAACTGCTGCCCACACGGCAATTTCCACAACTGGCTGAGTTTGCGGAGCATCTTATTCTCACTTGTAAGCTGAAAAGAACAGACTTGTCACCTGCCTTGAAGACCCTGGGTTTATCACACACTGATTCTTGTTGGAAGCATACTGGCTTCACACTTCCTCTCACTGCATAACATCCCATTGCCTATTAGATAAGTTCAGGAGAAAACGGAGAGAAGTGGAGAACAGGTACCAGATTTCCAGACAAGTTATCAACAGCTAGATATTCCCTAGCCATCTTGCATCCAGGCATTAGCTGGGCACATTATGCTTTCTTTGGCTAGATTTTTCAATCCTCCACTTTCACAAGCATTAAGAGTAATTAAAACGGCAAAAATAAAAACACTGACTCCTACACACCTGTTTTTTTTTTTAACTGTTACTTAATGTTTTCTTAATTTTCATGCTAGCGTTCCGTGCATTCACTTCTTTAGATGGATCTGTAGCCATAGTAACAACATCAGCTCGTAAGGCATTCTTTAAAACCGCACTCGGAAGCAGTGTATTGTTCCAGCTCGCATTGTTTACTCTGATGGGCTGGATAAAAAATAAATGAACCTATTCTGCTGTTGCTCAACCACCGACACTCGGCAGTGCAGCAGCACCGTCCAAGCAAAGCACTGTGCAAACAGCACTGGGTGAGGCCAATACAGCTTTTTTAAGAAGAGGGTGGCTGCCTAGGCGAGGAATCTGGGGCACAAAGATGTTCACTCCCTTGCCCTATGTCATACCAGAATATGGGTAAAAGGAGGCTTTGAATCACTGTTTCTTGACTCCCTGGTACAACACACCCTGACTACCCATTACACAACAAGGTCCTCTACATCCTAGGCAAAGAAAGAGAGGGCGCTTTAAAAATCCAGCAGAAAAAGACTCATTCCAGCCATCTGAGTGCAATGCACTTGGGGGAAAAACCCACTTCTCCAGTTAGATCATAAAACTGGCCATAAAAGGCACTCGGAAAGTCAGTGTGGGGTTTCTCATGCTTACACTGCTCTTTGTTTCCGGTGACTCTGCTGAATTTCAAATATATGCTGATGCAAAAGCAGAACTTGACCTCTTGTTTCCATGTAAATATTCACCACAAGACAAAAAAAAAGGAGGAAGCAGTACGAAAATCTGAAAGAAGACAGATAGTTTCTCAACAGTGTGATGTTCATAGTTCCTTGTGAGGCGTCTCTGAAGGGGGGCAGTTTTGCTGCCTCTTTGTATGTGTGTGTGTAGAATGGCTCAGTACTGCCCTTACTCTTTCATCACTGGTCCCATCAGCCTAGAAGTGTAAATATTCTGAATGACAGTACCTTTTTTGTTGATTTTTCAACAAATATACACAGCGCCAAGGTGGAGGAAAGGAGGCATGACGGGCCGCAGGCCGAGTTCCCTCCATGCACCATAGAGGCTCGAGAGCAGCTGCTGAAAGCTACTGTTTTGTACAGTAGGCTATACTGGTGCTACAAGAGCTATCCAAAGCCTTTGTGCAAACCACTTGTGCTCCTTTTGTGCAAGTCATTTCCTTTTGAAAAATGTGTAGTTAGTTGAAATGCCACAAATGCTTGCATGATCGTTGTTTGAGCCTGAAAATGTGAAAATACAATTAAAATATCCGTTTTAAAGGCTGCAGATTAGCCTCGATACTTCCTGCTCTGGAAATAGAGCTTGTAGGATAAGATATTCAAGCTTGTCTAGCACAGTAAAATACCTATTTAGTTAATTAGGCACCAAGACAGCTCAGTAATTCTCTTCCTTTCGTGTAATTAATCCTTCTTTAACTCCACTGATTTTAATGGGACAGAAGCAGGTGTTTATATTTTCTTGTTCTGCATTTAGAAACGCACATAGAAATATGAAATCCACCTCCCCCTCCTATTTCTTTTCTTTTTTTTTTTTTTAATAAAGAGGAAAAGGGGATTCCACCACAGTGAGGAACGCTGACAATGACACTGGTGTCTGCTGTGGAAAGTCTCAGATAGATAAACCCCAATGGGTATCAAGTCTCATCCTAGCGAGGAGCCAGGCCTGTGAAGGATGCTTTTCTTCCTCCTCCTTGGCCCAGTTGTCTTCACCCTCTCTGCAGAAGTCACAGCTCAGCTTGTCCCCTGCTGCTCCTCTCAACCTCTGGGCCATTGCCCAGATCCAGCCTTGAGTCCATTGCCCTCAGCTTGGCCTCCAACTCCTTCCTCCCTTTTCTCCATGGCCCCCACACCACTTTGCTCCTGGTCACAAAGACCGTTTCTTAGGAGACTTCCCTTCCTTGCGTTCTGCCCTGTCCCATTCCTCTAGCCCATACAAAATGTTGGTCAAGGTCTGGGGCCAGATCAAGTTGAGGTAACTCCCAGGCGCTCCATCTCCATGTCTCCCTCTTCCAGAGCCTCCTCACCCAGCAAACTCACCTTTGCAGCAGAGCAAGCCCTCACTGACAGGGCATGCCAATACACTTCACTTTCCCTATCAATCAGCATAACATGAGAAAAACTTATTTTTCATTATTTTTGCTCTCTGATACAGCTGGGTATTGTGGTTCAGGTTCTATATAGTTTTTGTACTGAAATGCATATTTAATACAGCAAATTTTGGTCCACTCAGTAAAAGTTTGCCAAATTGTAAAAGACTGTATTGGAACCGATAGTGTGTCAGGCAATCTTAATAATAAGTGTAATAACTTTAATGATAACAATACCACCAGAAGTCACTTATAATACATATACTTCTTTGATTGCTATGGAAAATTTCCCTATAATATTACTTTGAAATTATATTATCTTTTCTCTCTATGAGAAAATTAAAACTGGCACTACAATTTATCATTTGAGAATAGCGCTGGGACATCAAATTTTAAAATGCTGCTTTTCCTCAGGTCATACAATGGGATGGATCCTACACCACAGGGCAGATCCCATAGTTGGTCTTTCAAGGTAACTGAGATTATACTGAAACAAGTAAATCTGATCTGCCACTGATAGAAGTATTACAACTGTATGCCATAGCTCTCTGTAAACATCTTCCTTACATTCCTAAGCGTTCTTCTGCTTCAAGCAAGCACCTTCCCCCTTCCACAAATCAAGCAAATACCTGCAGAGAAAGGCAATTTGGCATCTGCTACTCGCCGTCTCAAAAAAAAGAAAAACAAAAAAAGTGAAAACAATGTAAAAGAATCACCTAATGAATCTTCATTCAAAAATGTACATTGCATTTTGATGCTGAAATTAAATATAAGTAGATTTTGGCTTTGTGTCATGCTCATTCCTGATGAGCAAACACTAATATATGATCCAGGATATTAATATAGAGACAATCACTGTCAATAGTTCTTAAAACTGGGACGAGACCATCCCAGGAGAGTGTGGGAATGTAGAGCCTGTGTTTATGTGCTAGGGACCACGCTGATCAGATCATAGTAGGGGAAATAAGGCCAGCTGTGTCATTAGATAGTAAAACAATGTAACTTTAGGCAGCTTTTTTGTCTTCACTTTACCCACAAGGTATAATGGTGATGAAAATACTTATCTATATCACCAGGCTTTACTAAAGCACAGGCAAAACTTTAGAGAATATATAGCAAGTACTATGATGATTTTCCTTTCTTTCCTTCAGCCAACATTTTAAGAGTCGTATAAAATTTTTCAGATAGTTTCCCAAATCAGATTAGTACCCCACAGTAATACTGAGCCCATGATATATATGTTTTCTTTAAAAAGGTCTAATTTAAAACATAATGTAGAGATATGCGTTGCACTATTCCTATAGGGTATTTTGCTGAAATTACTCCACATAAATCAAAGAGAAGGTACCAAAATAACTTCAATGGGTCTCCTGTTTGCTTAATGTTTGCATGCTGGGCCTAACTGATTCACTCTCTAGTGTGCCCCGGAGAGCTGTGAAATCCAAAAGAGAAAGCATCCTCTGCTGAAACAGTGCACTATTATTCATGAAAATAAAAATAAATAAAAAAAGGAAACCTATTAATTAACATGGGGCTACTGTAAGCAGATCTGTTATTACCCAATATTAAATAATTAGCATTTTTATTACTGTACCATTACATACATCATTGGGTTATTTGTTAGAGAGATGTACGGGTTCTTAAATTTTCATGCACATGGTTGGATGCAGTATAGAGTTGCTTTATTGTAACAAGCTGCTCCAATCTTTTCCCTCGTTTTTGCCACCTACTTTTAAAGGAATATTATGAACGGTGACAAGCTGACCTTCCCCTGATTTTCCATGCGCGTGCCCAGCACCAACATGACGTCCTAGGGTGTTGCTTCTGTCATCTTTTCACATGTGTGGTTAATATAATGCAAATATAAGCCAAGTCATTAGCTCAAGGGTGAATGTCTTCAAGTCTGACTTGAATCCCCATCTTCAAAAGCTGTTCAGTGGAAGCCCAACTTGCTGAGAGAGAAAGGTCAGATGCGTTGGGTCGGGGCTGGGCTGTTCTCTGGTGCCAAGGGGAACACTGCTGGAGTGTGCCTTGTTGGTCGCTTGCCTAATATCTGACTGCTTTTAATAGCTGTGTTTCAGTTCTCATGGAATATAATGTCAAAACAATTTTGTAACATGAACAACGGTCAGTGTTCAAACAGCTTTTGGCAAACATTTCCGTGTTATGGTATCCTGCCCACCAGTGGGTTTGCCTATCCGACCAACAATAACGTACTTGTTTGTTGTGAAAGGGGGATGAAATTCTGTTTAGATATTATGGAAGATTTCTGACTTATCAAAAGACAGAGTCACATCTACTAACACCTACATCTGACTGCCTATCAGGATGTGCTTTTCCCCTTCGTGAGGACAGTGACTTTGCAAAAAATATTATAGCTTTAGCCAAACTTACTGAGACCTAGGTATCCTTGGGAAGAATATTGGTTTGCAAAAGGGCAGTGCAACCCACCTTGCACACAACTTGTAGAACCCAAGCAAAATAATTCTGTGACTACAGTTCCCAGCTCACAGTGGACAATGGTCCCTCCAATATTTAAATACTGACCAGATTTTCCAAGTCACCGTGAAGTTAAAAATGGAAGCATCATTATTTATGACTTCAAATGAAATTGAATCTTAACTGGCCGTGGGTGCTTATTCTTTTTTTTTTTTTTTTTTTCCTGAGGATCCTTGTCTAGAATAAAAGTGATAAAGTAGCTTGCAGTAACAGAAATTTACAATCAAGATCTGAACTATGGACTTATTAAGGGATTTGTCTTTGATATACACTTAAAGCTCTTATAGACATATATTATCAGGCAGAATTTGACTTTTGGGAACTTGCATGGAACAGAATACATGTATAATTTTCATGAGGGTTTTTTCCTTTTTCTTTTTCAGTGGTATTTTTAATATCATCTAAAGTTAATGAACAGCCACATAAAAATAATAAAGCCAACTAAACCAATATGGCTAAGAGATTCCTTTGAATAGAGGGCACTTGACTGCCACGAGCTGGGAAAGATTTTAAAGAGATTATGGGCTGAAGATAAAAATCCCTATCTGACAGATCCCTCTGGAGGTCAGGCAAGGAAAATAAACACCAAGCCATGTGGCCAAAAGATGATCTGCTAACAAACAATTAAAAGATAACTAGGTCAGAAAAGCAGGGAGAAGGAAGAGGAAAAAAAGCAGAAATCTTCACCTCTACAGCTGATTGGGATCCTGAAGGAAATGAATATCATCTCCTTGCTGGTAGCCCAAGCCCTCAGAGGTTGAAATGCTCTCTACTTATTATAAAGGCAGCGATGCCCTGGTCTGGCTGCAGAATTACATGAGGCAGATCTAGTGTCCTGGTCATCGTGGTGCCCGTGATGTCCTTTCACAAAGCACCAAACTAATATTAGGGGTCTGGCCTCTCTCATTATGGGGGAGCAGCTGGAGGAGGGAAAATGTCCTTGGAAGAAGAGAAGCCAGTGCTGGAGAAGGGCTGTGGGGCTGGGACACAGCAGCTCCCTTTTGTTCAAGCCAAGCACGTTTGTACAGTACAGGACGAAATATCATTTGCTACTGATCTGATGAGCTTAGAGGAGAAGAAAAAGAATTTTACAGTCTCCAGCTCCTGAGATCGTAACGAATGTGAATTCTGTCTGAAGCCTTCCAGTGCAATTAAATTATTGCCAAATTAATTCTGTGAGCAGCCCCAGCTGAAGTTAGGAGGCTGGAGAGAATTAAAATGTTTTCTGCTTGATGCGGAAGGAGACCTGCTGAATCAGAACACTTAAAGTATGACGGATTCCTCTGGATAAATTAGCAGTGGAGGCTGCAGCCTGTTTTCTGGCTGAGAGGGACTAGGGGAAAATAGCACCCTCCATTTACAAATAACGAGCTTTCAAAGAGAAAAAGAAAACATTTAAGAAAATGAATGTATACAACTGCCTTGAAGGGCATCAAGAGATCAAAGGCGTATTTACCAGCTAGGCATGATACATATTTTCCTAATATTTTCTGTCTTGACGTGTCTTCCTTTCTTTGTCACAAATTTTTGTTTTATTTGGGGATTTTACAACATCCCCTGCTACACTCTGGGGAGCTGTCCTGTATGTAAATGATGCTTGACCATCATTCCTGGCACAACTTTATACAGATAAAAAGATAACTAGGGAAGTGTTTTCTCTCTAAACTTTCAAAGTAATGTCACAGTGATCTGTAAAAGAAATGCTGAAAAGTGATTTAGGGTGAAGTCAGAAAAGGGAAAAAGACTGAGAAAGAGATACTTAAATGGCTGAAAGCATCTTAGCTCTCCTGGTAAATGCACAACTTTTTTTTCTTCAAACCAAAAAGATCACTGGCTATTCAAGATCTAAGAGCTCACAAACCACAGGGGATACTGATAAATACCATCACAAACAAGTAGTGTCAGTTTCTTGATGTCTTTTTCTATCCAGAAGGACACTGAAAACAACTGGACTACTTACTAATTTGCCCTTTCTTACCTGCACTTCATTTCATTTTAATTTGTGGTCATTCTGATATCTGTTTAAGGTGTTTAATGTGAAGCTAGATTGGATACTATAGAAGTTAATGCTTTGCTTAAATAAATCATACAGAAAAGCCCAAATCTTATTTTCTGCCTCTATAAAAAACAGTTAGTTAAAAAAAGGATATTTTTCTCTTAACTCAAAATGCTTTTCCTTCTGGGAAACAAGAGATTTTTTATCCATAATCCCCAAATCTAATCTCTGAATATTGGTGAACTAATTACTCTAAAACTGCAGATGCTTTATTTCATAAACTGCTGTAATTTTCAGAGCTTTGTTCACTGTTAGATGCTAATCATGTGAAACACCTCATTGGCTTGGCAAAAGTTAAAGTTGTTTCCCAAAGTTGTTTCCCTTTCCCCAAGCCCCTGCTACCACAAGCTCTTCTAGCTGGTGTTTTAGCTGCTGGTGCCCAAGTAAGGCCAGTTACAACATCTCAGAGGAAGCCAGCAATGGAAATAAGGCACCTAGATAAATAAAGAAGCCGATCTATACTATTTAAATCCACTTTAAATCCACCCATCCTGCATGGCTTTCCTTTTTGGCCAATGCTGGAAATTAGAACAGCGTGTTTACACTGCTGGTGGCAAACACCCAGCGTAGCTGTGAACACCGAGCAGGGGAAAGGCAGCCACACTGGAGCTCCATGCTGTCTCAGCACAACCATGTCTCTTCTGGAGCTATTCCTCATACTACTGTGTCATTACTAACAGCCAGCTTGGGTGAAGTCTGCAGCTAGACGTAATCAAAGGAAAACCAGGAATGTCGGTAAGTCTGTCCCTCTGCAGCTGATGAAGGATCATATTCACCTGAGAATTATAGCATTAGTCACTAGTTTTGCACCCAAGTTCTTGCATGGGGGAGGAGAGAGTGTCTCCACCCTGGGAAATTTCACAGGTGCAGCTCACTGGAGCAGCTCCGTTTAGCATACACAGAAATAAACACCTTGCACAATTTTGTTAATTAATCTAGGTTTCTCAACATGGTTCTTTGCATGCCATAATTAGGCAAAATGCTGGAGAAGGGGTATGTGATGGAAATGGCTAAGTCTCTAATCATGGAAAACTCAGGACAACCTTCATATATATGATAAAAAGAAAGAGTGCTATAGGGGAAAAATACATTTGTTTTCCAAATGTATACAGTAAGTATAGCTAAGTTGACCAGAATATGACCAGGACAGAAGAAGAGGATTACTTACAGACAAAAAAGAAAAAAATATGAACAAGCAGATTGTCCTGATGGGACTGGAAGAGACAGCTCGCTCAAGGACTGCCTGGAATACATTCATGAATGAGCAGAAACACAAGACATGATGCCACGGAGAAGAACTCGGGTGACAAGCGAAGAATCAGTGACAGGAAGCCTGAAAGTATTAGACTGAGAGCAACAGTAGACTGAAAGAAAAGGAATGGTTGAAAAAAAAAAAAAAGCTATTGAGAGAAACGCTGGAAGCCATGACTCAGCCGTTACACAAACTCTTTGCCCTAACTCACAGGTGCCAGAGGCTGATGAAGCCATTTGACATCAGGGTTTTCTTTGGATAAAGAATAAAGGAAGCAGCTGGGCTCTGGTTGCTGAAACAGCTCGTTCAAGCCACAGGCAGGTGCACCTTGTTAAGGGTGAGTGGGGCTGCCCTGGTCTGTGGTTGGGAGCATCTTTGTGGCAGAGCAGTGGGAACCAAACTACCCGAAGGTTTTGAGATCCTGTATGGTCAAGAGATTGTGCTTTGAAGCATTTCCTTGGAAGATGACTCAGCGCTCTCTGCAAGATGTAACAGAACGCAAATGCAGAAGTTTATGCTTATTGACTGTTTGCAAGGTGTTGAAGAGAGGGGCACTGCTAAAACACTTTGTAGTCTAGAAGTTTCTGCAATTTGAGTACAGAAAGGATTGCATGGGTCGTGCTGTTATTAAAGCATCACTGATGATGCGTCTCTGCTCTTATCATGATTCATTCCCTGAAGAGATTATGCTAGTACATCCACACAAATCATAAGTGTCATAAGCATCTTCAAATAGAGCAGAAACTGTGCTGAAAGGCTCAGAAATGTCGCGGCTGGAGACAATAAGCGCACGCAGTAAATGAAGGGAGTTCATCCCTGCCTGGCTGTCTGCCCTCCATACAGCCAGAAATAAAATGGGGAGAAAAAAAGAGAAAAGCCGGGAGAAGGGTGGAGAGACTGCCCCTTCTCTCTAATAAGAAATTGTTCTCATCAGTTCCTGAAGTACATCACAGAGTAAAAGACTGTCATTTCCATCTTCTACCTGGGAAGCAAACAAAAAAATTGGGCTCCTTGGTGAAGGAGGAAATGAGCCTTCCACTGCCATTTTAGGGTGTCTGTGCAAAGGAGAGCTCCTTTGCTCAAACAGCCAGTATTGAAGAATGTATCACTTTCTTACTGAATGGAGCTGCTTATGGATACAGCCAGGAGCTCAGGAATAGCACTCGGGAAGAGGGTGCAAAATTCCTGTGCCAGGAATATGGAGTCCCGTTTCCAGTACAATGGATCAGCAGAAACTGTCCTCACCTTAACAGTGAGGGTAAGGGAACAGTGATTCCTAGTGCAGGAAGAGGGATTAATTTACACTTTTCACATGAATATTCTTGCTCCAAAAGCAAGGAGATGTAGCCTTACATCTGTAGCCTATGAAGCTACAGTTAGAGCTGAGTGGTACAAATAGAAAATAAAAAGAACTAGTTCCCACAACGTGATTAGAATCGTGTCTGCTTTAATTTTGTTCATTTCTGGCTCTGGTAGCATAAATCACAGTTCTTGGTGTTAAAATATATCGGTTCAGGCCACTGTTAATATCCTCTGAGGTTTAGAAGCAATTACATTTAAAATGGAGTTGCAGAAGATATATAAACAGGAATGATGTTTAAAAGGCATTAAATAAAGACCTTAATTGCAAATCCACTCATATGGCCAAGAACAGGAATAAAGTTCTGTGAAATAAAATCTCAGGGTCATGATGAAGTAATAATCTGATGTCTTGTTGCATGAATTAGGTGTTTCTCTCAAACAGCCGAGTACCTGCCTGCGGTTTCACCCCAAAAGTTCGGTGTGTCCAACAAGAAACATTACTTTTTAACTAGGACACAAGTATCAAGGGGCTCAATGTAGACCCTGTCCCTGTCACACCCTGTCCCTCTCACTAATTTTGCAGTAATAAATAATGACAATAAAGATTTGTAATTCTAAATGAAGCTGAGAGCTGTCTGAGTGTCTTTCTCTCTCTCTCTCTCTCTCTCTTTTTTATTCTTTCTTCTTTTTGATTTGGTATCTTTCCATAGTAATCCATGCTGTGAAAAAATATTTTTCCACTGTAACTGAAATTTCCCACATATCTGGACAATTTTTGAATCCTGTTCAGTTCTGTTCTGTTCTTTACTTGTCAGTCCCTAAACCGTATGAAACTTACTTGGAGTTGGAGCCCCACATTAAAAAAATGTTCATTTTTTGTGAGCTTAGGCAGAATTTTCAAGAAAGTTTGGGTGAGCTATAGAGCTTGCATTACATTTAGAGAAAAAATTGGCTTATTAATTAAGCTGGCACTACAGCATACTGATTTTACTGTACTATGACAGCTTGACAGGTTCTACAGCTATTTTTTTACGTAGATGTTTGTCTTAATTTTCATGTGAGTTCTCATCATTTATTTTCCCAATCATTATGTTTATGTTGTAGAGAATACTGCAGCTCTTATTCAAGATAGCATTAGGGACTGCAGCAAAATACTAGAGTAAACATCTGCTGAAGCCAAAGAGATGATCACAAGGCGAAAGGATGCTCTGAAGGACACAGCACAGAAACTTTCCTGAATTTAAGGAATCCTTAAAGACTTTTCTTGCTGACATATTACAGCAATTCTTCAGCTTGTAAATCAGGATGCTTCCACAAAAATGAGAAGGAGGAGCAGAAGAAGGACCATTCTAAGTAAGCTTTGTGTGCAATAACAACCAGAATAGCTCATATGCCAACAACTACTCAGAATAAATATTTTGAACACACAGTTATGAAATGATTGACTTCCAAGAAAAATGGTAGACAAGTATGTACAATTTCTAATGTGAAAACCATGGAATTAGAAGAAGGAGTTATTTCAGTTTGATTTGTTTTCTCTGCTCCAACTGTACTGCAATATCAAAAGAACAGTATGTGGTTTATTTAACTTTTTGGTTGAATCATAGACCTTGGGTTAAAGTTTAAATCTGAGTAAAAATCATATTTGCCTGAATTTATGAACAAAGAATCAGAGTTTTAGAAAGTATTTCTCGTGCTGCTTTGTGAAAGTTTGCACTTCTTTAGAAAGAAAATGCCTTCAAAATTGGTATTAAAACTAAGTCTTGCTCTTTTTTAGTAGTACAGTCTTAAATTTCACCTTCCAATAGGGTGACATTTGCAAATTTGAGGCCATTAAACAAATGCTTTCTCAGCCAGGAACATGACGCAGCACAGTACCTGCTTTTGACTGTGCAGGGACAGCAATAAGAGCATCACAAGTTGTCTGTCTGACCGGCCTGATTCGTTCTCCGTTACCGATGTGTCTCTGTTACTGGTGGCTTTTCCAGCTCAAACCCTAATCTCGCATAACTGAATCCAGGGGGCACTTTCCTATTGACTTCTGAGAGACACACTGAGGCCTTTAACAAAGAGTTAACAAAAAGTTTAAGAAAAAACAAACACAAACAAACAATATGATGCCCTTTCTGAGCTGAGCTATCCAGAAACTGAAGTTACGGCTTCTGTGGAGTCGTATTTCCAGTCCTGTAAGAACAGGAAAAGGTGACCAGGAAAAGAGGAGAAGCTGTCATTAACAAGCTCTGTATTTTAAGCTAGCTGAAAACAATAAAAAAAAATCAAATGAAAAAGTTACCTTTTTCTGTAATAATAGTATAAGTGACAGAGCAAATATCTTCTCACTTGCTCTGCATCTCACTTCTGAGCAGGTTTTGTCCCTCCACTCCCCCAAGTGTGCCTGTGTGCTATTTGTTAGCATTACGGCAATACTTGGGGGCAGCTTGGAGCAATTCCTGCCAAGCCTCTTGTTGAATTTACGCTACGCAGTATCAACACAGATGCTTTGTCCCAGCAGTCTTGGAAGAGAAGCATTAATGAGACTTGCACGCGGGCATGAGCAGCAGCAGCAGAGCTCTAGGAAAGCCAGGGAAATGTGAAGTGGTCTGAGAGACAGGCAGAAAATGAAAGGTAACGGTGAAGAAGTGACAAGTACTTGTTGCTTATTGAATACATTGCTCTAAGGTGTTTCATGATTCCATTTTATTGAATAAAGGCCTACTAGAAGATAGAGAGGAATATGTACTATTTTTCTGAAGCCAATACAGGAGCACCCTTCCCCATGTACACGTGTGCTTGCTTACTTTACCTGCAAAGACATTTTCATGAAGCTGCTTTTTATAGCAAGATAAGCTCTATGTTACACTACCTACTGGGGAAGGTAAACTGTGAGCAGTACTTGGGAGCTGAAATGGGCTCCCATAACATACATGAAGTTCTGAGCTGGGATGGAGCTTTCAGCTGCGAGGTCAGTGTAATGAATAATCCATTGAAAGGGTTGCCCACCAGTCCATTTGCAACACAGCTGATTCCTAACCACTCCACAGCTCCCACTCCTGCTGAAGACAAGCTAAGGAGCAGCAGTGTTGCAAGGCAGTGACCGAGCATAGCTATGTTGTTATAGAGACATCCTTCCTGGCAAACTAGAAATAATTCATGCCTTGTGCACAAAAGGTCAGGAATTTCAAAGTTCAAGCATATACGTAAAAAGTTGGAGGCATGGCAGATAAGGTGAGAGATGCTGAAGGGGTTTTTTTGTCAATGTGCAGGGAAGTTCCCTCTAAGACGTGACCAATCTGATGGAGAATAGTAAATGGGCAAGTACATTCTCTGTTACAATTTTCACATTAGCATTTAATAGAGGGGAACAAAATCAGTTAATAGTGCTGCACTTCTGCCTTCCTTTATACCATACATTACACACTGAAAGCTTAACAGTAAAAGAACATAAAGTTAAATACACAAAAAAAAATGGAATTAAGGTTACCCATACAATTTGATCCTTCCCTTGTGTATATTCATTATTCTACATTCTTTAATTAAATGATCATTTTCTCTCACATATTAAGTGTCCCACTGGACTCTAGCCTTAATCATGCACAGAATGGCTGCTGCTCACTGCCTAAGGATTTTTCAATATTTAGTTCAGTGTGCAGCCCCGAGCTTCAGAGAGATTCAAAACACATTCTGAAGACAATTTTTTCATTCCTGCATGGGCTTTCTGACTTGCAGTACTATATCATGATGCTTAAGCAGTGATAACGAATCTTGTTTCTAACATCTCTGTGAGGTAAATTCCTTCATGGTTTCCATTTTATAAATGGGAAAGTGAGGCACAGCAGCATCTGTCTGTAGAAGCAGTGTAGAAAATCTCTGCAAAAATGGTTAAAGTTTTTGATTCCCCAAGGTGCTTTGAAGACAATTTTGTGATAGAAAGCATCAATGAAATCTATAAGTAAAATTATGACACGTGTGTTTTCTCTAGTGTATTTGAGCTGATTTATATAGTGTCCCTGCTGGAGCAGGGGGTTGGACTAGATGATCTCTAGAGGTCCCTTCCAACCTCAACCATTCTGTGTTTCTGTGTTACATCCAGCATGCTAGGGTATATAATAATACTAACACATTAGGCTAGCATTTCAAGAATAATTATGCAATACCTTCTTATAAAGTACAAGGGTAATAGGATCAATGCCCAAAGCTGCTTGAGCTTGTTTACTTGTGAGCGCTGATCTCAGAAGCACGGCAGGGTCAGGTTAGACAAACACTCCAGGGTAACTAAAGGAGAGGTGTGTACGGAAATGTGAGGTGCCATGGGAGGCTCTGTGCCCATTCTCCCTCCTCAGCATGTGCTGAAGATAGGTGCATGTTCAACATGCTGAATTTCTCCACCTCCCTGTGAAATTTCTGAGAGAGAAAATGATCAGTTCACAAATCTGATACTGGGGTTCCGGTATCAACATCTCTATATAGATCACAAGGGTCCCAGGTTATTAAGCCACACTGTGACAGTCAAAATAAATAACAAGAAACATATCCAGGCATGGTGCATGCTCTGACAAACAGAAAAGCAGCGTCTTATGTTTACGAGCGCTGAGGGTGTGGAAGAGTCACACTGCTGTGTGCAGGAGCTGACAGAGAAAAACTTGCGGTCACAAGGTTTTTCAGAAGCAAGATGTATTCAAAATAGTTCAGAATGAAATGAAGAAAATGTGCTTGAGCAGGCACTGCAGGAAACAAGTGTGTCTAAAAGTTGGCGCACGAGGGTAGGAGTTGGTACTGCTGCTTTCTATTCCGAGTGTGGCACTGGCTCCCTGGGTGTCAGTTCTTGTTACCGTTGCATTTCCTTCTCTGAGATGAAGATAATATTATTGCACAAGGCTCCTTCGAAACATAATACAAAGCAAACATTTTGGAAAGACAGAACGGAAGGTGTTATATAAATATCATAAATATTAGAAACGGTTAGACACTACAGATAGTTGTGTACTTATTGCTGGATAGGAATAAGTAGTTTGTTTCTTTTCCTGGTATTGCTTATATTTCTTACAGTACGTAAGAAAGAGACATTTTGCTATAGAGAACTTTGGATCTGTATTTATTGTAGGACATTTCATGTCTTTGTTTCAAAGGAATGTGAATCTATTTATTTGCATGAAGATTCCTCTTCATTTTTATTCTATTCAGATGCCTAAAGCCTTCAGTAATTGAAGCCCCAGTGTAACATTTGCAATGTTATTTTTAGAAGTAGCTTCCTGGAAAGTAAAACTAAACTTCTAGTATTTTCTGCCTTGCATCTACAGCAACCAAAAATTAGTTTTCCTGGTTGTTAAACTTAAATCTACCTGCAAAGATCTTACTGTAAATCTTACATGCCTTATTAATAACACTGGCCTGAATTAGTAGGATAAAGACAGTTGTAAGGCTTATCTCTTGCTCCACAGTTGTTAAGTTGTCAAATCAGGGCACTTAGGTTAAGATTAATTCTGCTAAAATGCCTACTCCAGCTAATTACCAGAATCTGCTCTGCAGTCGGACATATCAGACCAAGCATCATAAGTAGTTGTAGGGGAATATGATTTTAAGGTAGGGGAGAAGTGCTGGCTGGTACCAGGCTAACAGGAGAAGTCTGTGTGTCCCAGACATGCCTACCCAATGTCTAGGTGTGGTGGTTGATTCATTTAAAGCATGTATGTACCCGCAGGAGTCGTGATTTACTCCCTGCTCCTGAAGAAGTTTTGTAGGCCTAATGAAACAGATGGTCATCTGATGGTGTGTTAAAACAGTGTATTTGAGAACTGCAAGCTGAAAATTTCATCTAAAGATGAAATCTTTAGAAAGATTTCAAAGTCTGTAGCGCCCTTCCACTCTACCCTGAAAGATTAGTATTTATCTGTGCATTTCTGATGCAAATTACATTTCAGGAAAACTCTTTAACCCCGAAGCTGAGTTGGGGAGTTTGACTCCTTGGTCTTCTCCTCAGAAAACCTTTTTAACCGTTTCTGAGGATGACTTTGCACTGCCTTTATCAAGAAACACACAATAATCTGACATAATCCAGGAATAAAGGATAAAATTTGGAAGCACGGACACTGGTCTCTGGTGGCAACTACTGGGTTCATAACTTAGCTACATCAAGAGCGTTATGAACTGGGCCTGCATTACTCACATTTAAATCTTTGGGTGAAGATCTTTTTGAACTTGAGCCTAAGACTGGTGCTTGGAACATTAAAGCAATCCACCATACAGTACATAGCAATCTATAAGATGTCTTTGTTTTATTTCAGTTGCACGGTCACTCCAGAAACCCTAAACGTGCAGCTTGGTGGTTTATTTCATTACTATATGATAGGCTAATAGTGTGACCTAAGTGTTGAATCTCCAGTCGCACCGGGGGACCTGATACTACACAGCAGTGACCTGCCAGAGTCCCTGTGCTAACGGTTTCCACTGCTGGATCCAGGCTCAAGTTTTCAACACGTGTCAAAGGATCTCTGTATCTCGCAAACTCAGGCTGCTACTTTCCTGACATGTGTAGGTCTGATGCTCATGTGCAACCATATCTGGAAACGGAACGGTTCTAGTAGTGGCAACTGAACACCACAGGTCTAGCATTTCAAGAGCTTTTTTTTTTTAAACACCAGCAAGAATGCCCAAGCATAAACTTCCCCCAACTACTATATGGCTACTGTATCTATCAAAAATACAAAGCATAAAAATGTTTGTTTTAAATTAGACTGTTTTAGGCTGTTTTGGAGTATCTATTCTCTAAGGAATACAAAATATATAAATGTAGTTGGAGTGTTGAATTTTTGTTTGACTTGTGCTTGCACTGATTTGTCACAGGTGCTCTTACCTACGGCTTCTCAATGAAGTTTTGAGCTATTACATCCTAGACTTCTAGTAGTTCAGCAGAGCAGATGTCTGCAGCATAGCTTCATGGTGGATACTTACCTAATTTTCTTGTCATAACAGAAAGAAATTACAGAAGGAGGCATGGAATAAATCAGCATATCTAGAAACTGTGACCCTTCCCTCTCACAAAAACTGAAGTCCATGGCTGAACATGTCTCTATAATCAGCTGAAGGAAAAGCTGAGACATGAACAAGCGCAGAACAGGAAAGCCCCGGGTGGATCTGGAGGGAGCAGCGCCGCGCACCCAGCAGCAAGCACGGCTGAGCGCAGAACTAACGCGGGCTCTTAGCAGATCTGCTGAACGCGTGTGCAAATCCTATTTTTGGATTAAATGACTCATGGTAACTACATGCAAGCCAGCTAGCTCTCCGAGTACAACAGAAATAACTTAAATGTAGACGTGGCCTTTGAGGAATGGGCTTCTTTTTTAAAGTGCTAATTGCCTGCTGGTAGAAGAGGGAGAAGGCAGAGGCAGTGGGGAGGCTGCTGGCAGGAGGTGACAGACATCTCCTTTGGCCAGGCCTGAGGAGAGCTGGCCAGGCATCCTGCCAGCCAGCTCAGTAAGTGCCACAGCCATCCTCCTCCTCCACCAAAGATGAAGGAACGAAGCAACACGGCCCAAATGATATCAGCTGGGAGAAAACAGCTCCCTCCAATCAGACAAACTGACTGCCACCTCTCTCAGGAAAGCAGTCGTCGCCTTCGCTTAAAGAGCTCCGAACATTTTTTTTTTTTTTCTTCAGTGCTAGACCAGATGCTACATGAGAGATGGAAGTTGCAATGGGAGGGTGAGTGTTTTCTCAAAGTGATATCATGATGATCAATGTGTACTTCTACACTTAAACTGAGGGAATGTAAGGTGGAAAATATCAGCTTCACTTCTCTCTCAAAAAAAAAAAAAAAAAAAAGGAAAAAATAGTGAAATCTGGCTTTGTTTTCTTCAGCCAATAACTGGCCCACACTTCAATCCTTTATCTGGGGTATGGTTGACTAATGAGATGCTCTGATAGTTCTGTATATTATGCAGCATAAACCTGCAGAAACCCCATCAACCACAAAATCACCTTCAAGACTTCCTGGCAGCAAGAAGTTGCAGTTGTCTTATTGCAACAGATGTTGGACTTAGTTGCATTCATGGATAAACACAAGTCCTCAGCCTCTCAATTTCCTAACCCCAACCCCAGGTTTATTCATAGTGCTGTGAATAATTTTCACTCCACAGCTTCGGGGATCCTTCCTCTTTGTAGATAACAGTTGATCAGAACCCAACCTGTGCAAGGCCGTCCACCAAGTTAGGGTAAGGGCTGGTACGTGCAGAAGCAAATGGTTTAGGATCACTTTTTACAACCAGGATATTCAAATACCAGATTGCAGTTCAGGATGGTTGGGCCTCAGGAGTAATGAAGATCCATCAAGATATTTTGAGGGCACATGCTACTAAAGGAAAGATGTCTGAGATTGATTTTTACATAAAGATCTTGGTGTAAAATTTGGTTAGGATTCTGAGTTACAGTAAGAAGGCCTGAGGAGCTGTGATAACTGTACAATACAGCAAGGTCCATGGAGTGAGATATGGACTGCTGTTAGCAGGAACCATGGTGTTATCTTCAGCTTTAGCTGGCCTAATCTGTGCTTAGAGTTAAGCCTATGGTTAGGTACAGGCCTACAAGCTTAGACAAGAACAGCACTTTGACATCTCCAACAGAGATGTCCAGAGTTGAGAGTGGGTGCAAGCAGAGGCAATTGCCCAATATTTTTAAATTGGGGCCTGGTAGTATTATAAGATTATGGTTAAGGTAAGGATTATCTTGCTTGTAGGCTGAGATTTAACTTCCTTAACCTTTTGGGACTCAGATTTATTGATGAATTCTATTTTCTAGAAATGTATACGACCTTTCCAGACCTTTCCAATTTTCCAGACCTTCAATTCCCCAAATGTAGCAACTATCTAGTACTAACTGTACACAGTAAAAGATTGGGACCTCTCCCTAATTTCATTACTAGCTTTAATCCTCTACCTGGGGGTTTTAGCTGGATTCACAATCATTTCTTCTCTTCTGTGACTGAGTTGCCAAATGCTAGAACTCACCACAACCATAACTTTCATTTTATCTGTATCACAGCTGTCTTCCTGGCAAATCCTCTTCCACATCGGGATGGTGGCTGGTGCCTGCAGGGACAAATATTTACAGTCAGCAATGGGGTTTGCAGGAATTACGTGCTCTGATGCCAAGGTAGTTCTTTAGGAGAGAATAATTCATAGGTTTAGGGTTACAGACTGCAGGCACGGAATTGCAGCAGAATTCAAAGTAGGCAAGGCAAATGTGAGAATAGGTGCTGGCAGAGGCAGATGACTTTTCCTTAGATACAGTGGAGAGATAGATGGCTATAGGACTCTAACCATCACAAACTAATGAAGTTATTCCTGGTGGAATAACAGGGGAGTCCCTGGTACAGTGTTATGGCTAGAGTTAGGATTTTTGACAAGGGCTAAATGCCTTGTGTTTAATCACATATCCTGATCTATGAGCTATCAAGTATGACGAGGTTAAATTTGGTATTAGGATTTAGTAACGTAGCATCTAAACAATGACGTTTAATCATAGACATTATAAAACCAACAAAGTTAGGGAGAAAGCTACTGCTGGCAGGTGTTGCCTTCTACTTCTCTCAGAAAGTCTCATATACTCTGGTGTGCATTTGGAAGTAAGGATAAGGATATGTGCTAAAGAAAGTAGGGTTTACAAGGTCTGCTTCACAGCAGCCATGAGTCACACATCCACAATTCATCAGCCCTCATCTTAATTATATGTGACTTAGGGTAGCTCCTCACCTGTCTCCAGTCCTGATCCTGTCCTGAGCCCTGCTCTTCCCACTGTAGCTCAGCTCTTCCAAATCCAGCCTAGAAGTAAGGGCTACGTCGTTACCAGGTGCAAGTGCCCACTTGACCCTCAGGCACCACAACACGAGCCAACAAATCCAGTTCCTCATACTTGACATCATAACCCTCTCACTGTCACAGTGCAGAGATGTCTGCTTATTGCTGTGTTGTGTGTAGGTGCTTCTCCTTTACTAACTGAGCCCCATCCTAGCTGTGGGAAACCCTGCAGAAAATAAAGGTGGTGATTTGGCAACTCAGAATTTTCACAATATTTTTACCCAAAATATGAATCTCACCAGTTCAGTATATCTCTGCTTGTGCAGTGTTTTCACGAACCCTTTCAAACGAAATAGAAGTACTTGGAACACCACATACAGAACCCAGAACATGCCTGGGAGTCACAACAGTACATATATATATATATTTCCCTATATAAATTATTGAACAATTAAATATTATGCTCAGTCAAAACACAAGCCAGTATTCATTGCTGGAGTTTTTAGCCAAAATAAATAATCATGTTTTAAGGATGAAGGTGAAGCTGACTGCCTATGCCTTCAACAGGACTCATAAGCTATTTTAACAAAAGTATAGGTGTTGTGTCCTTGGTAAAATTTTAGCAATTACAGTTTGCCTATCTGATATCCTCTACTGCATCTGCTCACTTCTCAGTGCAGTGTTGTGGAGTTCTTTCTTCTATCAGAGACCACACAGATATTATATTTTAAAGAGAAAGAGACAATTCTCAATTAATAATGTGAGTTATGATAAAATGTACTATGTGCATGGAAGATTTATATCAATGAATTGTACTATTTCAATTAGCTGTTGGCTTTGTAGATTTGGGTAAATGCTTAAAGCTTCATAGGCTAAACCAGCAAGATGCTTTATTCTTTAGCTATGTCCTTGTCATTGAATGTTTAATCAATCAAGACTCTCATTTATTTCAACATTTTCTAGCCTGTGATAAATATAAGAATACCTCAACAAGCAAGAAAAATACACAGATACCATCATTACACTTTCAAGCTAACGTTATTAGAAATGGAGGCATGCAATATTGGAAAATACATTTTCTGGGTAAACAGGACCATTAGGCAAGGGAACAAAAGGAATAGGATTAAGCAGAATAGAATATATTTCCTATATGGAAGTTAAGATTTTCAGATAGAGTTTTCCTTACCAAACCACAGTTAACAATTTATTGTTTTGAAGAATATTATAACCAGCAGGATTCATGAGCATAACATGGAGCTTGTTCTCAAAATCCTACTCTATCTTAGGGAAACCACTTGTATACATTTCTGATACCCAAACTGCACAAGGAACTTGAAATTCCCTGTATAATACCAAGAAAAGTACTGTAAGCTTACACACCTTTTAAAAAGCATTTTTGCTTTTCAACATCCCCTCCCTCCCAAAACAAAAGCAGCTATGGAAAAAGCAATTATGCCAAAAATCGAAGAACTTGGATATATTTGAACTCCACCGAGAAAACACCTACAAGAGAGTACCGTGCCCTTGATATCACCGGTATGGCCTGCAATCTGAACATCAGTCAGCAACTCATTCTGTCACAACATTTCCCTGTCAAAAAGGCAATGCTTACCTATAGCTAGCAGCTATAGAGATAACACTGGCATATATAGATGACATATAAGAGCTAAGTATAGTAGTTTAAAGATTGATGCTCTGCACACAGGAAAGGATTATAACAGATCATTTTTAAAATGGTGTTCAGAATGTATGCTAAAATAACAACTAGGTGCTGCAGAACACCTACACCTTCACTGCATTGCCCCTGCTAGTCTTTGACTTGGATGCATAATATATTCACACCAATTTATCCTTCTCTGATAAATTCTCTGCATTTACTTCCCCGCTTTCTGGATATTCGAGAGAAAAAGAAAAAAGAATAGAACAAAAAAAAAGGGAAAAAGAAAAAAGAATTTTCCTTCTCTGAAGTGTCTCTCAGCGAAGGGGAACACATGATCACTTCCCAGTGGGATTTGATAACAGCTCATACAGATATCAAGCTC
The DNA here is from genome assembly GCF_059628265.1 of Tinamus guttatus. NCBI lineage: Eukaryota > Metazoa > Chordata > Aves > Tinamiformes > Tinamidae > Tinamus > Tinamus guttatus. The sequence goes on from NW_028288842.1 coordinate 3,795,389, forward strand.
CTCGTTTCCTCACCTTTAGAGGACTTATCCTGCTCCAAATATAGAACAGCCTCATCTAACGAAACAAGGCTTGATTATTTTTAGCTATAGAAGCTGGTTATTTAAGGACATATTGTGTGACATTATTCCAACCTGATCCACAATAAGACCACACCACACGCGCATATACCCACACTGGGCAATACTGAAAAGGGAAGGAGCAAACTGGCTGTTTTCTAAGTAGCTTTTTCCTTAGTGCTGTGACGAGCCGTGGCTTGTTCTCCTCTGCCATGACCTTCCACCTCCACGTTTACAGCTCAGCTGCCGCTGTGGCTGGAAAATCCAGGTGGCTGCAGTGACGGGTAGATAAAAGGGAAATTATTTGTTATTGCCAGTTAGCAAAGAAATGGAGATTAGGCTAGAAAAGACTGTGGAGTGGAGGAGAAAGAACCAAAAATTGTGCAGGTTGAAAGAAAAAATACCACCTGGTGTTGAGTTTCTGGGCAGCCACATCTTGTCTGGAGAATAGTGCTGCACTAAACATTGTTGTAATCATGGACTTCTCAATATTTAAGTTGGTTTGCTATTTAAATTTCTACAGGAATATGTCCTGCCTTTTATCAGGTCGACTAGCATCAGCTGTGGAAGAAGCATCCGGGAGAAAGGAAAAGGTCAGGAATTGCCCTTTGCTGGCCCTGGAAGGATCCTGCACTCTTCCCCCTCCTGAGGAATTTATGAGAATAACCTCAGCAAGACAGGACTCCCATCCGTCATGGTGGAGCACTCAGAGCAGGAGGCACTCAGAGAGACAAAGCACCGTGGCAGCGATACCCACGTCCTTGCGCTAGGCTGCTGGCGGGAGCTCGCCTGTCAGCAGAGCTGCCGGTGGAAGAAAACAAAATGTTCAGGAGGACGAAGGAGAAAGCTCTAAAAAGCTAACATCTGGATGCAGTTACTGGGGAAAAAAGAAATCACTGCTGTGAATGACATCTGGCCTAAGTACCTGCCAAAAGCTCCGTATTAAGCAGCCAGAGGTAGCGGGTCTACGGCTGGATCAGCCCGAGGGGGGGTGACAAATAATCGCCCGCTCCCACCGGTGCAGCCAGAGCCCGCCGGAGGTCGGAGCGCTGCTCTCCGCCCCGCGCGCACGTGGAGGCAGCGGCCGCAGCTGGCAGCAGCCTCGAGCTTGGTCCTTCCCCTTGCGCTATTTTTTGCCTTCAGCCTTAGGCCTCGCTCCTGTCCTCGTGTGGGAGAGGATGCAAACGGGGAAGTCTTAAGCTGGCCCTGGGAAGACTGCAGTGTGCTCGGATGGCCCTAGCAGACCGCTCCAGGAGCAGAATAAGGCAGGTTTCAGTCATTCAAGACATTATTTTGCATATGCTGATGGGTAGCTTTTGTCACCTGTCCTATTTCGGCACACAGATTTTGTGACGCACATGTAACTCCCCTGGACATGCAAAACTAGAGGCTGGTTTCAAAATATCCCATTGAAGATATGCTTGAAGAGATTCTTTTCCTATTTTCTGGTTGTTTATTTTTTTTTTTTTCAGAAGTAGCAGGACAAATTCTTTGAAGTTCCATGTGATTTTTGCACACACGCTCGAACAGTTCTCAGGAAAAATAAGCACATATTTACAGGGCTATATAGCGAACTTGATTAATACTGCAGATTTCCAGATGAATATCTGTTTATTTTGCTTTTGTTAACAAACAAAATAAACAGCCACCCTCTGGAAAGAAGTAATTACACCAGCAAAGCAGGAGATCTGTCTGAACTGTGTTTTTAATGATGAACGGAAAAGAGGAGTTCACGTATGATGGACATCTTACTGACTTGGAGAGCCCAATTCAGCCCACATCGTGCTGGGAACACAGCTGACAAAAAACTATGTAGTTAAGGAAAATGGAATATACATGGTAGATTTATTACCCTAAATTTTCATATATTCCCTGATTTTGAAAGTTAGAAGCCTAGAAAAGTCTTTATGAACGTGGCATGAAATGATCCATACAGAAATTGCACATCAGAATATATGATCTTCTGTGTAAGCAGCTGAAAGTCAAAGCAGTATAGCAAACATAAGGGATGCTTCCTGCTGGTGTTCCAGACAGGCATTTATTATGTTACTCTCCAGTCTCATTAATCCTGGGAAGAAGAATGCCATCCTTAGCATCTGCACTGTGAAGGTGCTACCAAGAAAAGAAACAACAGAGAAAGAGCAGCAACTGTTACACTGAAATATACCCCAAAACAGAAGCAAGCAGCAGAGAGGAGTGACAAACTTTGCATTTGGAATAAGCAACAATTCAGAATTTATAGGGCTTTCTCTGGGCAATACCTCGGAGTTCTTCCTCACCCTGGCATGGTGCTGTAGGTATCTGCTTCCCTGCAGGAGAAGCAGGGGGGTTGCACTAGATAAATGTTAGAGGCCCCTTCCAAACTCAGGACTTCTGTGATTCTATGATTCCCTGCTGCTCCTGGTGCAATGCCCTCACAGCCAAGGCCATCAAAACAAGGTCCTCTTCTTCTGGCATAATTCCTCTCTTTTACCTGGGTGAATTCATTCCCTTGGATTCATAGATCTCCTTGGGAATGGCCTTCAGGATTGATTCTCTCCAGGAATTTCCCAAGTACTGATCCAGGCTTTAAACTTCCCCCTACATCATCCTTCCAGTTATTTAATCCCTCCAGTCTTCAAGAGTTTTGATTAAGTAACAGAAACTGAGAAACTCCAAGATCCTAAAATGAAAACAAACAGACAAACAGAAAAACCCCAAACCAAACCAAAACAAAACCCTGCAGTCTCTGTTTTCACTACTCTTCTTGTCCCAGAGCTTTCCTTTCTATGATGCACTTCTTCAAGTCTCCTTCAAACATTCTTTTTCTCTTGGTCAGATCTTAAAATAATTTCATATGTTCTTCAGCAGAAGGAATATAGGAATAGAGGATAATTAGGCCACCTCCAGTGATAAGAGTAAGGCATTTGGTTACTAACTTCTTATCTAGACGTCTAAAAGTATCTGGGCTTCACTGCAAGAAAGACATGGAGGTGCTGGAGCATGTTCAGAGAAGGGCAATGAAGCTGGTGAAGGGGCTGGAGAACAGACCTTACGAGGAGCGGCTGAAGGAGCTGGGGTTGTTTAGTCTGGAGAAGGAGAGACTTAGAGGAGACCTTATCACTCTCTACAACTACCTGAAAGGAGGTTGCAGTGAAGAGAGGATCGATCTCTTCTCCAGAATAACTACACCCAGGACAAGAGGAAATGGCCTCACGTTGTGCCAAGGGAGGTTCAGGTTAGACACTAGCAAGAACTACTTTTTTGAATTTATTTTTCTACTACTAAATGTGATAGAAAAAAAATAATAAAAAAGTAGAGGTGCACGGATGTCATTTTTTTCTCTCCATTATCCAAATGACAGGATTTTTATCTGGTATAATCATGAGACAATTCTGATGATGGAAAAGCTGCGCTATAGTCATAACGAATTAAATTGAACATGTGGTTGCAAACCAAATAAAGATTTTTAAAAAATAATAATATGCTTTATAAATACTTCAGAAGGTAAAGTTATGAGAGGGGAAAAGTTCAATTTGATATCTGAGCTGATGAGACAGGGATGGTGAAGTGTGCTCACCACAAATAAAAATAGAAACTTTATATGTACAAAAATGAATCAAGAGCCTCTTAAAACTCATGCCCTCCAGCATTCTCCTCCAGCTGTTTTGACACATTTGTACATCAGCATGTGAATCAAAAAGATTAGCTTGAAATTACTTGCCTTGGAGAGAAGAGGGGAAAAAAAGAAATGAGAGATTTTCTTTGCAACTTCAATTTCTTGATATCAGCACCCCGACTGAACTGTTTTGCGTATGAGCTGCCTGACTTTACAATATTGTTCCTGTGTTACGAGCTTCACCAATTGTTCGCCGCACTCGGATGCATGCAAATAATAACTCAACGCTCTCGTGATATCAAAGAGAAAAAATATTAGCATTTTGCATGCCAGGAATAAAAATCTTCGGTGCTTGACAAGAAACATGATCAAGAGCTGCTGAAAAAAAAATCTCTTCCTTTCATGAAAGTTTTGCTAGATACTATTTAGCGTTTTAAGACTGCAAACAGATAGGCTCTTTTTAGAGGAAATGTTACAGCAGGCTACTGAAATTGGTAAACTAACATATTTCTCCTCCATATCTCATGGCTTAGGGCTGATTGGTAGATATAATAAAACTATTAGAGATTATTCTATTCATGCATCCCAAATAGCAGATATTTTGAATTATGACAAGAAGGAATGGCTCCTGTAACACATGCATTGCAAAAAAAAACACAAACAAAAAAAACCACCCAACTCTCTATTAGTTGTCAAAATATTACTTACCGGCAAAATAAAAATATATGAAAATGAAGATACAGAAAGTCATTATACATATATTAATTGTCTTACAGCTTTTACAGTTTCCTGCATTAGTAATCTCTCAGTTTCAGTTCTTTGGAGGTTTCATTACACTCCACATACTCCATTTGGGCTTTCATAGGACATGGAGTGTGGAGCCTCTCAACTGCAGTACATGGATAATACAGGCAAATTGAATGCAAAGACACACAGATGGACAGACACTAAGCCCTACCCATGTAATTTATAATAGGAAATGTCTTTTATATATGCATATATATAATTTTTCAAAAATATCTTGTCTCATAGCAGGGAAAATATCGCACAGCCTAATAAAAACAATGGCAAAGACATTTGGTCACAGAACTGAAGTGTTTGTCATCGGCGCTTGCCAACAGCAAATCTCACACCAACGAAAGGCAGACAAACAGCCTGCTCTTCTACAGTGCTCTGGTAGCTGCCAAAAATCAAAACTGGACAGATCGTAAGCTGCAAAAATTGTAGGGAGTTCAAGACAAACTCAGGGCATATAGACCTTGTACCACATATGGTTCGCTACCATTCATGGCTTGACAGGAAAATACTAATTTTCTGTCTTTTATATTTTAGCTGTCCCCTAACAAAGTCTGTTTTTTGAGGTTTTGAGGTCAAATGTGAGCATTGCTCTCTGCAGGATGAAGATTTTTGCGATGATTAGGCCCTGATCCAGCTTCAATTAAAGTCAATGAAAAGAGTCTAATAGCTACATTGAAGCAGGCATATCGCCAGCACTTCCAGACTTTGCAAAAGCCCTAAACAAAGGTACTTATTGTGCAGCAAAGCCCATATTCTCTAATCCAGCCATCTACAGCCACTAAAGTGGTGGCCAGATTTTTGCAAACTGCCGTAACCTTTCTGAAAGGCACCAACTGGGAGGAACAACGGCCAACTTCACTGGAAAAATAGTGACACAACGAGAAACAAAATATAAAACCACATTTCAGGCCCTCTGGGACATAAATTATATCATCAGCTTCACCAGCCAACTCCTATGATCCCAATTTGTAAAGAATTTCTTCACCTAAAACTGCAGCTCTAAGCACCTACTTCATGTGATTTCTGTACCCCAGAACACCGAGAGCAGCTGATTTCTCCAGGATTTCACAAAGTTGAGTTTTACATATATTTTCTCCAGCTTTACAACCAGATATTCTGAAAACGGAACTACAGAGATTTCAAAATATGCGTTTAATTCAAAGCTCTCTAGGTCTGGCCCCTTGCATCTTTTCCTAGAACCTGTATGAGGAGAGGGCTCTTACTGTGGGAGCAGCTACTTTCTTTCCTCAGGCCTCATGTTTTCTCATTTCCACCAAATTACTTAGTGGATGTACTTGATAAAACCCTCCTGTCAAAGCAGGTTAGGGTTAAGTGGTTGGTACCTGCAGATGTTAGCAAGGATGTGGAGAAAGATTATGAGAAAATAATCTACTACTTGGGCGTAGTGTGAAAGCTGGCAAGACAAAGTAAGTCACTGACAAGAACATTTTAAAAGTTATTTGTTTAAAGCCCCAGAATCACTCAAGGAAGGTGTATGTGACATACCCAACAAAATTAAAGCAAGATTAGTGATCTCTGACCCAAAAGATCTATAGTCTGGTAGATATTGGATTTACCCTGTTGTGGAAGAGCTGCTGTGCTGTGGTTGTTGGGCTGTATGTTCTGTTGCTGCAGAGATGCTGAATTGCAGAGGCTAGCAACGGAGCTGTACCAGATTAACACTATCAGAGAATCTGATAATCGAGGACTCTTGTTTTAAGCTGAAATGTTGTGTATCTTCAAATGCATGCTAGGTTAAGAAAATACCAGGCATACTGCAAAGAAATATTAACAAGTTCAGAAAAGTTTGCTCTTTTTAACTGACCCAATGACCCAAGAGATCTAAGAATGACTGTAGCTTTAGAAAGACAAAAATCAATACATAAAAAAGGAAAACAATTCTTTGTATACAGAGTTGACATGAGGTAAAAGACCTCCCACAGCAGTCCCTTACTATCGTGCTCTTAAGAGACTCTTTAAGTCGCTGTTACTCTGCTGCTGCTACAAAGAATGTATGGTTTGGGGGTGAATACGCTGCTCCAGGACTCAAGATATTTGGAGATTAATTCCTAGTTGGACATCAGTGAAGTCTCCTCTGGAGATCTTCAAAACCCACCTGGATGCCCCCCTGTGCCACATGCTCCAGGTGTCCCTGCTTGAGCAGGGCGGTTGGACTAGATGATCTCTAGAGGTCCCTTCCAACCTTAACCATTCTGTGATTCTGTGTGATTCTGTGATCAGATCACATGCTTATAGGGTTCACATAATCCAACAGTTGAGTCATTTTGTCTTTTGGAGTTGTTAACTCTAAGGCAGAGGCCGAGTCCCGGTGAGTTGGCTCAGACTGGCAGAACGGGCCTGCCCTTGCACAGCTGAGCCCTCACTCCTGCAACATTAGAATAAAACCCAAACAAGTAACATCTACATAATATCTACAGTGATGGGACAGTCACTGTGAACCCCAAGGGGCTCTTCTGGGTTCTAAGGGCTAATTGATGGTATTCACCGGGTCTTCTCTACAAAACAAATTGCTCCTGGGGACTCTGCATTTGTTAACAGACTCAAACAGCCAAATAGAAAATTGAGATTTCTTTTTTTTTCAGGACACCATTGACTTTCTTTGTAAATCTCTAGAATAAATTATTGTGGCACTTAAACACAGAAAGCAGAACATTTTGTGTGCTATTACAACTGAGCTACAGACAATATTTCAAAAGAGTAGGTGCTATATTGAGTCCACATCACAGTGTTGCCTGTTGCAAGTTTGCCAGATCCAATTAAGCAAAATTTATCAAGGCTGGCAACAATCAGCTTGTTTCATCTGCTCATTGAAAGATCTGATACGTATTTTCTGAGAGAAAATTAATGGTTGGCCTGACTTAGAATACTGATCATCACTTCGGGTAAACAGTAAAGATTAAAAGAACAGGACTGGCTGTACATACCCAATATGCAAAGTATTAAAGTTGGTAGCCTAATTTTCACTTTGGGGCAGACTAACTATGAAATAATTAACAACAACAACAAAAATGCAGAAAAAGTCCTGTGCAACATAAAGTTGGCAAAATATTGCTCATTTCTCTCTTAGTGGGAATATGAGATGCTGCTTATCATCTTATTGGATTTTTTTAACAAACTCCATTATTCAGCACGTAGCCAGTCTAGCAGATATTACATCAGCTTTCTGGGCACTTGTGCTGATGGCTGCATGAGAACACGTTAAGAGCCCATTGAGAGCTGGAGTGCGAACTAGAAGGGAACAGACTGATGCACGAGAGGCTGGAACAACCACAAAATAAGTAGTTCTCAAGCTGACAACTTCAGCAGAGCCCCCTATACAGACAGCCTTGCATGCCACATCATGGGAGATGTGGTCCCACAAAAAAAAAAAAAAAAAAAAAAAAAAAAAAAGTGACAAGCTTCTGTCATCCTTGCAGGAACTGTAAAATGTCCTTTCCTTTATTCAGCCCACACGGTCTCCCCAAAATACAGGCAGAAATTCTTTTTTTATCTCTCTCTCTGCTCCTGGATTAGCTGCTACTAATCTGGCACAACCTTTGAAATGGACAACTGCTGGTCACTGGGACAGACAGCCTGGAGATGTTTGTCCCTTCTGCTGCTTCTGCTTGTTATTACACGATGGATCGCGCTTCGCTCTCTGTCCTGACTTTATGGAAATCTTACTGATCATTTGCAAGTGGAAATAAGTTTGCTCTCTCTCCCCAGAGCTAGTTTTTTTGCTCCCGAGCTACTTGCTAGCCAACTTGACTTCCAGCATTATCCGTGTTCCAAAATAGAGACCACAGATGATGTGACATAGTGAGCATTCCTGTAAATGAATGCTGACAGTACTGCGCGAATTTACCGAGCTTTGTTATCTAAAAATATAATTAAGCATTTGGGGTGAAAAAAAAAGTTTGACAGCAGTGATTTAGAATATGACAATATTGTTTATCTCTAAAAGTAAGTTCTGGTAGAAAGCAGAGTCTGATGGAGAAAAACTGTTGTAGCTATCTTGGCCTTTGAACCCCATTGAAGAAGTTATTTTTGGATTGCCATTTAACAACTCACATAAAGACTACACTGAAATTCTTTGACAAGCTCCTCGACAGGTCCAAGGCGGCAAATAGCTGTCTTTTTAATGCAGGACACAGTATTTGTGATATGACATCACGAACAAAATAAAAGGTAAGTTTCACAAAGTTGATATTTCACTCTTCTTGTGACTCAAAGAACCAGCACAAGATCCTTCTTAATGATCTTAAAATAGCCTCCCTTTTGCACAGTTTAAGATGATACAGAGGAGCGTAGCATTTTCTTCCCCATTAGCCCTTTCAATCGGGGACTTAATTTTGGAATTTCTATTAAGCAGGCAGGTTTAAAGCAACGAGTGCCCAACTCAAGGAAGGTCTGATCACTCCCCAGCAGCCTTCCTCCCGTGGAGTCACCAACATCTTCACAATGAATCTCAACTCAGACTGTGATGTGACCAAATTTTAGATGTCTGCAATTAGTGACTGCTTTACTAGGCTGCTGTGTAAGACCCATATCCTCTCGGATGCTATTTATAAAGACAAAATGGACTTGCCAGAGGCAAGATGGGACTTTCTGACTCAGGAACATTTGTTTATTAATTTCCCATGGGTTTTCTACTCAGCTGTACTCATTTCAAACTCTAGTGTTGCTATAGTTTCTGCCTTTCCTCCTTGTCTTTAACTTATTACCCTCTCTGATCTATGTAATGATTATTTTTCTTTTTTGGCCTCACTTTGACCTCTGAGATTACTCGTAAAAAACATCATTTGCTAACAGGCATCTCGGTTTCCTATACATGGAGCATATTTATAGCTTGCTTATGGTGGCAAACTGTAGCAATTGTATGATACTGACTGGCAAATACTTAGAAAACTAAAAAATTTCATTTTATTAATAAAGCCAATAATAGTGGGTGTCATTTGCTTACAATGTGCTGTATCTCTACTGAGTAAGCATTCTTATTGCTTCTTCTTCAAAGGAACTACACATGAAACAGCGGGATCATTTCCTAAACAGTACATTAGCTATGAGATGGGAATCCTCCTGCCTCCCCCAGTCAAGCACTGTTGGACGCTATTCTGAAAGAAGCAATCATCTAAGTTATTATGCATATTCATTACAGCTATCAATTTGTTATAAACAAAGATAATAAGAAGTGCTTCACTGGAGCATAAAACCTTTATGAAGAATACACAGTAGCCATTACTTTCTTAGCAACTGGAAATAGAAAACAAGTTACCTGTGGCGTTAGTCCCCTGGGAGGTATGAGAAGTGTTCTCTGGACAAAGGACACAAATGCCAGTAGGGGTGGCAGGTTCACTGCTGTGCAATCTAAACATTATGAACTCCTCTGTTCCTGTTCTCCAGGACAGCAGCAGGACATCCTACCACTGCTGTGTTGTAGCTTATTGTATGATCAAAAGGAATAAATTCCCAACATCATATAATTTAAGTTCCTGTTGGTCTTTCTGCTGAGCCTGGCCAACTTTGCGTACTTTTTATTGTGTGCTTTATCTTGCCAGAGATACAATATTGGATGGCTCCACATGCTAATTTGGAATTTCATCTTTCTATCATCACATTCATCCAGCAAAACATAAAAACACATTCCAGTCAGTCACAAATGTCAGGAATAGAAAATGGGATTTTCACAGTTGCTCAGTCACTTTCAGTGCATGGCATGTACTTATAGTAAGGATGTGTCCGCTCAGAGCAAGGGACTCATTTTGGGTAAGTCTTGTTCAGAGCTTTGAACGTCCAGTTTCAGCGTTAACCACAGCCAACCACTTACACTGTTTGTCGGTGTGCTGTTGTGTGCTGTACGCTGCTGTTACGCTGTTGCTGTTGTGCAGTGTGTGCTGCTGTTAGGCTGTTGCTGTTGTGCTGTTGCGAGAACACTCTTGCACTTGGAGCTGTGTTCAAATGCCCACTGGAACTGAACTCAGGCAAAGTGGCTGCAGACTACCATGTGCTGGAAGGTGTATTTCACTAACTACTTACACAGATACTCAGACTTGTATACAGCTGCACATACAGAGTATATATGCACATATGGCATCATGCAGTTTTTCTCTGAAGGAAATCATATGCCAAGCGAGGAAGAGCTCAAGAAAAGTGTTTCTACATGAATACCCTGCGTTTAGTTGTTTTTATTTGTTGCTTTCTTTTCCCCTTGAGAAAACAGCAGCCATCACCTCCATCAGCCTCTCACAACAGTTATTTAAAGATTTGTTAAGATCAAAGCAGTTACTGTGAAGGAGGTGCGCTACAGGAAAAAAAAAAAAGGAAGATTTAGTTGAGAGACAGATGTCTCCTGGGCTCTCATCTCAATCTCTGCTCAACACACTGAGTAATTTAAGATTACAGTTTCAGCATTTCAGGATTGCCACTCCTGAAACACGAACAACAGCCTTTATGGGGGATGCAATAGCACCCAACCCCGATTCAAGTATTCCAGAGAAGGGGCCTGAGGTTGCAAAGTAGCCGGGCCCCTAATCGAGTCCTGTCTGCTGAGCACGCACATCAAATACCACGTTACACCTCCCCAGAGCCTCAAGCCTTAAATGACAGGCTTTGAACTTTGCCTGCTGCCTATATGTATAGAAATGAAGGGGAGATACATGTTGTATTGGATGGGTGTTCGCAAGAATTATTTGCTCAGCACTCCTCAGATGTTCAGCATTACATATTATTATTTAATCTAGTGCCTTTGTACTCTGTTTAAAAAAATATGTTACTATGTCACTGCAGGCAATTGGAAAGTCCTTTCATTTATATCCCTATGATATGAGCTAGGATAGAGAAGTTAGAGAACTTCACTACCCTAGTCACTGTACTGGTTATAACAAGTTATTTTACAGTTCTGAATCTATAATAAAATTTTGGGGGGGATATTTTATTGCCCTTTTGAAAAAATATTTTAGTGGACTCAGAATTAAATAATTTATATTGTCAAACAATAAATTTAATGGCTTAAAGACCTAAAATTTATATGAAAAAACTACTAGCTTTTCAAAAATGGTCATCTATAATATTATGGTGATAATATTTTCCTTATTGAAAGCAAATTTGTGTTCTGAAGACAATTTTAAAGATCACTTTTTATTTGATTTATTTTTGTTTATTTCACTTATATTCCAAATTAAAAAGCTTATAAATACAGCAGAGCTATCGGGTTTACTTACGTTTACCAGGTTGGATAAAATGTGCAGGACATTGTGTAAAAGCAGGACTTTAAGTAGTCAAAAGCCCATAGAATCAGATTAAAAGTTGTCTTTTCAGAGAGTCACTTCTTACTGTCTTTCTGATTCTGTCCATGTTGGTACCTCCTGTTTTAAATGATTTTTTCATATTAGTTTTTTATTTCTTTGCTATTCAGCAGCTTCATTTCCTTCCTCCACCAAAATGCAAGCAAAAAGGAGTTTCGTTAACCTTGCTTAGAAGCAAGTACCACTTTATCTAAGAAACTCCAGATTCTCCTGCTGTGTCCCCACTGCAAAAACTTTGCCAGGACAGGTCATTTTTTCTTTTTCTTTTCTTTTTTTTTTTTTTTTTCTCTAACTTGAGGGCAGATGGGGACAGCAGAACCAGAATAAGTTTAAAACAAAAGAACCAGGTTTTTATTGATTTTTTTTTAAAAAAAAATCAGCTAAAGTGAATCATACCTTAAATTGACATTTTTATACGTCCTCCCAAAACATTTTTTGGCATTTCTCTTCTGCTATAAAAGTGTATGTTCAAGGCCATTTAAAAACTAAACACATTGATGATCTACACAATCTAGATGACAGAAAACGCAGTAGAAAATAAAGTGGTGACCTAAATTTGGCAAGTTTTGTATATGAAGCCAAGAGAAGGATGCTAAAATAATACCTGTTTTGAACTTATCACTAAAGTGAACTTAAAAAATAACCTGGGGAGAGAGGACTCATTCTTGATAATAGCTATTGCCTTAGCTAAATAAAATCCAGTGCAAGAAGTTCACTAGCCAAAGATATGATTATTACTGAGTTAATGAGTAGGTAGGATTGCTCAGAAACGCACTCCTCTTCCCTTCATTTTTTTTCAGTGGCAGTTGGCTATTAGAAATCTTTCATCCTTTCAATGACTGATGCTTCTGCACCCTTCAATTTGCTTAATGTCAGACCCATTTCTCCTCACCCTTTTAATTAATCTGCCTTGAAGATTTTAACACTGAAACGGGGACCAGTGCTTTGCAAAGCACTGCCTGCAACCCTAAGGCCTTACACTCTTAATAGATAACACCAGGATGAAAAAAAAAAAAAAGGAGAGTATTTCATCTTGAATCAGCAGGGGACATTGGCCCAAAGCATCTGAGTCATCTCTGGCAAAGTAGTTATTGAATCGGGTCTCATACTTCAGAAATTCTAAATTTTAATATTTCCTTGTTGAAGATTCCTACTAAACAAAGGAGTAAAAATTGCAAGTAGATTGTGTATAATAATCTAAGAAATCTAATGACCAGCAATTATATGCTAGTGAGAAACAGCAGGCTTTGCTGAGGGTAAATGTGCTACGGATCCTGCTCCCTTGGGTTCCCAATGAGGTCGGGACAGCGGCCGGGGCAGGGAGAGGGGTGAAACCCGAGGAACGGGGACCAGAGCAGTTTTCCCAGGGCATTTCTCATGCAAACTCACCCAAATCACTGCTCTGCTCCTGGGTTTTCTTGAAGGCTGGTGTAAAAACTGCAGTTTTCACCCCCGTTTTCCTCAACACCCCACAATTACCTATTACGAAGTCTCAGTAGAGAGGCAAAGCGATGTCCGCTAACAGGCAGACTGAGGGGTTTGGCAGGAGCCAAAAGTTAAGGGAACAGCAGCACGGAGCTTTCTGGGGGCCGAAAGGAAAATAAATACCTGTACAAATGCATCTGCTTTGATTTGCTAATGATGGCTCTCAGCCAGACTGCAGGTGTTTGAATGCTCGGCAGTCACTGCAAAGTGACAATAGTTATAAGGGAAATCACAGAGACACAGCTATTTAGAGTGACAATAATTACATAACTGGAAATTATTTACTTTTATGCATTCAAACTGAAACAACATAAATAAACCACAGCTTTGACGCTATCATCGGAAATACAGCTCAAGGCAATGAAAGACAAAATGTAAAAAAACAAAGCAGGAGGAAAGAACACCAGAGAGGAGAGAGAACAATCTTGAACAAAAGTCTCATATTTATATTTGCTTAACTCTCCACAAATAACTAATCTGAGAGACAGCATTTGCAAGATGCCCTGCAGATCAAGTACACACGCAATCAAGCATCAAGTTTTATTTGGGATTCTGTTGATTAATTTTACAAAATTGTGCTCATTAAAAGAGAAATTTTTATTTTCAAAATATACAAAATGTCCATATTAATAAGTTATACAGTATTAAATGCTGTAACTATTTTTTTTTAAATGTAACCTTAATCTTCGTACAGCAAACAAAACATTTTTTTTTTTGTACTGAACAAAATATTGCTGTCCACCGGCTGCTTTTCTGCCCTGAGATTCCAGAGATTTTGTACTACAGAGCAGACTACTATCATTCTCAAACAAATTCAAGGATTGAAGGAATGTGATATTATGCAGACAGGCCCCACAGACATGGAACCTCCTCACCACACAAATGCAGCATTTTGGGGGCAGCATGTGACTTAAAATCAAGATTTACATCACTCTCCATGAGTGCCTTTCAGAAGAGATTGACTTGATAACCTTGACAGTGAGCTTTCCCAGCAAAGAACGATTTGTGTCATGGCTGGAACGTATCGAATTCTCTTCGTGATTTCAATGGTTGCCATCGAGCTGAAGAATATCTCAGCTATGAGAAGCTTTAGCCAGTAAGATCTGCAAAGCTGAATGCAGATCTAGCAAGTGATGAACAAATCAAAGTGAAACATTACAGGTATCAAGTATTAGCAAAGCCTGATTAATTACTAGCAAGCAGTGTATTTTGTGTTTCACTTTTGGTGATTACTGTGGCTTTATACTTATGAAACTTGCTACAAAAAAAAAAAAAAAAAAAAAACCTTTTGTTAAAAATAAGAACAGCAACCAACACGGTGTTTTTGCCTGTAAATAAGCTTCCATTTCTTAGTACAATACAGTAGACTTAGTCACCTGCTTCCATTTGAGTATTAGCTATAAGATTAGATTTTGGTCTTTCTCTTGCCAATGAGGTCAGTGTAATTAAAATGATCAGCTGTTAATTAAGGGGTTGCATAATCTGCCCTCACACATTTTGCTGTTTATATTTTGCTATTCAAAAGTTTTGGTAACTAAACTTTTGAAACTTCTGGTGAGTATAAAGCCTTTTGCTTTATTTCCTCAGTGTTTTTCATATATAAAGGCAAGTCTATGTGACTCTAATGATAAGTAATCTGTCTGTTGAGCAGAATTGCCAGTGAATGACAGTATTTTTGCAGGCAAAATCTGTAGTTACCCTTGGTATTGAAAGTTTGCAGCATTACAAAATAGTTCTAAAGGTCTAGCAAAAAAAAAAAAAAGGCTTAGTTTCTTTCTTCTTTTTTAAATTAAAAAAAAATATGCAGGTAACTATTGCCAACCACCACTTCTTAAAAATTTCAGGCGAACTATCTGTCAAACTAGCTTTTGTGTCAGTGATCTTCAAAAAAGAATCACGTTATCTAATTTTAGCTCTCAATTTCATTGGTACTTTATTGCTCTATCAAATACTTATGCTAGAGTAATTCTGTACAGAAAGGGATGGCAGAAATGTTCAGGATATATATAATATGTCTGCCCACACATCTGTGTTTGCAGATGAACTTACCAGCACTTGTCAGTTCCAAATCACTCTCATTTTTACCAATTACAATACTGCATAATATTTGTTTCACACTTCCTGGTACAGTACTTTTTTTTTTTTTTTAGCTGTCTATACGCAGACCATTTTCAACATATAGAGTATTTTCATGATTGAAGTGTTATAGCAGTATAGCAAGCTGCAGCGGTTGGGTGAAAGACATAATGTTCCACGTTCCATCACAGCAATCAACTTACCTTAATTTTCTCTGTTCCTCAGAAAGTTATCATTATCTGGATATGAGTTTAGTTCCAAGAAAATATGTTTTTTCATTCTCTCCCTGTTACACAGTATAAAGTATTTCTGTATAAAAACACTGAGATAATAAGGGAGTTGCTTTCATTTATCCATGTTATATTGACTTTATATATGAAAGAGCAATCAAAAACTACTTTACGCATGCTAAAGATCCCAAAATGTGCAAAAAATGGCTTGAAATAGGGTATACTAAAACGTGTGTTGCCCCTAACACTGTGTTAAAATGCTTTCTTTCTTAAGTACATGTCTGGCAATAACCAATCATTTCTGAGGTGGTTTTAAGAAGAGAAGTATGGACCCAGTGGAGAAGTTTCCCCATTAATCTGAGATCACAGGACACAGCTCCTGCGTGTCACAACTTATTCAAAGGAAACACTTCCATAAATTAATCCGCTTCATCCAGCAGAGAGAGGAATTGAAGAAGAGTTATTGGGAAGGAATGACAAGACTGTAGCCTGTGGGTTATAGCAAAATAGCTATTGCATTTATGATGAGCTGTTCTAATTTCAGGTTTGTTGACGAATGTTCGTCCAAACACAAATGATATCCAGAACACTAAGGGTTAGTTGTGTTGCTTTTCCCATGTGAGCAATTCAGCAGCCAGCCCCCATTCCTTTACTGCTCTGTTAACTACTTCAGAAGTCACCAACACCCTGTATGCTGATGCTGGGAACTGACAGACCATTCACGAGGTAAAACTGAGTGATTAATGTAATTAACTGTAAATTGTAGGATAAGGATCCATTAAATAGGGGACTAAAGGAGAGAATACAGTACAGCAACTGCCCCCAGCACACTGGAATGCATTACAGGATGGAGATCGATGGTACACAGGGATCAGTGAATAAGAATATGCATCTGTAATCCCTTGCGAAACTGAGAGATTCTTGTATTAAACAAATATGACACTCCATGAAGAAATTAAAGAAGACAATAAATCTGACGGAGTCAGAAAGACACAAAGAAGAGAAATAGAAATGGAATACTTCTAAGTTTTCTGACTTCAGAATAAATGTGATTTACATCTGAAACAAATGGAGACAGGTTCTCTCCAGCAGAAATGGTCCTCCTGCTTGCATGAATTATGACCAGCTAAGCAGGAACATGAGGAAAACAAAATGCATTTCCCCACAAATAAGTTGTTGACTAACCACAACAAACAGGATTTCAAGCAGGTAATATATCACAAACAGCACTTCAGCTCATCTAGGGATCTCACAACAGAGACACGAATAAAGGCAAGTTTTTTTCAAGGAAATCAAATGTGAATAAACAGTTTCTGGGTCATAGATATAATCTCACTCAAATAACGCATATAACTCTAATTTTGTTTTTCACTTAAAATTACATCAGATTTCCTCTGAATTTAGATATCTAAGCAAAATTTAGCAGTTGGCAATATTGCTGATGGGCAAACGACCTGCAAATTGCAACTACTTTTTTTTTTTTTTTTTTTGAGGCACAGAGATGCAATAAATGGAGCTGAATAGTCAGAAAGGACTAAGACGATGGCTTTACCTCAACCTTTAATTCAGTGTTCAGAAAGAGACAGCTGGCAATAATGTCATATAGTGGAGACTCGTTCACTGCTTTGACAGTAATGCTAGATAAAATACTCTAGATAGGACCAAAACTCTTGGGAATCCACAAATTGGGAACTTGATGAAAGGCATTCATAAATTTTAGATGGCCTGTGATAAACATAGGGACAGGAAATCAATTGTTATTTTTATTATGTAATATGTAACTGTCCATAATAATTGAATACACAAGATTTTGAAGGCTGCAGTTCAAAAGGCTTGGTGAATGACTGAAATTCAATAATAAAAAGATTGGCTTTTGGAGTGATATCTGTTGGAAAGGTCAGAAGAATTCTTTCTTTCCCATTTTGATCCCAAAATGAGCAAAGGTACTGACTTTCCTGCCTTTGGTTTAAAATCACGATTGAGTTATACGAGTTCACTTAAAAAGAAAAGCTCCTTTTTCCCTGGAACCTACAGAAAACAAACAAACAAACAAACAAACAAACCAACCATATGACCTTCTGGAGGTTTCTAGAGGATTCCTCTCATGCCCTTGTACTTTCTGGCTCAAAAGGTGTAAGTACATCAGACTGCAATATTTTATCCCAGAGGGAGAGTAAGAACTAATTATGTCAACTCCTTATTAATCAACTTCTTACAAGCACTTGTTTGATATTTTAGGGGAAAGGTGGCTTTCTGCTTGCATAAACAACCAGAATATAAGTGATCTTAATCTTGAAAGAACAGATGAAGTAAAGGTCACATATTATCAATGCATGAAAGTAACCTACAGTTGGGGTAATTGCTTTTAATTCATTCTCACCTTGAAACTTCTGAACCTTGATTACTGCTGGTCTTGCCTCAAGCACAACAGCAGGCTACATCCCAAATGTGTTGCCAAGTTCTGGTAGCACTCACTACACACTGTTTGCTTTCTTGGCAGAGAGGAGTCCATATGAAATAATGCGGATGGGGTTGGTTAATATACTTTCTTTCCATTTTAGGAGCTGGTGAAGAGGCAGTTGTACATCAAGGTGAAAATGCCTGGCTAAACGATGAGTTCAGAAACCAGTGCCATTCCACAGCAGTGCTGAGAGGAAGGCCTGGTGAGTGACTGTCCCAGGGCTTCTCGGCGATAAGTTTTGCCCAAACTGCTCCATTTCCTTTTCTCCTCTCACCCCCACCTCAAATGAATATGCTTAAAGGTAATAACAAGGAATGTTGTGATGGTGAATTCCTTTTACCTGGCTCGTCAGTTTAAAACAAAAGAAGAGAGAAGTTATTGCTCCTCTGCTCTGGTACATGACCCGTAAATCTATAAAGCTTTCCATGGGTGTTTTTAACACTGTGTAGATTAGCTATTTCAGTCCTAATTTGATGTTTTAGCTATTTCAGTCCTAATTTGATTTTAATGGTCTCTAGATATAGATAAAGATTTTTCTGGTTTAGCCAAAATGGCAGTCAGCACAGCAGAAGCTTCCTCTTTGTGCTTTGCCACAGTCCTATATTCCCCAGCAGAGACCCCAATGGAGATTTGCAGCAGCCCCCAGAGATTCATGCGACAAGACACTGTTGCAAGGCTGAGGCCTTATACTGCAGAGTTTGCCTTCGAGGAATCTAAATTTTTAGGGACTCTCATTTGAATTTCTGCATGTTTTGTAATAAATCTTTTTGAAGAATGAGCAGGATATGTGCAATAACGACGTCCTCCAGCTTAAATGAGAACAGAATTGATTTCCTGAAACATAGTCCATCTTCTTGATACTGGGAACAAACACCCTGTAACTGAAAAGCTGAGAATGCATGTCACCAAGGAGCTAATGATTTAACTGCCTTGCTTTTGCATCCAGAACATTTCAATTAAGTGATGACAGAACTGAGAATTTGCAGTGGCAATTCAAGTACTAAGGTGTAAGATGAACCATTTTCATTGGAACTGGAGCTGATAGTTTACTGATGAAGTCAGGGTTACTGAACTGTACCATTCTGCTTTGAGTTCTGTACTGCAATAAACTCTGTTCAATCCATTTTAAATACAGCCCACCTTAAAATATGGTTCTTCCTTCTTTGATACTACTATGTTTAAAAAGAAAGTTTAATATAAATTACCCCATTTGTTCAGATGACTGAAGCAAAGCAATGAATGAAACAGAATTCTTACACAGAAACAAGCTAACCAACAAACCAAGTAACAAAGCTAAAATCACTAATATATGGTTGTGTAGTTTAAGTCTGCACCAGAGGGTATGAATACTTAAAAGTCCTCACATCCCAATATATTGCTCTTTAAAGACAAACTTTAAATACAATTTCCCAGGGGGTTCAAACAGCAAACTGATCAAAACTAGAATTCTGAAATGTGAAACAACATTAATTACTGCTTGTTTCTTACGCGCACAGGAGCAGATCATTTAGCTGCATGGCGCAAGTGTTTGCCACTGGACATTGCCACACGGGATGCACGAGGAGAGGCTGAGGGAGCCGGGCTGGTTCAGCCTTCGGAAGAGAAGGAAAGGGCACATCTAATGCCGGCTGACTGCTACTAGCAGGAGGATGTAGGTCCAGGGCAAGACGGGTCCAGAGTCTTCTCAGAGTGCACAGTAGAATAATGACAAGCAAGGGGCACAAGCTGGGACATGAGAAATTTTGACCTGCTACTAGAAAAAGTATTTTTATAGTGAGGTTGGTGAAACACTGGAAAAAAAACAGGGAAGTTGTGCCTTGATATTTTTTTTCAGGCTATGCTCTTTTTGAAGTACCCCTCAGGCAAGTCAGTGGAACTGCCATAACAACAGCGTGATACTTTTGGCCACCATCTCTCCGGAGACTCCGATATTTCCTCCTCCGCCCTGTGACATGTCCTGTCAACACGATGTAGAACATGCCTGAAGGAAAGCGCGTATCTCGGGGAAGAGCCTGCCATGACCACAGGCACTTACTCCTCAGTAGAGCACGTGTGCAGGGATGAGGATATGCAGAAATGGTTTATCTGACTAGCCCTTGCACAAGGAGCTCACACCTTTCCCCTGCCTGTCTCAGGAGCAGTGTGAGACCGGACAGGAACTGTGCACTGACTGATCTCCCTGTGCACTTGATAAATCTTGGTGAGGATGAGGATGGGACCTCAGTTTATTATTCCTCTATGTTGGATGCTGGCGCTTTTTAATTTGTATTTGCCTTGAGATGTCCATGTAATTGCAAGTATTCCTGTATCATTCCATTTACTCACTTGGGGATCAGACTTTATACTGATAATATAACCTATAGGATGGATGGATTGTAGATATGTTGATACAGGTAAAACGACTTCTTGGGATTTTGTTAGAATAATATTCAATGCCATTATAAGCATGATAAACATGCCCATACCAGGCATTTAAGGCACAGGCTTCTAAATTGATGTTGTTGTAGCTACAGAAATCATATCTATACAAGCCTTTGCTCAGACTATAAGATTTTTGGAATAGACACACTTAGTAATATTTCACATGATTTGGCATGGCCAAGGCATTTACATATTGTTTTAATATATATTAAAAAATTAAAAGTGAAATCAGAATTTTTGTAAAGCCATCCTGATTTGTACAAGTGATGTCTTTATATAAATGAATTATTAAATTAAATTAGATGAAATATGGAAGCATATAACTGTGGGATAGATTCTTACCATGAGGTATAGTATTTTTACATATAATGACATTGGATTTAGAAGGATTTACAATAATCTGTGATGAAAAATGTTTTAAGTGAAATGTTTTAAGGTATCAATCGGTTCTTTCAAAGCCTACTATTGTGAAAATATAATATCTGCTGTTATTTTGAAAGTATGCAGTTTGACAAATTCTGCTTACAAAGCCTTCACATTCCACAATTACATTAGATGCAGTAGCTAAATCAGTGTTTCTAACTGTGTATTTGTAAATCTACTTGGCAACCAGGGAAAAAGTTTAGCTCTCAGCCAATTATTGTCGGATCATTAAATTTTCTTTCACGTGAAAAGTTTGATTATGCTGGAATGTGTGCAGTGCTATAGATGTGCAGTACCCAGAGCACTCAGCTCCACCTGCTTGGATGCTTTTATTTTTCAATAATCCCCCAAATATGCCTTTCACTGCAACCTTGTTCCTTATGAGGATTATTTGAAATCTGCATAGGATGACTTTTCAATGACACAGCAGGAAACACTGAACAAGTGATTACAGCTTGCATCCTGTCAATGAATTAGGCATTTTACAGTGCAGTCCTTTAACAGTTTTCAGCTCTCCTAATTTTTTGGCTCTTATTTTTTCTTAAGCATGTATATATACGATGCCCCCCACCTTCTAATATATTTTCCAATGGCAGATTTACCCTGTTTTACATAGGTTATAGATCAATTTATATAGATTATGAAGACTATAGATTTAATACCAAATGGATGGGAGTTTTTTGCTTGTCGTTTCTTGCTTGCTTGCCTATCACAGCATAATTGAAAATCTAGACAGCAGTTAGTATCTGCCCCACTAGTGGTAAAAGCCTGAGGCCAGATTTCTACCTGAAATGGAGTAGCTGAATTCTAATGAGAAAGGGGAAAATGTCTAAAGTGGTCTAAATGTAAAATGGCATATTTCAATGCAGTAAAGGACATGTCTTTCTAATACCCAATGCAATGGCATTGTGTTTTAATGCACAGTATTTGATTAACGTGTCTTTGGAAATTAGTACCTAGTAAGCCATTGGCCACAACTATCTTAAATAGTTCACACTTGAAAAATGGCTACATGCGGGATGGGAAATATTGTTAATTCTTTTCAAAAATACACAGGTTCCACTGAATTACTTTTGTTCCTCATTCTTAGGTCAGCACATGCAAGCTACAGAGAGCACTGTATTTGCTCTGAATATTCTTTATTGCTTTTGGTCTTGAAGGTTTTCATCTTTTAGGATTTCCTTGTCTTGACTGTCTGATAGAACTACATGAGCCTATTCTATTTTTCTTTTGCAGAGAAGGGTTAGCCACTGTGGTACCCTAAGAACAAGGAGTCCTTTAATTTTTTTTTAACAGATGATTTTTCCTGCCTTCTTTCTTTGTGATGGTGCTCGCGTGAGCACTAGCCTTCTTGTCCAGCCCTCCTTCTTTTCCGTGCACTAGCGAACGACAAGACCTTCATCCTTTCCCCCTCAAATACCACAGGGGAGTTTCTAGGGCCTGGTGTGCGACCGCGGCTCCAGGGCCGGCCTTGAGGAGAGGCCGGGGCAGCGGGAGAGGCCCTAACGCGAGGCGGCAGCAGCACAAATCACGCAGCGGAGCCCAGAGGAGAAAGGCTTTCACACCGGTCTCGTGGCAAGGCAAGAGCAAAGGCGCTCCGTAATCACGTCACTCTGACCTAGGGGCTGTCTTCTTGCCCATGTCCCAAATTATGAAGCCAATTCGGCTTTTATTTGATTTTTCTTCTAGTATCTAAGCGAAGAAAGGGAACCAGGCAGGCTGAGCTGAGCTCTCCTGTGAAATCAGTATTGGGATTTCAGGGTTCCACAGCTGAGGACAGAGAAGGGGGAAAAGAATAAAAGCAAAAATATGCTAAGTAATACATGTGTCTCCTACACTGCTTGCCTGCCTATGGAGGAAGGAAATAATATACCCAAAAAAGCATTTCTACCATGGATTGTGTGAGACTACAAATAAGCATGGAGTATTAAAATGCATAAATTCCCACTAATTATATCTTAAACAAACATTTAATATCATTCCAGTTTTCACTTCATCATACTAATGAGCTACAAAAAACTGTCCTTTGACCCAACACTTACAGCCTCTAGCAATTTCCTTTCTATTTAGCATATCATGATGTCTTTAGACAACATTTTTGCAGTATGACATTGTTAATAATTTGGTCTTTTAGAAGAAAACAAAATATGGAAACTTTTACAAGGCAGTTAAAATTTTAAGGACTATACTGCCTATGAGGGGTTTGATAAAACAGGAACAGAAGCATCAATGTGACTTTTGAACACAGAATTTTATGATAAATGCTTATAATTCTTTTTATTTCCTCTCCAACTTTCTTGCTTATGCAAATATTTTGCCTGTTTTCTTCAAAAGAAGATAGACCTCAGAAATGCATACTAACTCATGGTGATAAACTTGCAGGTACTTTCTTCCTCTAGTGATAGGGTCCTATGTGATTTCACAATTCAAAAAAAATCTTTTTAATAGCTATGAGCATCTTTAGAAAATTCTTAAAAGTGATCTTATTAAAAAAAAAAACCCAGGTACTAGAAATAACCTCAAAGTTTAAAATAAATATGCTAATGGTGGACAAAAACCAAAGTGTTTTTTCTTCTTCGTCCTGCACCTAATTTCTTCCCTCTCCTGACTATCTGACAATACAAATGTAATCTGCACTACTGCACACTGGCAGCAGCCCACAGTCTGTCACGTATTTACCTTCCCAATGCAGGTATAAAGTAACAGTGGTTAATTATCTTCTCCCACAAAGGAATTATGCTATATGGAATCCACAAAATGCACTTACGGTAAAAAAAATGTGTTGAAACTTCATTGGATTCGAATGCAGAAGAAGGGATCCGAATGCAGTTTTACAACTCTCTTCCAGCTAAGCCGGGACTGATGTTCATTTAACTCTCTTTAATTGTGCATTCTGTGGGTTGTATTAATGCATTTTTGCAGGAACAGAGGAATGTGCTTCAATTATGGGCTGATTTACAGCTTAGTTGTAAGGACACTCTATTGGCATAAAGGAGACATGGAATTGTGGTCACTCCTTAAATTAAGAAGGCTTCAAACATGATTTCTCATTTTCTGGATGAATTGTGAAACTACTGCTATATAAAAATTGGTCAGTGGCATCGCCGCCCCACTAAGTGAAAAATAAAACAAAACAAAAAGGATATTTTTTGTTCACCCAAAGGGAAAGATTTCAGCTTCTGGCTCTGGAGTTGTGCATGTCAGTCCCACATGGCTGCAATACTCAGGGCTCCAAGAAGGCAGAGAAGCTCTGTGTGGAGGCAGCGTTTCAAGCACATCTTTCCCTTCAGCATCTCTTTCCATAGGTCAGTGCAGCTGTTCCCTGTCTGGCGACTTCACAGCTGTGAAATCCATGCCAGGCTTTCACAAAGCACTGTATGCGGGTGTTTGTGCATGTGGCCAGACTTGACCAAGAAAACAACATGAGAAATTATAAGGCATTACAGTTACCAAAGGGGAGTAAAGTATGGGTAATCCTGACTCGTGGTTACCCTAGCAAACCAGCAACTTGAGAAATGGCATACATCAAAAAACAACATTATCAAGAGTAAATACATTATGAGCATCAGAAAGGGATCCTTGCAGGTTATCAGCTGAAGAGAGAGCACCTTCCTAGCCTGGCTAGACTAGCAGGCTCCCTTGCAGGGAGCAAGCTCACTATGGCTCAGAGCACACACACAGTCACGGGCTGCAAAGCACTTTCATTTCACTGTTGTGAATTTTAATAAGCTATAAGCACTTAGCCTGTAAGCTGATGAAATTTCTAGATTTGCATCCTTTTCTGGATCTAGTAAGCTAAGGAAAAGTATTTGTTTCATAATCCTTGTTTCACAGACGAGGAACAGGATAACGGAACAGGGTAATCCGCGTTAATTTGCAGGGGCAGTTGGAGCAAGGGACTGGAAGCCTGGCCTACAGGAACTTTGCCTAGGCCAATCTAAACTTCACAGTCCAAAACAAGGAAAACTTTCTGCTGCTATCTTTGCAGTGCTTACCAGGTCCTGCAGTTTCGTATCCATGAATTTACCCGGCAGAAGCATGACAGTACTTTTATTTTAGTATTTTTTCCCAGTGGAAATAATCAAATGATTACAATTAATCAAACAATTAAGTATTTTGTTGAACTAGGACTTAAACAGAGGAGTCACAGGACAGCTGATGGCAAGACAGAACTGATGCATTTTAATCTTCCTGTTCTCCTCGTGAATACTTCACAGGACATAAGATACTGTTTTGAAAAAAAAATGCATTTTAAGCACAGTTTGTTCCATAATCTGTATCACATATTTGGCAGGCTATGCAACTTTGATAATGGAAAATAAATTATCGCGCATAGAATACAAAAATGTTAATTACCCTTTTCATTGGGTTCAGCTAAATCCATGTTTTATAATGGATTTAGGCATATGGAACTGCAGCCCAGAGGCTGAAATAACAGCTTGTCTTACAGATCATAGAAAGCATGTTCTTGATGCATCTTCAAAATGACCTTCTGATGGGAAGAGAAAGAATGGAAGTATAGATGCTGAGTGAGTATGTGCTGCACACTCAATTATAATTACTGGAGGAATTGGTCTGAGCAAGAATGTATTAGCAGATCATGTTAATTATTTAAGAAAGAACAACAGAATAAATTTGCATGCAGATGTTATATATGGAAAGCAATGGCACTTAATCTATGTAATATAATACCTTAAGCAATCACATTTATTTTATGGACGTGCAAAACTGATGAACAAGAAGGTGACTTTTTAGTGCAGATGCACTTCAGGCATTGATTCATTAACAATACAAGTATGAATAATAAATACTTGAAATACGCTGTGCTTCTCATATCTGTCCCTAATGAGAATGTAATTAAAAGTAAGTTGCAAATGTGAAGTCTTGTATGAAATAAAGTTCTTAAGCAAAATTAATATTATCTACAGTCAATTGGCAAAAATGTTTTCTTTAGACATGAGCAATTCCATAATCGTAGGGATTTGTAGATGATATTTACTAATTAGCTCATATTTACTAATTAGCTCAAATAGGTTAGAAACAAGAAATGATTTTTATTACCTGCTGAATGTTATAAGGCAAGGAAGATAGTAAAAGGAGACTTTGTGACTTGAAATATAACAGGTTCTAAATGTAAGTGACCTGTATGGCACTCATTTCAAGGTTAATGGAGTCCCAATGACTTCCTGATACACACAGGACAACACAGCAATTAAGACACATAGAAGGGTTTCTGCTTTTGATTCCATGAGTCTAAGTGGGGAGCTTCTCATTCCCCTATCTGTATTTCAGTAAACTAAACTACAAATCTGCTAATTCCACCTGCCTTTTGACTATCCCATTCCAGACAAAAAGTACTTTTACCTGAAGTCAAAGGCTTTTTTTGTAACCCAACATATTCTAAAACTCCTCTCTACGAGGTTTAGCTGTCAGCTCCCCACTCAAAGAGATGTAGCTGATGCACGGCCTTGAAGGCTGTTTATTTATTTATTTATTTTTTAACCCTTGGAAGACCTCAACCTCTTTCTGTCAGTAAATTTAAGATCAGGGTACATTACCTAGCCCTACCCCAACCTCTTCTGCGGGTGCTGGACTCTGAACTACACATTGACTTTCATGGGAAAGTAATGTGGGCCTGCAGGCAAAAGAGAAGAACCATAGAAAAGAACAGTCCACGTATCTGCAGACAGAGGATATTTCCTTCTTGATTTTGAATATTGGCCTTAGTATGACCTGCACCATACATTTGGAGTTAAAATCTTATTCTTCAGTGGACAGAGCAGACCTCAGAAGTTGATAGAAAATCCTCAAGAGCAATCAACTTTTAATGACGAGCCCCTAGAATCGTAAGTTTTGACTTTTAATGATTTTCTGTAGAGAACACCAGCACTTCTCACCTCAAAGGATCAGAAATAATTAGGTAACTAAAATAATTCAAAGTTAGGGCTTGTTATTTTTGAATTCTCCATGCTCATTGCAGATGTTTTTCTGTAATAATTAAGGCGCTCACTTTTCACTGTGTTGCGGAGAGAGTTTGCTCCTCTGAATGACACAGGAGCCCTGAATCTTGCACCAACCCAACCCTGGGAGAGCAAGTCGTTCCCTCCTGCACTTGTAAACCTTTTATCCCCATTGGACAGATAAATTCCTTCCATCTATCCAGTACCAACAGGGTGATTATGTCATTCCTACCTCTCCTTATTCATTCCCCCTGACTTTCTGATACTCTTTACTCCTTTAACTTGGGATGCTGTGATAGTCACTTCTCCCTCTTGCAGACAAGAAGAAGAGTCTGAAAAAAATCTCCTTTTCTTTTCAAAAGTGTGGGGATGATGACTAAAGCAGCATTCCCTGTCTTTTCAGAGTTGAAAGATGAACAGAGCATCCTGTATAGCTACATCTCTTTTCCTTCCCTGGAAGAAGGGAAGGCTGAAAAGGAAAAAACAGAGAAGCCATCTTTGCCCTTCAAAAAAAGTTACAATTCTTCTGAAAATGACTGTGGATAGCTGTGAAGAGAGAAAGGGAAGTAGACAAACATTTATAGGAGTTTCTCCGCAGTCCCAAGAAGGCTGAAGCTTCTCACTTTGGTCTCAGCCACATCTCTGTTACCTACAAATTTGTCTCAGTCGGCCATATTTGAGACTAAAAGAGGTTGTGACACTAGAGCATAAACCTCTGCTGCAACTGGTAGTGCACAAGGAAGCAAAGCTCGAAGTAAAGTTCAGGGGAGGTTTTTCTGTATGAAGGGAGGTCAAAATTTGGAAAAAAAAAAAAAAAACAGGCCAAATAAATAGGCAGGAAAAGTTGTCTGACCCAAGGACAGAAGTCAGATAGCAGTGAAATTAAATGAGCAGCACTGCATTCTAGAACTTGTTGATTTCCTTGGGCCTCGGAATTCCTTGTTTTTAGGAAAAAGCATTGTGTGAATAAGCTTGCTTTACCTGCAGCCTGCCCCAGAAGGCAGTCCCTACCTGAAGCACAAGCTCCTTGCAGCTAGTGAAGCCTGAGATGAGCGTTCCTACATAACTGTGAGCCTGTGAGAGCTGCTGCGCTGGGCTCTGCTTTGTGTGGGTAGCTTGGGAGGCTTTACTGGGGGAGACAAACATCATGCAAGAGGACACAGCAGCATGCTTGAGGTTGTAGGTTTGTAATTTAAAATCTCATTATGGCTAGAATATTTCCTCTTTTTGATGCTTTTCCTTTTTCTTTTTTCTTTTCTTTTCTTTTTTTTTTGGTAAAACAAACCTGTTAGCTATGAAAAAGTTTTACTTAGAGTTAGAGCCACATACATCTCTGATCTGTAGGCTGTTTTTTGAAATTCAAATGTTTTATCACAATCAGGATACTCTGAAAAGACTACTGTGACTATTGCCATGCAGAGTTTAAATTTTTAGCCTTCCAGTTATAAAAGACTATTTCAAAAGACTCTCAGTTGCTTTTGTTAGCAACACTACAGTCATAAACATTACCAAACAAGAAGTACTATATATATAAGTGTTGAAATGTTTGTTAGTAAACAGTTGGAAATACAAATCCACAAACCATTAACTTAACAAAAAAACAAAGCGTTCATTTAGACAAAAACAGGGAGCACATTCTTTTTTCTTCTGTGTTATGCAAAGAATAATATTACTGCCCCCACCTCCCCAGGTGCTGTAATTAATGTATTAATTATTTGAAATTAATGGGATAATATTTGGCATCACATTCAATGTGTTTCCTTCATTTTTTTTCTGTTGTTTCATGATATGTTTCATGATATGTTCTGTAGATAAGTATTCCCTTCCCCACAACTTGGTAGGGAGTGAGGGCTACAGCATAAAATTTAATACAGATTATATTCTGGAAATCATCCAACTAGGATTTCTTTTACAATACTGTCTGTCCTTCTCATTGCATAAATGAGAGAGAAAAAGAATTAATACCCATTTTTGGAGAATGCAATGTGAAAACACAAATTTCTTCACAGAGCAATGCTGTGCATAAATATCCTTGCTGTCTACAGGCAAGCTGCCAACGGGCAACTTGAATGTTTAGTGCCTATTAAAGTTTTGCCCATCTATTCTGAAACTAAAAAGAAAGTTGCTTTTAATTTAACATAACCATTTGAAAAGGAAATGATGAAATATGTTTCAGCTACATCTGATGCTTCTGAAACTCTGCTAGGTGAAAGTCATTTTGCTAACATTGCTCATTGCTCATTTCAATAGGTTTTCCAGCTGCTGCAGTGCCAGCAGAATATGAAGCAAAATTTATAATGTGAGCATTAACTTTTCCATTCAAATACCTATATTAAGTGTTGATTTTCATCCAACCTGAGTGCAGCTGGAAGCTGATAATGAAGTCTAAACTGAGCTCTAATGTCACTGGTGTAATAAACATGATAATTTTCTTTGCAGCAACAATTAATGGTAGATACACAATTATTTTGAGCAATCAAAAATTTAAGCCAATTTGTCTCAGGTACATCTGTACCAACCCTGTAATTCCATTGAGGCTGCAAGCATGTAGGTGGAAAAGCAGTCTTATTTTCAATGAGGTTGCATCTCATCATTGTGTAAATTTTTGAAACACATTCCTGAACTGAGTGACCTTCTCCTTAGAGGGAAAAATAACTGTGGCTACTCAGTAGCTACCAAAGAAAAGGATGAGGGAAAAAAAATTTTGAAGCTACTTGATGATAATGTATTTTTGCAAGCAGAAAGCAAATCTCCAAATACTACATAATTTTACTTGTAAATAAACTACAGATACTGCTCCAGTTACAGGTCCGCTATAGAAACCTATTGCAAGCTACAATCTGAGAACTTCAATTTTCATGCATTCTTCATTTCTTAAAATATACAGCAGTAATGGCAATTAAAAAGGAAGGACTAACGGGAAGCTATAACAATATGTGCCATTTGCAATAGACAGAAAAAGGAGCAGGATTTTAGACATATAGTTATTCTGAGTTGAAATGTATTCTCCATACAAAAATTTCCAGTAAAGGCAAATGCGTAACAAGCTGCTACTAGCTCTCAAACATATGCAGTCACAAAAACAAAATATGTAGGTGTTAAGCAAAGTTTCAGTGGAGCAGTGCAACTTAGCTTTTGCCTAATAATAGCTGCTCCTCCCCAAGTTTCACCTTTCCAAGACAAAAAAATCAAACCCATCAAGGAGAATGTAGAATAGAAATAATTAACAAAGCCTGTATTGTCTTTATGTTGTCCAGATAGCTTTCATAAGCCTTGAAGTATTTTGAGCCAAATCAGAACCTTGACCCTGCTCTGTCCCTCTGCAGCTCCCCCTGCAGATCCTGGTATCAGATTCCCTGCCTTAGAGAGAAAGGAAATTTGAGGAAGATGGAAAGTCCATAGGGAGCAGAGTGACAGTGAAGATAGACAGAAAAATAGGTTCACTGCCTTATACTACAATATTAAATGTTTTTATTCTTTCACTCATTGCTGCAGCTTTCCCTTACTGAGACGGCGCTCCAAGGAAGAACAAATTTAATTTAACAGAACAGTGTATTGTAAAATATCACATATTTGCTTGTCATAAGAGATAGATATGTGGATAGTATCCACATTTATTCCATAATTAAATAACTGTGAATATTCACAGTTATTTAATTGCTTAGTCATTTCCATGGTGCCATACTGTTAGCTCATGTTTAATATTTGTGTTCATATAAAGCTTTTTTTTTTTTTCCAAAATCCAGAATTTCTAATGCCATGTCCCTGTTTCTGTTAGCACTTAAATTTATTTCAAAACTTCATCACCCTTTCTTTACCACATGCATGAACACCACTCACAACAAGCTACCTCATTATAGGAGCCCTGGGGTGTATCACACTTTAATAAAACTATTTTCTATAAAGAAATAATCACATATTCACATGAATACCATGCAAAGTCAGATGCTTGGTCATTGAATAGTCTCCAGCAGCAGCAAAAGCACTAAAAGAGCTAGGCCACCAATAGGTATTGGGTGGATCTCAGTGGCAAGTGTGGGATGAGCAAGAGAATGACCCACAGGCAATAGAGCTTTCTATGCAGACCAAAGGAGTGTAGAGATTGCTTTCCATCCTTCTCCCTCTTCAAGTCCATGGTGCACCTTTTTCACACAAATTAGTACAAAACAAACAGATTCCTAGTGCTGAGTCACCATAAACAATTCCGATGAAAATGTCATCTAGTAAATTTGAAGAAATTAAGTATATATTAATGGAAATATTTCATCTATTGCAGTTATCCTCAAATATTGGCAACACTACAATACCTTCTTCTGCAATAAGGCTTTATCAGTGAGTAAGGTCTTATGCAAAAACAGGGCATATGACTTCACCATCAACAATACAGGTTAGTATTGAATGACAGGTTTGTATTAGATAACTTATTAGGTTTTTTTTTTCTGGGTAATTCATTATCATATCCACGTGTATAAAATACGGAACCTTCCAAATCAGGTATGAATACAGAAGCAAAATCTTCACTTTGCTTTTGAAGAGTAAACTGAAAGTTGGATTACATTGCTGATTATCCATAAAACCACAACAGTGGCAGACAAGTATATAACCAAATAAGTATGCCATTACTTAACCAAAACAAGTGGTCTTCTACTTCACTGAAGAATAAAAGAAAAAAATGAAAGCAACCACACCTAGTACAAGCTACAATCCCATCAATGGGTATTAACAAAAGGGCACACTGAATCCAGACCAAAACATCATTACTATTAGCTGCAACAAGCAAAAGCATAATGTTATGTTTACCTTAAAAAGTAACATTTGTAAGAAAAAGTTCATTTAAAAGTTCATCGCAATATTTTTAGGAAGTTCAGTCCTTGTAAAGCACTGTTTCATATTAAGCTGTGATGCTGACAAAACTTAAAATCAAGTGTATGTTTGCGTGCATGGTATATAGTATAACAAACCATGTTAGCAAAGCCACGCTTTCATGGTTTGACGAAACACAAAGTATCACTAGAATATCCGCCAGTGAAACTTGCTGTGTTGGCATGCAAAATCCAGATAAACTTGGCTGTCCCCAAAGCAGCCAGGCTGCCTAGCCTTGCTGATAACTGCAAAACGACCTGCGGAGGGGTAGCATTACCACGTCTGCTACCTGAGCTGGCTGGCAGGGAGATACGCTGATAGCTCTGAAAGCTGTAACCTTCCCAAGCAGACACTCTTATTTTATACCTTGGGCAGATCTGCTGCTTGAGAACCACTAGAACCACTATAATAACAATATATGAACATGCATCATTGCTTCGTATTAAGTAACTGAATAGATCACATATCTCTCTGTGGTATTTGTAATATTCTCTTATAATTCAGGGAAGAGCTGGGGAAAAGGAAATGACATAGTTTCTTTTATTCTGTCTAGTCCTAAAACATCCACCCTAGCTGTAATAAATTGTTCACTGATCTCCCTTTATCTCCTGTATACACAGAGCTGCCTCAGCAAAACCTGAAGGCCAAACTTCTTGGCTTTCAGGATTGTTAGAAAAACTCACTCATGTACCTCAGTATCTTTGCCAATCCATCTTACTAGTTCCCTTATAACAAATGCTACAGACAGTATGAAATTAACTAAGTATATATAGGGTTGAAGAAAATTACGAAGGAGCTTTTGCTGGTCCCCCTGCAGCAGCGCAATGCCTTGGCAGTGACTGTCAGCAGGAGTTCTGGAAATAGCTGAAAGGAGCATACAGGAAGAAAATCCAAAGAGTAAACGATTTTTAGTCACTACAGACGTGAGTTATTTTCAAAGTGGCGATGCGATGACAGCAGCTTCTGCAATCTCCTGATTTATCCAGAAACAAGTGAACTAAGTGACTCCCCTGTTTCTTCTTCTTCATTTTCTGTTTATTTTTTGCTTAGACCACCATATCAAACGGTGCCTTTCAATAGACATAGGTACTTCTGGGCTGGAGACACTCACCTACAGGTGCTGCTCGCTCAGCAGCCGGTTCCAGTTCATAAAAGTGCGGGTGACAAGGAGTTTCCTCTGCAGAGTTATCCCCCACACATACTCTGACAAGGCCTGCATGTTTTCCAGGATGGCCACGTGCAGCTTGGTGTCCTCCACCTTGACGAACTTCACAAAGTCTGTGGCGAGCTGACTGCAGTCCGTCATGTTGAGCGGCTCTCTCACCGACCTCCTCACCGCGACGTGGAGGTTGGTGCCCTGGACACAGTGCATCTGCACGAGCAAGAGCCCCGTCACCTGTGGGGTGACGGGAGTGAGGGCGAGAGTCCAGTCGGACTTGCAGAGGCCGTTCCAGCATCCTGAAAGCTCATACCGGTGAGCCTCCATGCAGGCCATGAAGACCTGCACCTTCCGCAGGCTTTTCCAAAGATGCAGCAGTTGCCGGCAGGGAAGTGACGCCTCATGTAGGCAGCCAGGCCCTTGTGGAGCTCCCTTCGGCGCAGCTTCCCCTCATCCAGCGGCACGTCGTGGGGACGGTATTCGCTGACCACCCCACTCATGTGGTCAAATGCAAAAGACAGCTGGTCCTGTGGGTCGAAGAAGTGGTTCCGCCTAAATTGTTGTAGCGGGTCGCCAGCACAGTGTGGCCATTTATTCACACTGGGGCAAAGTGGCTCTGGCTGAACTGGGCACCTGCATGGGTAACCTTGTGCCTCAGCAGCTCCTCATCGCCCACCAGCGCTTGGAGGTCCTGGATGACCTGGACAAACTCACCAGGAGGGGCCTGAAGCAACAGGCTGCAAACCAGACCTGCCTTATCTGGTGGCAATGGCCCTAGCCTTGGGCACATGCCAGGGCTCCCTAACAAGTGGGCAGATCGTGGCAGGGTACTTGGTGGCTCCAAAGGCAGCGTGTGATGGTAACTGGGCAGTGTGAAAGGGTGGCTGGACAGTATAGGATGCCAGACGGGCAGTGCAAAAAGGTGCCTAGGCAGTGCGAGATGGCGGATAGGCATGGTGAAATGGCAGCTGGGTGGCACAAGATGACTGACAGGCAGTGCAAAATGGTGGCCAGGAAATGCAAGATGGTGGCCAGGCAGCTTGAGATAGCAGCTGGGTAGCATAAGATGGTGACTGGACAGCTGGAGATGGTGACCGAGTATCTAGAGATGGTGGCCGTTTGTGACCTCACAGCGGCATCGGAGCAGAGCCCCAGTGGGGCCAGCCACGAAGGCAGTGCCGGGAGCTGGGGGGCCAGGGTAGGGGGTGGGCACCAGGGCCAGGGAGGAGAGGAAGGCCCCTGTGGGGCTCTGAGCCGAGGTGATGTCCTGCTGCACGCTGCTGACACCACCGCAGTGAGGGGAGCAGGAGCCGGCGATGCGGAACGGCCATGGAAGAGAACAAATATCCTACATCTTGGATTGCCTTTGTCCCATGCCACCAAGGCCACATGCCTGCCTGTCCCGAGGGGAAGGGGCCCAGCGGCCTCTGGGGACCAGCTGAGCCCTTGCAGCTGCGCTATGCACCTGCGGCCTCCCACCCAAGGGCCTCTTTCACCCCTGCCTGCCCTCGCTTTTAATTTGATGATAACCTTCATCTTTCCTCATTTTGTCACTCTTCAGGCATGGGCCCCTCCCTGCACCCTATTTTAAAAGGCACCGAAATGGGTCAGAAATCTCCTTAACGTGATCTCCTTTGCACATGGTTTTTGTCCATCATTCAGAATGAGTTCAGAAGCGGGAAGATCAATTTAGACAGTACGATGAAACTGCTCGATAAACTCCAAATCCCTTTTGATTACGTTCATGTGAAACACATTTTTAAGGTGAGGAATGCATAGATTAATCAGTTACCTACATTTACAAGGTCAGTTGCACGAGTGAAATATTAAAAACTAGCTGATCTTGTTCTGGTTCAGGAGAGGAGATTAAGCTCTGGACAGTCAGAAACTCTCAGATCATGTCAAGTTGTAGAGGAAAACATCAGTATTTCCTCAAACAGGGTTGTTCCTCTCTCCTTGTTCTCTGCCTTGTCCTGCCAAGGTAAAAATAGTTGTGGGAGCTCAGTCCTTTTTAAAAGTGAGGGCTGCTGCCTGTCATTTTTTTTTTTTTTCAACCTCTTGTGCTGCACAGAGAGAGAATTGCCAGCCTGGAGGACTTGAAACTCCTTATCATTGTTTTTCCACGGACTTTGCTTTCAGAGAGAAATTTTAGAGGATCAATTTGCGGGCATAGAAGAGAATAATTATTTGAGGAACTGACCTGCATAGAACAAGTCTACTCTAATTATGTTTAACAACACAACATAGTTATCAGTATCATCTAATTGTTCCTAATGGTGCAGCTAGTCATTCTTTGCTTTTGAGGGAGTCTGGAGTATTTTGATTGTTTTTTCTTTGTCTGCAGTTGTTCATTCTTACAATAGTTTGTAAAAATAATCAGCAATTTGAAAGGATATCTTACTACCATCATTTGCACTAACTATACATCAATAGTTAATGGAAGGGTTATACAGGACTAAAAACAGATTATGTAGTTTTTAAGGAACCCACTTTTTTCTTTTGTTTATTCTATTTTAATTTATTTTAAAAACCTTTAACATTTTTATGTTAAAAATGTTAAAAGCCATTTTCTATAGTTATGTCATCCCCAGAACACTAATTTCAAAGCACTTGTGGGTGCTGTAGTATTGTCTGCATAACTTGCATAGAAGATTAATTTTTTTTTGCCCAACTTCATTTTGCGGCAGTAACTACATAAAGTTCTCCTAAGTCCTGATAGAGTTGATATTTCTTTTTATGTTTTTCAGATATGAGTAAATTTGCAGATTGTTAAAGACATTAAAATAGATGGAAGATATCAATCTTAGATTCAGGATTTTTCAAGCAGTGAAGAAAATGTATTATTAGTGTTTGCATTGAATTATTTCTTGCTGATGATTCTAGTTACACATGATCATTAATTTTCTCTTAAACCAACTCCAAGAAAATACTTAAATACTGATTTGTAAAATGATTTGGTTAGAACTCCCCATGAAACTTGCATTTGTTCCTGTTTTGGTCATCTAATACAGTTTTGCACTTATAGTTGTACTCTTTCAGACATATGTTACTTCATAGGGAGAATCTCATAACGTACCTTAGGCCCCCTTACCACATGGCCTCCCTTGAAAAGCAGTTAGTCGAGCAGTGAAAGAAAATCTGCAACGATGACAGCCAGAGCCCAAGTAGAGTGTTTATTAAAAGATGGGGGGAATGAGAGGAGGAGGCCATGTTATTAGGTGCTAAAATCTGTCCTTCCCGGTAGTCGCAATCTAGGGAGACAACCATTATGAATTCGGCATTTTGCTCAGCTTACAGGGATAATTGGTGGGGCAATGGAATGACATTTATTTATGATCTTTGCACCTTCTTTTTTTTTTTTTTTTTCTGAATAAAATCCCCATTTGTCTTAATTTGGCAACTTTTAAGAAAACACAATGCTACACAGTTAGAAACATCTACGTATGGTTCACAAATACACATTTTGTATAGAAAATTTTAATGGATAAATAGCACTGTCAAGCCTGAGGAAAAATGTACGTGCCAGAAACAGTAATAAACAGGATTCTGCTCAGCCTCTCTGACCCTTTTGATTTTTCTAGTAGCTTTTATACTCAAGCATTGAAATTAATAAATATGCTAACACTTTATAAACTGTATTTATGAAAACAAGCTTATGGTTTAAGAATTCAGAATGTGCAAATAAATTAGTAGGAGTTAAACATTCTGGTCTGTTAAGAATGGTAGATAATACTGTAGGTTATTATAAAGTATCTTTTCTCCAGACTTCAGATAGTGATTCTCATTTGACATACTGAAGGACTTGGATCTCATGATAATTTAGTCAACCTTATTTCATTTTTTATATTAATATTTACTGCATATTGTATGTAAATTTAACTGAAAGTGTTTACAATATGGTTTATGTTTCAATTGGGCTGACATAATTCTTATGCTGTGGACTTGAAATATTGAATTGTATTTCAGTGGTGTATTATATAACATGTTTTAATATTGTATATGCATTATATAAATTACTGTAATTGTTAGATGCTAATTTTGTCACACAGTGTATTTTAGTTTACATAAAATATTTTTAATCACAAGGACAAATTTTAAAAGTTGCACGTATAGAAGTTCTTTACCTCTGTGATAAGTTTTAGTGGACTGTTGTTCATCTGTGCTTGAATCTTTGCAGACCTTTTACAGACCTTTTTTTTTTTTTTTTCAGAAAACCGTTGACAAACGGAAGGCACCAACTATTAACATAGAAGACTTCAGGGCAATTTATCGAACTCTTGTACACAGACCTGAGTTCCATGAACTTTTCTGCACTTATGCGCCAAACAAGAAAGTTCTAGCTGACACCGAGCTAATCGCTTTCCTCAAGAAAGAACAATTTGAAACAGAAGCTAATGAAACAACTGCCTTAGAAATTATTTCAAAGTATGAACCCATCGAAGAAAGTATGTATCATCTGAGTATTTGATTTTAAGTTACTTCTTGTGGTTCTATCATTTCCAGTGTTTTCTTGTATACTTGTCTGACTACACAAATGAACATTTTACGGAAAGCTGATGTGTATTATTGTGAATGTGAATATATTTACATGAATATATATAGTACATACATTTAATTTATATCTTTAATTACTAAGGATGTGATGATATAAGAACTATTATTACCATAAATTTGCAGTGCATATTGCTCACTGTTAGGACATTGCTTCCAGATCATTCTCAGTCCTTGCTGCGGTTGACTGGTTCAAAACCTACAGGTAGACTGCTTTGAACAAAATGCAAGTTTAGTAGAATTGATGAGCTGATAGACACTGTGCTAAATCTGAGTGCACAGTAAGACATATCAATGGCCATTATTAGGAAGTTTGAATTTTTAGGTTTAGCTAAATGTCTAAAAATCATTTTGCCTTGGAAATATAAGTGAATATAGGAATATAAGTGTTTGAAAAAAATAGAGATTAAAAAATTAAATTAAAAAAAATAGAAATTATGTTTTGTTAGCAATCTGTCTGGTCAGCACAGGATATTTCTTTTGGAAACTGACACATCTGCATGTATTTTCAGGAGTATCTGACATACTCCTGAAACATAGACACCTGCACTCAAAGTGTCTATGTTTGAGTGGTGTATAGCAAAAAGTCTGAATCTAAGAATCCTCTAATTTGTAGATGTTGCAGAAGGGAAAAACTTCTAAGGATATATCTACTCAGAAAGATTGAAATATTGGATAGTTACACTTGAGTTTGCTCTCAGCTGGATATCGTTGATAAAAATATACATGATATACTAAAATACCCATTGAATTTTTCAGATGGAAAGGGACCTCAGTGATTTAGTTCAGCCCTCTGCTCAGAGGAAGGTCAAAAGTGAGTTCAACCCAGGTTGCTCTGGAATTTTTCTACTTGAATCTTGGAAACCTCTAAAGACAGAGACCACAGATTCTGGGGGCAACTTATTACACTTCTTGACTGTCCTTGCAGTATTTTTCTCCTCCTCCTTTTACCAAGTCAGAACTATTTCTGTTTCAATCTATGTTTGCTGTCTCTTTTATTCCTGTGACCCATCTCCATAAAGAGCTTGTCTCTCAACTTGAAAAACTCTTAGTAAATACTAGAAGATTCGTACTAGATCTTCCCTAAGTCTTCTCCAGATGGAAGAAGCCCAGATCCCTAGTTGTCTTCTCACAGGTCATGACGTCTGGCCTTCTGCTGGACTTGCTCCATTTATTCAACAACTTGATCATACTGAGAGACCCAAACCTGGACATGTATGTGGTCTAAAAAAGGCCAAGTAAAGGGTAGTAATTAATCCCCCTTGGCTATTCTGCTGTGGATCCTGCCCAGTGTACTGTTAACATTCACTGTTGCAAGGGCTCACTGCTTTCTTATATTTAGGCTATCAACCTGCAGGGGCCTTGGATCGTTTTCAGCAGAGCTGCCCACCAGCCAGTCAGTCCCCAGCCGGTATCATTGCAGAAGATTCATTCTTCACTCATTAAGGACATTATATTTGTTCTTGTTGAATTTCAGGTTCCTGTTAGCCCATTATTCTGGCCTGTCTAGGTCCTTCTGAATGGCAGCTCTGCCCTCAAATGTATTAATTGAATCCCCAAATTGGTATTATCTGCAAGCTTGATGAGGGAGAATTCTCTCTCACAGAATAACAGAACAGTGATTCTGCTCCAGTAGGATCAACTAGAGCAGGCTGACCAGGACTAGGTCTAGTCAGGCTTTGAATATCTCCAGGTATTGAAGTTCTACAACCTCTCTTGTCATGCAGTTGAGTGTTTCACCCTCACTTGAAGAAGTTCAGATGCAATTTTTTCTTGCATTTCAGTTTGTGCCCATTGCCAATTGGCTCTTTAGTTTGCTGTCACTAAAACACCACTGAGAAAACTCTCAGGCTTTTATTTTTTTTTTTTTATTTTTTTTTCCCCTCTTATCAGATATTTATAAACTTTCATAGACTGAACTTCTCTTTTCCAGACTAAACAATTATGGATCTCTCAGTCTCTCCTCAGATGTCTTCAGTCAATTAATCTTCTTTCTGAGCTTCCCTGGACTTGCTCCAATCAGCCAATACCTTTCTTTTATGGGGAGCCCAAAACTGGACATAGCACTTCAGATGTCATCTCACTGGAGCTGAGTAGAGGGGAGAGATGAGCTCCCTTAACCTGATGGCAATGCTCTTTCTAGTGCAGCCCAGTGTGATGCTGGACATCTTTGCCATGAGAGCACAATGTTGGCTCATGTTCAACTTGTCCACCAGATCTTTCCACATCTTTCTCTACAAAGTTGCTCTCTAGCTGGTCAGCCCCCAGCCTGGACTGGTACGCAGAACTATTCCTTCCGAGGTGCAGGACTTGGCATTTGCCTTTATTGGGCTTCATAAGACTGTTGTTTGTCCATTTCTCCAGCTTGTCAAGTTGCCTCTGAATGCCAGTGTAACCAGCTGGTATATAAATCATTCCTCCCAGTTTTGTATTGCTTACAAACTTGCTGAGGGTGCATTTGGTCTCATCATTCAGGTCTTTTATGCAGATATTAAACAGTACTGACCTTGGTATCAACCATCCCATGCGGGACACCACTCATGACTGACCTCCAGCTCGACTTTATGTTGCTGATCAAAAACCTCGGAGCCCACTAGTTCAGCTAGTTTTCAGACCACCTCATGTCCACTAATCTAGGTGTACTTCATCAGTATCATCTAAGAGGATGTCATAGGACACACTGTCAAAATCCTTGCTAACGTCAAGATGAGCAACAATCACTGTTCTCCACTCATCCACTGAGGCAGTCATCTCATACTAGGAGGCTATCATATTGGTTAATTATGATTTCATCTTCGTAAATCCATTCTGATGACTCTTTATGACCTTGTACTTTGCATGTCTGGAAACAACAACCAGGATAAGGTGCTTCATCACCTTCCTGGGAATGGAGGTTAGGCTGGAGGTGAGGTGAGGCTCTGCTCCTCTCCTCTAGCTCATTCATATTAAACAGAACAGGCCCCTAGATGGACCCCTGAGGAACTCCACTTGTAGAGTGGAGTCTATGCTTTGCGTCAGGTAGTCCAGCCAGTTTTTCCTGTAGCAGCCTATCCATCCAGACTGCAACATGCTGACTTGGATACAAGGATGCTTTAGTACATGATGCTGAAAGACTTGCTAAACTTGAAGTAGGCAACTTCTAGTGCTCTGCCCTTGACTGCAGATCTAGTCATTTCATTTTGGAAAAATATGAGGTTGGTCAAGCATGGTTTATCCATGGAGCATCTTTTCTGGGTACTACCTTTTTCATCATGTGCCTAGAAATGCCTTTCAAGAGTTCTTGCACCATTGTTTTCCCAAGGATGAAAGTAAGGCTGACCAAGCTGTAGTTCCTTAGATTTTATTTGCCCTTTTTGCAAATGGGTGCAGCCTTTGTCTTTCTCTGGTCATTGGGACCTCCTCAGATTTTCATGGTCTGTATATGCTAAGTTCTCTTAAATAATCCCTGATTTGATTCCCTTCCACCCTTGGTAGTTACTTTCCTCGTTGAACTGTGCCAGCAGGCACACAGGTCTGGGACACCTTATTGCTGAAGGCTGACACAAAGAAGATATTGGGTATGGTACAGCCTTATCTGTATCCACTAACACTGACCTGCCTGCCTCCTTCAGGCCTTCCTTTTCCTTGTTTAAAATATGGCCAACGTAGTGAAAGAAGTACTACTTGTTGCTCATGATGTCTCTTGCCAGTTTCAATTCTTGTCGTGCTTTGGCTTTCCTAAAGCCATTTCTGCATTTCGGGGTAATTTTTCTATGTTCCTTCTTTGTAGCCTGCCCGCACCTTTGACAAGCAGTTTTGTAGATTATTTTTCATGCTATTTCAGATTTTTTATGCCTCAGCGAATCCATGTCATTTTTTTTTCTTGTTGCAGTAGATGGATATTATCTAATCAGCTTGCACTGGTAATTCACACTGAAAGCTGGAGTTCAAGTTGGATTCTTCCTCGTTTCAGTAACACTTTGCAGACCAAATATTTTTTTCTGAGTGATAAGAGTTCTTTGTCCTGTTGAGTTCAGTATACCTACAAAGCCCATCTTTTTCACATGGAAGGGGTTTTCCATGGCTGCAATTGTTTTTTTAGAAGCAGTTCCTGTTATATGAGTGTTTAAATAAACAAAGAAGTCAAAACAGTACTCTGACCATTATGTGAAAAAGTAACATACACTTAGAATTGTAAAACTCTCATCTTATTTTTCATATATTTTTTTCTATGTCTTAATTTCTTTATTTTCACAGCAGTTTCCATTCTTCTTGCCAGTGTATTCTCATTTCTTTTCTGTTTCATTTATTTATCTCTTTCCCTTGTATTTCTGTTGGTCATTAAAAAACATTTTTTACATAGTTTTCCTCTGGGTACTTATCTGCCATTCTGCTAATCTGTTCAAAAGATTCTCCTCACCAAGCTGTTTCTTTCACTGATTAAAAACAAATAAACCAAGAAGCAAAGAAGATATTAAGACTCAAATGTCCCTTTTACTTACTTATATAGCTCTTCTGATGAAATGCAAGGTCTGGATAGGTACCTGATCACCCTTTCTAAATTATGTTGTAAGAAGTCAGTGATGAGTGAAAGTTTGTTAAAGTCCATGGTATTGGTGCACTTCAGCTATATTCAGTGCTGCTCCAAGTAGTGATGTTGCTTTTCTTCTGCACTTTCCTGGACGTAAGTAGAGGCAAAATTTGCAGCTAAGCTGAAGGAAGCAAAGCAGAACTAACTGTAGTTTACTGTAAGCTGTTACTATGTTCAGTAGAAGCTGAAGATTAGATGTATAACTTGGCTGGCTTTGTTTCCCAGTCTGTGGTACTATGTGAATTGAAAGAGTCTGAGGAAAATCAGAGCTAAACCCAAGGAGAAAGACATGGAAGGTCTATGCTGACAATTCCTAAGAATGGAATCCTAGGAATTCCTAGGTCAGCAATTCCTAGGAACCTATTTTATTGAATATGTTCTACTCTTGTTGAGAACTAATGAGTTTCTTAAGTAGCTGTATATAAAGTTGCTGATTTAAAAGGTTTTTGGTTTGAATCGTCTGTGTTGATGGGGAAGTTAATATCTACAAAGTGGTTAAGCACTCAACCTCCACTGAGTTAGAAAACACAGAATCACAAAATTGCAGAATGGTTGAAGTTGGAAAGAACCTCTAGAGATCATCTAGTCCAACACCCCTGCTCCAGCAGGGACACCTAGAGCACGTGGCACAGGGTGGCATCCAGGTGGGTTTGGAAGATCTCCAGAGAAGGAGACTCCACAGCCTCTCTGGGCAGCCTGTTCCAGGGCTCTGTTACCCTCACAGTAAAGAAGTTCTTCCTCACATGGAGATGAAACTTCCTGTGTTTCAGTTTGTACCCATTACTCCTTGTCCTATCACTGGCCACCACCAAGAAGAGTTTGGCTCATCCTCTCCTCAGGTGTCTGTTCATAGAATCGTAGAATGCTTAAGGTTGGAAGGCACCTCTAGAGACCATGCAGTCCAACCCCGCTGCACACACAGGGTCACCTAGAGCAAGTGGGACAGGACTGCGTCCGAGCGGGTTTTGAAGAGCTCCAGAGAAGGAGACTCCACCACCTCTCTGGGCAGCTTGTTCCAGTGCTCTGTCACCCTCACTGTTAAGAAAATTTTCCTTAAGTTCCTGTGGAACTTTTGATGCTTTAGTATCTGGTTGTTTCCTCTAATTCTATCAGTGGCCACCACTGAAAAAAGGTCAGCACCATCCTCCTCACTCCCTCCCTTGAGGTACTTATAGACACTGATCAGATCCCCTCTCAGCCTTCTCTTCTCCAGGCTGAACAGGCCCAGCTCTTTCAGTCTTTCCTCGTAGGGCAGATGTTCCAGACCCCTGATCATCCTTGTAGCCCTGCGCTGGACTCTCTCCAGCAGCTCCACATCCCTCTTGTACTGTGGAGCCCAAAACTGGATATGTTGATAAGATAAGATCCCCTCTCAATCTTCTGTAGGCTAAACAGGCCCATCTCGCTTAGTCTTTTCTCATAAGATAGGTATTCCAGTCCCTTAATCATCTTTGTCACTCTGTGCTGGATCCTCTCTAGAAGATCCCTGTCCC
This sequence comes from Tinamus guttatus, assembly GCF_059628265.1. Taxonomy (NCBI): domain Eukaryota; kingdom Metazoa; phylum Chordata; class Aves; order Tinamiformes; family Tinamidae; genus Tinamus; species Tinamus guttatus. The sequence continues at coordinate 3,838,838 of NW_028288842.1, forward strand.
TCTTGTCCTGTGGAGTCCGGAACTGCACACAATACGCCAGGTGTGGCCTCACCAGAGCTGAGCAGAGGGGCAGGATCCCCTCCCTTGACCTGCTGGCAACGCTCCTGCTGATGCAGGCCAGGATCCCATTGGCCTTCTTGGCAACAAGGGCACATTGCTGCCTCATGGTTAACCTGTTGCCTACCAGGATTCCCAGATCCCTCCCCATGAAACTGCTTTCCAGAAAGTCAGCCCTGTCCTGGTGCCTGGGGTTATTCCTGCCCAGGTGCAGGACCCCACACTTGTCCTTGCTGAACCTTACGAGGTTCCTCTCTGCCCAACTCTCCATCCTGTCTAGGTCCATCTGAATGGGCGCACAGCCCTCGGGACTGTCGGCCACTTCACCCAGTTTGGCATCATCTGCCCACCTGCTGAAGGTGCACTCTGCTCCTTTATCCAAGTCATTGATTAAATATTGATTGAGTCATCCAAGTCGAATAGCACTGGACCCACTTCTAGGCACAGGCCTAGACTTGGTGCTGTTTATCACAACCCTCTGAGCTCTGCCATCCAGCCAGTTCTTGATCCACTCCACTTAGCACTCACCTAAACCACACTTCCTGAGTTTCATAAGGGTCACATAAGATCTCTACAGCTTTAATTTTTGTCTGGTTTAAGTTTCAAATGCTAAGTCATTTTTTTTTGTTGTTTCTTCATCTGTGAACAAATTGTTAATCTTGTGATTGGAATAATTATATTGAATGAAATAACAGCTGTATTGTTCATGCTCCTTTGATTCCCAGTCAGAGGTAGTTAGTGGAAAGTTCCAGACATGACTGACATGATCATTGATTCATATGTAATGTGTATGTGTAGTAATAGATCATTTTGTGCAACTGTCAGTCTGAATTTGGTGTAAAATATTCATCAGGATGATCTCTTAGACTGATCTACTAGCCTTCGCGTATACATTTGCTGTAAGTGAAAAGGGGAGATTGTGACACTTGATTGAGCAGTTGGCTACTAATAACAACCACTATCTGATAAACTTGATAGCATTGGTGTGTCAAGATGAAAATAAAAATAGTGACTAGATTTTTATATATGCACACAGCATTGAAAAGTTGATCAATAACTTTTAGTCCATTCATAACATTTGCATGCTCAAGGAGAAGAATTTTCTTTCCTATTGAGCCTGAAACCTCTGAAGGATACTTTGGTTAGTTCAGGAAAAATATGGAATACATTGCTTTTCCATTCTTAGTATACAATTTAAAATGGAAAAAGGCTACATGTTCAATTTTTTTGTGTGTGCTAAAGCTTCCATTTTTGGCTTAGGGAGCCATTTTTAGGAAGTGATTCTAAGACTGTAAGTGAATGTGGATCATGCCTGACAGTTGTCTCCCCAAAACATCCACATGTCTGTTTTGTTCTGCAAAAACCTTATTATCTCTTCACTTCATTATAAATTTCAAATAGGAATCTTGATTTTTTGAGATTAAAGAAAAAAATTTCATAGTAACCAAATGCACTTTATCGCTTTTTTAATAAGATTTTATATATCTGTTTTTATTATGGCACATTCTTAAACATTTGCATGAGGTTAGAAACAAGACGAGGATAGGAAGATGGATCCAGTTATTATTTGCAGTACACTGCCTTTCCAAGACCCTGCTCTTTTCTAGGCATTTTGCTGCTAGACAGCACAAAAACAGGTCAAAAGCACAATCCTGCATTGAGAAGCTTGCTTACTTTGTAGATAATTGCATAAGCCTGCTGCATCTTATGTTTGGTCAGATAAAGAATTTGAATGATCCAGAATGTGTTTGGGAATAAAAAAAAAAATCATTAGTTTATTCTTAGCGTATGTGATCTTTTAAATTTGCTTTTCTATGTGCATGCGTGTGTGTGACAGCTGTGTGCTCGTTAGAAGCCATTCACCAATTTAAATCAAATTTGACAGAGAAGATGGGTGCTTCGTTCAGATTCCCGAAGATTTAATAAAAATCAGGTGAAATGAAAAGATGATTAAAAATCTTGACTGAGAGAATGGCTGGACCCTGCTTTATGAGACCTGAAAGAATTCAGATGGGTCATGTAAATACCCAGTTTTAGGAAAAACTTTCACCACACTTTTTCATAATTTAATTGAAAGAAAAGAATATCATTAAATTTCATTACCAACTATCCAAAGAGGATGAGAAGAAGAAAAAGAGGAAAAAACATATAACATGAGCATGTGGATAGATCAAAACAGACAAGATACTAAACAAGACACAACTATCAAGAGACACCGCGTTAACAACAGGTCATTCTGCAAGCAGGCTCATTAAAAGGAAAACCAGGATAATATTGATCCACTACTGAGGTATAAAGTCGCTATCATTATTAATGAGACCAGAGTAACATCTTAGCCAAAAATACGGAAAGAACAATGTAAAACATTTTTAATGACTTAAATAATTTCACATCAGGGAGGACAGACTGACTAATCCATGAGTTCTTAAAACTGATGGTAGCAAACTCACCCAATACAGATCATTTTTGACAACTCATGCTGAATGGATGATGAATTGAAAGAAGAAAGGTCAAATGTAGCACATAATTTAAAAAGGGAAAATCCAGGGAACTAGATACCAGTCAGATCCCAGAAGAATATTGGAAAACATAATAAATGAATAAACAGCCAAAAGGTAGTAGGAACGTTTCCTGAAGAAAGAAATTATGTCTAGTTTCCTTCAATAACAGAATAACAAAGTGGACAAGAGAAAACTGGACTTCATACATTGATGGTAAATATGCCTTCAGCATTCTTTTGCATTTTCATAAGCATCTTAAGGAGGCAGGCAAAAATACAAAACTCATTTTGTAGATACAAAACTCATTAGAAAATTAATCTTCAAAGATAAACATCAGTGATTTGGAGCCAACATAAAAGGTTACATGAGTCTGAGGTTTCACTGAGCACTGTCTTGAGATTCAGACTTCAGTAATGGCATTGATGAACTGATGATAGAATAGAAAGTTTTCTTACTAACTTAGATTTGAAACCAATAGAGAAGAATTTTGAGCATTTTAGGGAACAAAATCATCTTGACAAATTGGAGAAGTAATATAGAAAAAAAATAAAGGCATGAAGTTCTGTAAGGAAAAGCCCTGTGTTCTATGTAAGGACATCACACATCAGGATGTTGGCCAATTGGAAGGAGTCAAAAAGTACAATGAAAACAGACAGAATTCTAGGAAAATCTAACCTAAACAGAAAGATTAAGTGAACCGGATTTGTTTCTTTGAGAAAGCAATGGGCTGAGAGGAGGCATGACAGCAGTCTTCACACACATAGGAGTCTGAGATACAGAGGGGAATAGTACAAAAGACAACGGACAATGTACAGTAAGGAAGATTCAGGGCAAATGTTAAGGAAAATGCTCTAGCAGTAAGATTACTAAGGCACTGAAGTGTTTCTTTTTTTCTATGGAATGTGGAGATTCTTCACTGGTGGGGATGTCTTTAAGAATAGGTTAGACAGAAGTCTGCTAGAAATGGCATTTGTGTGTTTAAAGAGAACAGTGTGTGTGTGACCAGTCTTTGGAAGGTCTCCATCATTTCCTTTCTTTTTCCATTTAGTTTTTTAAAACTTTGCAAAGTTTCCTACTTCAAAAGAATGGACAATGTAGAAATATTTATTTTCTTTGTATTGTCTTCTTCAGAATGATTTTAATGACTTCTTATTTGGATACAAAACTTTTAGTCAGTAAGACTAATTAAAGATTGATTATTGCAACTCTATTCTGTAAATCAGAATTCTTATAAATGTTTTGAGAATTAACAGGTCAGAGAAAGGTTTGCTTTTTTTGGCAAATTTTGTAAAGATTGACCTCTTTAAGCCATTGTAACCATAAAGTAACCTTTGTTTAGTTACTGCTTAAACATCCCCATCCTACTATGCTGACAAAAATAACTGCTTCGTGAAAAGGTTATTTTGCAACAAAAAACAGGAAAAACCCTTGACTAATTCAAACTAGGCTACATTTCAAAGCAAAGATGACTTCAGAAATTATATTATTTGCAAAATTATATCTTTTGAAGTATGACACTGGAGCAGCAGTTGGCAGTATAATGGATCTGTTTGACATTAAATCAGTTAAAAACAAAACAAATGGAATAAATATACTGGTATGATGGCAATTAGCACATTTTGTTATAGAGACAATAATACAATATCCTTGATTTGCTGTTCATCTTTGTAACCAGACATTTATTTTGCTGAAATGCTATTTTTACTTTAAATTATTCTAATTTAAATAATATTTCATCTGTATCTATTTGGAATTTTTCACTATTGAGGAAAATGTTTGCTAGTGGGAATCATAGTTTCTGCAAGGTTTTTTCACCAGTATTTGATTGACCTTTTGGAGAATAATTTCTTTTCTTTCCACAGAGGAAGAAAAGTTATTTTTGTCTATTGACTGGCATATTGCTTTTTAAAAATAAACAACAGCAAATACTTTCTTTTGTATTTTAGCAGAACTGTTGCAGCAGGACTTTTCTTCCTGATGCTCATAGAAGAATAAAAGCATTAGAACATTTTCATATACTGCATCTCATAATTTTGAACTTCATAATCTCCAGAATGTTTTCATTTATGTTGTTCTGTATTAATTAAAAAATGCAGGGAATAGCTATGATCCATTACCTTTAGAAATGTTTAGAATTGGTCAAATTATGGCAAGTATACAGACATAACCATCCATTTAAATTTATACGGGATTTTTTTTGCTTTCTTTTCGTTCAGTGAGGAAAAGAAGGGAGATGTCGTTTGAAGGATTTGTAAGATACTTGAACTCAGAAGACTGTTCAATATTTAGAAAAGATCACAAGATTGTCTACCAAGATATGAACCGGCCATTATGTGATTATTTTATTTCATCTTCTCACAACACCTATTTGATATCAGACCAACTAATAGGGCCCAGTCATTTATGGGGCTATGCCAGGTACTTAGATATTTTTAATTTTTAGAAAATACTCTTTAGCTTTTTTTTAATGAATACTACCTCATATGGAATGTAGTTTGGCAGTAAAGGACAAAAAAATCAAGTGGAAAATGTGAGTGGTACTTTATTTTGTGTGTACATATTTCAATATATTTGCCAAACCATCTGTTCTTGGTCTGAAAAAGATCTAATTTTGCACTTGCATCCATAAAATCTACCTTGCAGCAAATGACATCTATAACATGCTGTACAATATATAATTAAATCAGTTTTTGATTTCAACATGCCATACAACAGTAAGTAACTCCCTGGAAAAATGTAAGATTTCTTGACCAGCTCTAGCCTGATCTATATCTTTGCACAGCCCTTAGGGGCCCAGGATGGCGGGGTGTGTCAAGGATATCTGAGAACAGCGTATATTGCAATGCAATCAATTTGGTAGGAAAAACCAAAGGGTTATGTGGGCACTATGGTAGTCTGGAAGGATAAGAAACTTTGTATTTGAATGTGCAGCATATGACTCCCAAGAGGAAAGGGAAAGCAGAATGCCTTATTGACAAAAAAAGCATTGAGAAAAAGTGAACATAAATGGAGAAAAATGGGTTATGTGGTAAAGTCAAAAGGAATAGGGACAGAAATTTGCTCTGTATGTTCTCTGATGACTTGCAACAATCAAGAGCACTAGTGAATGTTTTCGAACAATGCTAAAAATGATGTGTGGTAAATACTGCATGGCTTAAAATAATTATAGACGTCTTATAAAATCCTCTTCTCTTTCTGCTTAGTTATTGCTGGTGTAAAGGAAATGCAAAATGATAACATAAGGACATATCCAGATAGAGGCCTTTTAAGATATTGTTAGCAAGACAAAGGGCAACATGTAAAGGAGAGATTGGTATCTAGGTAAAATACTCTACAAGAACATTTACACTGGTTGCAAGACAAGTGCTAGAAACCTAGGATATTAAAGAAGTACATTAACTTCTTAAAACTTCAAACAGAGTAAATTTAGGGCATCCATTTAGGGCTTTTCTTTTAGAAATAAGATGTGCTGGAGCAATTGAATTATTCAAAAAAAAAAAAAAATCCACCACCAAATACAACCCAACTCTCTTAAGTGGGTTGCTGATACTTTTTAAGTACAGTGTTTTTTAAAATATTTACATAGTCTTGGAATAATATTAATAATAGAAAGCGTACAAGCATTTCTATTTCAAGAAACTGTTTGCCAGCATTTCAAAATTGTTTTCTTTATAACTTTGTCTCTCATTTTTAATCTTTTAAAGAAGGATATTCACACAATATACCTTCCTTCTCAATACAATAATAAAGTTTATTACCTAACATGCATAAGATAAACAACAGAAAATATAGTTTGGTTTCATATCTCTATAATTTGGTAGGATTTATTTTCTTTTGTGAAGATAGACTGTTTTTTTGTAATTATTCAGCGGGCATATAATCAGAAATACAACAACATATATAAGAAAATGTGATATTTTAATTTGACTGTAAAATAGTTTCTGCTGTTCTTTTGAAGTGCTCTGCTGAAAGGATGTCGCTGCCTGGAAATTGACTGCTGGGATGGCTCACACAACGATCCCGTTGTGTATCATGGTCACACTTTAACGAGTAAAATTTCTTTTAGTTCTGTAATTCAGGTGATAGAAAAATATGCATTTGCGGTAAGTATATATAGATACATTGGTTGAAAAGTTATGATGGCTTTAATGAAGTTGTTAGATATGCATGTTGTCTAAGTTTCCCCAGGGGAAGAAGACAAGAAATGGAGACATTATATTGTGGCAGTAGTTCTATTGAAATGAACTAGGAGGAAAGTGTGCCACCTGTTCTTTAAAAGCAAATAGTAACTTATTTGCTGATATTGATTATAAATTAAACTTGGGACAGTAAATTCAGAAGATCTTACTTTATTAGGTGATATTTTCACTTGAGGTCATCTGAATATAGGTTAAGTACAGTTTAGTTTTTTTTTTATATATCTTTTCATTTTACATTTGTTTTTACTTATTCTTCTGTTGCTACTATTCTGTCTTATGTTCTGTGTTTCACTTTGCAAGGTATATAGAAAAGAACAGGTTAGATTACAGCTGCTTTTGAGTCTTACTCTGATCTTTAAGTATCTTTACCACTTTAAAATTCAAGGCCTCTTAATGGTTTCCATCTCTGGTTATTTTTTGTTAGATAGCTCATTAAAGTAACATCCCTAAGAACAAAAGCTGATAATCTTTTGGTGCTGTCTCTGTATGTTATAGAGTTGTCTGGCATAACTCCTGCTGAAGAATAAGTGCTGAAAGACTTATGATAACCCTTAAATTCAGGCCAGTTTTGCATTGTGTGTTTATGCATATATACACATATGCTGATATATGCATTTTTATATGCATAATATATCCATGCACACATACAGCGTTTTTGGAGTCCAGTTTTATTTTTGTTTTCTATATAAAATCAAATGAGTCTGATATTAGAAGACAATAAGCACAAAATATGATTTTATTTTGCTGTTCTTCATGGCACTTTAGATATAACTCACTTGGTTTTGCCAATACACAGAGTATTGTAGATTGCTATAATACAAGCTTCATTTAAGAGGCACTTGGAATTACTTAGTCAACAGAATTGTAAGAGCAGTTCGAGGTGATATAGCTTATAGGTCCAAAGGAAATATTTTTTTAGGAATAGAAGGTCTTAGTTATTACCACTGCTTTTTATTTTTATTTTTTCCATGAATTCATCTGTTGAGAAACATGTTCCAGGCATGCAGCAGTCAAGGCATCATTCTTTAGAATTTCTTTACATCAGCTGAGCTAGTATATTTGTGACAAATCCTACTTTCTGGGAGAAGCCTGTAGCCTGTCCTCTGGAATTGAATCAACCTGACTTTTGCTTGATTCAGCTCTTATTTTCTCTCTAATTTCTTCACACTCAACATTAGTCAGTATCTGAAATGCCTCCAACAAATGGTTTTCTGTTGCTTATTTGACAAAAATACTTCAATATGCATTATTAGCATAAATTTCACCTGTTTATTATTAATGAACCGTTGTATCCTTCCTAACTGATCTCTACTCGGTTTCCCTATTATTTTATCTTTCATCTCTACACATGCCATTTATGGTTCTAACTGCCCTTAACTTTCTGAACATCATTTTTTTTCTCCCGCTTATAATTAATCTATCAATTATACCTTTTACTCTTCCATAAATATTGTAAGCCTTTTGTTTTGTTATTACTGAAACAACTGCTCTACATTCTGAATATTTTAAAAACCACAGAAAATGCAAATTACCAAGTGCCTTTTGTAAGATATTTTGAGGAACTCAGTAGTTTTCTTCTTTTTTATTAGTCATAATAACCTTCAAATTATATTTCAGGCTTCTGAGTATCCAGTTGTCCTGTCTTTGGAGAATCACTGCAGCCCCAAGCAACAAGAAGTAATGGCAGACTATTTAGAGAATATTCTGGGCAGCAAACTTCTTTCTTCAGCAATTAATGATGAAGTGCCAACTGAACTACCTTCTCCTGAGGTAACAACTTTGTATCTTTCTCTGTAGAAGATAGGGAAAAAGACAACCTAATGCAGTTTTTCTTCAGAATCTTCTGAAAATGGATTAATTACCATGCTTTATCTAGTGTCTGAAATGGACTTCAGATAATTAAACAGAAATAATTATACAACGCAAAGAGCATATGAAAAAAATAAAAGGAAAGACAACAACAAAAAAGCAAAATTAAAATCATGTGGGTTGATACAGAAAGCTATGTTTAAAGGAAAACTGTTTCCAGTACAACCTGGAAACATACATATGAAAAGGATAACACTAACATTTTGCAGAGCCTTAGACTTTCTGGTTCACAGGATTCCAATTTCTGAGGCTTGGTAAACATTAAACCTTTGTTTTTATATTATATCAAATGCAGCTAACTAAAGTTTATTTTATATGGTAATATGGCAGCTCCAATAAGGTGTCTTATTATTGTGAGCCATGCTAGTAAGAGAATCTGCCTTTAAAGAGGGCACATTTATTTGCAGAGAAGTTAAATGACTTGCCCCAAGTTGTAGAAATATCACTGAATAAGAACTCTGAATCTGAGAGCTATGCAAACAGTTGATTAATTTTATTTTGGAAATTTCAAATTACTGGACAAATACGCTGTAATAAGCATCTTTCAGAATTTCTGTTGATCACTAAAGTCTACATTTCAAGATTAAACTGAACCATTCTCTTCAACATGATATGAAACTTGCAGTGTCTTCAAGTTTTAAAAAAGGAAACAAAGTATAAATTTTTAAACAACATTATGCTTTGAACCAAGAAGTCAAAATACTTTAAATATTGCTTTTATCTGTTTTTTGCTAATTTGTTTTTTGTTTCTTAGACTGAAAGAATTTCCTGAAACCTGAACAAGTTATTGAAATGGAAACCCAAATATATATATTTTTGTTCATAAAAATGTTGATGGAAATATTTCATCGCGATATGTTACCAAAGGCATACTCTCTTTCTGTGTGTGTTTGTCCCTAAGTCAGTGTTTCTCAGCTGTGGCTTGAGACCCATGGGATATGAAGTCAGAAAAGGCAATTAGATGGGTGCTGAAAATTTTATTAGTAACTAAAACAAATAAATTCCTACTGTTCTATTCTTCACTCATAATTTTCTTTCAAGGTCAAAAGAGGTTTTTTTAAAAAAAAATCTCTTGCAAAAAATAAATAAGTGCACGCAGAAAAAAAAAATGCTTATAACTGTTACCAGTAATAGATTTTCTACTCTTTCTTTACAGTGCCTGTAAGGGAACAAAGAGAGTATTTTATTTCAAATAGGGAGTCACCAGTTTGAAACGGCAGGAAACATTTTCTTAGGGAAAAAACACCACACGCAAACACACAACTATTTTTGTAAAGGATCTATCATGAAAAAAAGCATTTGCTTATTTTCTGAAGTGACCTGCCCAGAAGACTTGCTAATGCATTACCATGCAGGATTATTTTCATAACAATGTTGTTATAAATATATTTTAGTACATCTTAATAAATTACTCAATAAGCCAACATTGTAGAGGATAGTGTGTAGTATATCACACTGCCTAATTTTAATTTGCAACCTTGAAAATTGTGCTGTAAATTAAGAGAAAAAATGTGTTAAATGTGAGACTTTGCTTAAAATCATCTCATAGCATATCTTCATTCAGTCTCAGTGCTGTTCAAGGATCATGTGTCCTCTGCAGCAAGCACTGAATTGGTGTACCACATCAGAATTGCATACTAAAAATATTCCTTTCTGTGGGATATGTCGCCTTCAGAATAATTACTGGACTTAGGGAATATATACTTCATATTTCCATAGCCCAGAATTTTCTGAAGTCAGCTCTATATAAACTTCCACAGTTACTCATCCTATTACCTATTAGTAATGTATGCTGATTAATTTGATATTAATTTCATTTGATTTTTAATATTTTAAAGTTGTCAGATGTATTCCACTATAAGAGCTACTAGTGTCCCCAACTGATTTACAAAATAAGAGTGAATTTAATGAATCATTCTGTTGAGAATGAACAAGGATTAGAGTCATCTCCATTTCAGTTAGCTGGTCTGATCAAACATGTAAAAAGCAGTTTGGATTTTATTTTGCCATGGCAAATGACTGCATGACTATGCAGTTAGGACTGAATTTGTAAATATAGTAGAAAACTTGACTTTTGGCTAGCATCATTTTGAAGAATCATTTTTGGTCCATGATCAAAGAAGTTGCACAACATCCCTAAAGCTCTGATTTGATGTATGCTGAAAGCCTGGATAAATTCATTGTCATTTCAATGAGTCAGATAAGTCTGCTTTACTTAAGCAGTACCAAAGAAATATTACAGAACCATAAATGATCAATTAAAAAAAACGGAAAAAAAAAAAGAGTTTTTAATTTTGTTAACATGTTAACATTTTGTTAACAGATTTCTAATATATGTTTAGTAGAGTATAAAAATATTGGGGCAATTACAGTTCTTTGTAACTACTTGGGTATGGAATTGATTCAACAGAATAGAAAATACCTCATTAACATGGCTCAAGTGCAATAAATACACTTGCTCTGAAGCTGAATATGGCCTGATATCCCTAACAGCCCGTCTTGAAAAAGCTACGAGGCTTACTAAGATCACTAGCCAGTGGAAATGGTGGACCTGCCTACAAAGTTACTTTTACAAGAGAATTCTTGCAGGTGTATTTATATATCTATATTATATTCATGCTCAATATAAACGGAAAGCTTTGAAATCAATTTCCTTGTTTGAAACTGTTTTTTGTAACTCATCTATATTCATATATGAACCTGGATCTGCCATTAGATATTAAATAAATATGTAATAACAGCAATATTGTATATGTTCCTGTTTAGACAAGCAACAGGTCCTAAGATTTCTTTGTAGTGTCCTGTTCGGCAAGTTTTATGACCAAAATCTATCCTTTCACCTAGATTATTAGCTTTTTCCTTAGTGTGTTTATTTTATATGTTTGAAAACTCTGTTCTAAATGTTAATTTTAGATTATATTTTCTTTGGTGTGGCTTTTTTGTAGACTGTCACACCTACTTTTATTAAGCAAAATAGAAGTTGATGGTAAATTGTTTATATGCAAAAATATTCACTTTGATTAATTATAAATGAGTTAATAGAATATGTTATACTAAAGCAGCTGAGTATGAAGGTGCGTACATTTTAAGTCACTTTACTATGTATATATTTCTATGAAATAAATTATTCAGTGCTGAAAAAATAAAATATTAAGATAAGAGTTACAGTGCTTTCCTTCCATTTCCTTCCAATGCCCTACAAGTGCACTGATGCTTTTAATAAAGGCACTACCTTACACTGTTGACGTAATATATACACGAACTGCTTTGGAATATGTAATTTTTTGCAGTTTTCTATCACAAAGTTTTGTGTGTTGATACATTGTTAGCTGAGTGTGAAGTGGCAGCAGTGATTATTTTACAAGTCTTTAACGTTTCTTCCCAGCTGCCAAATCAATTGCTATGCTGTGGCTGTTCAGGACCACTTTTGGCCACAGTCTCCAAGGTTTCTTCACATTAATTAAAGGCATGCTATCTAAATGTAAGGACTCATTTAATAATCTCCTTGATAAGGATTCAGTGAAGGACTCCACAGTGCTGGACCCCAAATTGATACACCCTGGGCATTTCAAATCCTATTATTAGGGGGAAACTAACTAACCCCATAGTCAGAACTCCTCTTTCATCATTTTCTGCAGCTGTGTCTTCTCAATTATACAAATTAGGAGCTTCCCTTTTGCAGTTACTGTTTTCCCAGAATGCACAAGCCTGGGTGAACCATATCCTCATTACAGTCCTCAATATCAACATGCAAGGGTATGCCTAAGAGATTCACATTTATATAGACCTTTCTTCCTTTCTCCATGAGGTCCTGTCTTGCTGAGAAGCTGTCAAAGTGTGATTGTACCTGGCTCTATATAATTTCTGAAAAATAGGTTTTTATTGACTGTCTATATTATCTGACAAAAAAGTAATAGATTCATTAACCTGTGGTTATATTATTCACTTCTCAGTCTAAGCATTTCTGAACTCTTGTCTCCTATCCCCTTATAGAGTTTTATATTCTTATTTCCTTGTTATTGAAAAAGCAGGAGATGATGATTTTAATTCAGATATTCAGTAGTAAGATTACTCTAGCATATGCAATTCTGTTGCTTTAGCAATAGCACTAGTTTATATCTTTTTGACCGACAAGTAGCACACAAAAATTTCTAGATCAAGTCTTCACTTCAGAAATGTCTTTGCTTCTCAGCGTATGAAATATACTTTCAGTCCAGTCTTGCCTTTCAATCTGTCCATGGTGCTTATTATTAATATTAAGTTATTAATACTAATATAAAATATTAACTGAGAAGAAATATCTTGAAAATTTAACACACCTAGATGATGCCCTCAAAAATAACAAGTGCAGTATTGCTTATTATAGAATTTCTGGCTCTTCTAGGCTCTAGTATCACCTGATTTCTACATGCCCAGGGCATTGAACTCTACAATGTTCATGTTCTTTACAGAGGCCAGAATCTGCCAGATTTGTTTCTGCACTACTGTGACCCTCAAAGAGTATTTAGGCCTCTCTGCATTGCACAAATGTTTGTGCAGACTTTTATATCCATACATCATAAATATGCCTAGTCACAGTTGCCACCTTCCTGTCTGGTAGTACATTCTGCAGGCTGAAAGTGAAAGACCTTGGAGAAACATTGTTTCCTCAAAGTGTATGGACTGTTGGACCTGTTGGGAACATCTTCCTTGTGTTAGGCAGTATCATAATCACAGACAATACCAGTGCCATATCTTATAACAACCACATAGGTTTGAGGTTAAAATTTTATTTAGTGCATAAAAACCAGTCCCTTCTTCTGGGAAGGGTGTTTTCCTCAGAGCTTCGTGCATTTTGCTAGGGAATCTGAGCATGAGGGCCTCCAGTGCTAGTTGCCCTGACCAACCTGTAACTATCTTTCTTTGTAATCACTTTCTGCAACTTCCTTTCAACTCATCCACCGTGGGTTTTGCTGCCTGGGTGCAAGATCAGCCCTGGTGTTTCACCGGGTTGTTAACCTACACTGTAAATACTCAGTGTGTGCCCTTATACCTTATTGTCCCCGATCTTGTCTTGCCGGTTTCCTTGCCTTGTTGGGCATATGGGGACTGGTAACCTCATGCACAGCACAGGCTGAAGGCTGATTGGCTGGAAAATAGCTTTTTGGGAAAGGACCTGGGGGTCCTGTCAGACAACATAAACAAGCAACATGCCTTTGTGGCAAAGGTGGCCAACAGCAGCCTGGGCCACATGAGCAAAAGCATCACCAGCAGGCAGAGGGAGGTGTTCTTTACCCTCTAGTCAGCAGTAGTGAGACTGTATCTCTCTGAAGTACTGGGTCCCCTTGTTGGCTCCCCAGTGCAGGAGAGACATGGACCTACTCTCCTACTGCAACAAATCCAGCAAAGGCCATTGAGATAATTAGAGTCTCAAAGCATTTTCCCTGTGAGGAGAAGCTGAGTCAGCTGGCACTGTTTTTCTTGGAAAAGGGATCTTGAGGGGATTTATAAATGTGTTTAAATACCTGACTGGGGACAGAGGACCTGACAGAGCAAGAATCCTCTAAGTGGTTTCCAGTGAAAGGGTTAGAGATATCAGGCACGAATTGAAATACAGTAAATTCCACAAAATATAGGAAAACTTCTACTGTAACAGTGGTCCAACACTTGAAGAAGCTTGCCTGAAGAGGTTGTAGAGTCTCTATATTGGAGATATTTAAAACCCAACTGGACACAGCCTAGGTGCCCCTGCTTGAGAAAAGGTTTTGGACTGCACAATCCCAAGAGATGCCTTCCTATTTCAATCATTCTGTTCTTCTTGGCCTGCATTTGGACCTGCCTTGTCACTGCAGACTTGTCTGGCAGTCACTGGATTGCTGACTGAATTTAGTTACCATTGTCAGACTTGCTGTGCTTACCCGCACTGCATGTTTGCAAGGTCACTGTCCCATGCCTATCTTGCTGTCATTCTCAGCTCCTAGCTTGCCTTTCCCTGCGGAGATGCTAGCCCTTGCAGCTCTCTGACCCCGAAGTCATTGCAGATGCTTGAATCATGAGTAGAAAATAATATGACAGTCTTATTTGCACTATATTTTAGGATCAGTGACATCCCTAAATCAATCTTTTTGCCTTGACAGTTGCAAGGCTGACTCTTGGTGGCCTTGACTCTTTCTCTGAGAGAAGATGACTGTCAGAAAACTGTCAGAAGTTTTCTTTTTGATCACATGGTTGAGAAAGTCAGTCAGGAAAACTATACTTTTTGTACTTCCCTTATATATGGTAGAGTCCTCAGGTAAAATGGGACAGAGTATTGCTGATACTGCAATGATGATGCATGATCCAGCCAATCCTAGTACCAAAACCTCCTGCTTCATTCAATTTAAGAGTTCACAATGCTGGACAAAACTTGGGTAAAATTCACTGGCTGAAAATCAGTTCATCTCAGATTTTGGGTCTTGGATAGCTTTCAGGCTTAACTAGACTTATCTTTTCCTCTTTAATAACATGCTAGATGATAATATTCCCAAGAAAGTGCACCAGAAAAACATGTGAAGGAAAAGGGTGCTTGGTGCTGTTCATTAATGGTCTATTACTCACTTGTGTCCTTTCAATTTTAGTTTCTCTCTCAGATTTGTTGACTGGTTAGGATTTTTGACATTACATCCCCCAAAAGAAGGATATCTTTGTTCCACTAACTCTATTATAGAGAAGTTTTTGAAAAGTTTAACTAGATTAGGAGAATGAGAAAGAAAAAGGTTTTACATGCTGTTTTTAAAAACACATTTATCTTGGAGCATACACATTTTTAACCAAGGATTGTGTCAAGTCAGCCAGGAAATTTGTCTGCCCATGTCCCCCTTCCCAGTTACCTACAGCTTTGTTAGGCATGCTTTGTTGTCTTATATTCCCAGTAAAAGTATCATCCTCTTCTTGAATCATCAAAGAATGCTGATACTTAACAATAGTGTCCTATTATTTTCATTCAAGATAAATTTTGTCAATGCCTGGAGAACTTCATCTGTGTAAGACTTCCCAAAAGGTGTCCCATCTTTACCACATATCTGTAAAAACATTAACATAACGCTTGAAATAGAAAATTATGTAAAACTAAACTGTTTTTATCTTTCGTGCTTAGGCAGGCTTTCAGGATTTGATATTCTTTTTACTATGCACCTTAGGTTACCCAGGAGAGAAGAGGGCAGAACATGCTAAATTTAAGTAGGAGAAGCATTTCTTTCATTTTAATGTTCATGTCACAATCCAAGAATTTATTCTCTTGTGTTACTTTGATCTGAATTCTGGCCCTTCTTACATTATTTATAATAGTCTGTGTGGTAATTTTGTCTAATCCATGGCAAAATGCTTGTGACTTTGTGCTGGAGTCTTGTATTAGTTCAGCTGTGCTGATTCTGTGATCCCCAAAACCTGAACTAGAACACCTGTTTAAAACAAGGGCTAAGTTTTGTTGCTTTAAATATTTAAATCATTTTTTCCAGCTGATGGTGTCTGGTGGTTTTTGTCTATGCTAGTCTTTAAGAGTTCATTATGCTGTAAGAAAGATCTGTTTGGCCAGAGGCAGATCCCAATAATAGCTAACCAAGCTGAAATGGAACTGAAATGATTACACTTTATATATAACTATTTAATAAACATATATGTACTTTAAAAATATTTGTATTTTATACTTAAACCGTAAGAACAAAGTTATTACCAACATTCACACTTTCAGCAGATGATCTGTTTGTAAGATTTAAACATATTTGTACAAGAGAGATGCCACCTGATTAACATGCTGATTACCGATTAAAGCATACAAATTTCACTTAGTCACTGATTTCGTAACCATACATTTATTATAATTGTTTTTGCAGATTTATTTGAAGCTTAGTCTTAAGATGTATAGCGTGCCTTTCTCAGTTCATGGTTCAGTTTCAGTGATTTTGGTTGGCTATTATGGGGATCTGCTTCTGGCCAAGGAAATAGCAAAATTTATCCTTACTACAGAATATTTTCTGCAACAAGAAACACTCTTTGAAAAGAAAGATATAATTTTAAAATTATCGTCCATGAAAAAAAGGAAATGATTGTCCTACCTTCGGGTGTTTACATCTTTGCCAACAGCTTATAAGCAGAATTTTAGCAAGCATTTGCCTTAAAACATTAAGGCCTATTTTTGTATAATTACACAGGCTGTGCTCTTTTTTAAAAATTAAATAAATTTGCATACCAGGGGCATTAAAATATCCTTAAAAATATTTTCCATCCCTTCTGTACCAGGTCTTTCCTGATTTTTAGAATTAAATCTGATCTATGAACATCAAAATACAAGACCAAAAGGGTTAAGTATCAGGAAATATGAAAATACAAAGGAAAATGCAGAACTCTTTAAAATATAAGAAGTATTACTCATATTAAAGCTCTTCTAAAAATATCACAGAAAAAGAATGAGTACATCAATAAGTAATGAGGGAGATGTTAAAGTGCATCCATATTCAGGATCACCCTTGCAGAGAGATTAATCAAATCTTACACTACCATGACATTGATAGAAATTAAACACAGGATATCTCATCCACTTGCGTACTGACAAACTTGATCCTAATACAAAATCTGAAGTGACAGGGAAATGATCAGCTAGGGGGATTGCTAAATAAATAAATGGAAGGTCTATTTTCTGCCTACAGCTCTAGTCATTTCTACTATAGTAACTGTATTTCTATCATTCATGCTTTTCATACTTGGATAGCTTAAAATGTCATATTTGACACACATGTGTAAGTTCAGGTATGCTTTATTTACTGTGCGCATATTCCTTGTTTTTTTAAAACTTTACCAAATGAAACTTAAAGGGGCTTCTGAGATTTCCTTTGTCCAAGAGTCTAAATAAGTCCTGCTACTCACTGGCAGTTACCATGTACAGAGGTGAACATGAATATTATTATATAATGGATGTTTTACAGTAAAGTTACAGTAAATTATTAATATAATATTACCCTTATCAGATTTATATATTAAAGCTAATCTTTTTGAAAATGCTATTCTTTAATGATGTTTCCAGGTTTTTTTTCTGGTAGAAGCTGTGATGCTACTTGTGAAATGATCCTGTACTCTTCATTGAATTAATGAGCATCTACTAGATGAAAAAGATAAACGAAAAAGAAAGAATCCTTTGGCTATTTCTATAGCTCACTCAGTCTTTCACTCAATGAAAGCACATTGAAATTAGTGTAAATAATAGTCCTTTCAGAGAGTAAGAGTTCTCTTAATTTTATGTGAAACCTGCCCATTTAGAGATGACACACAGAGAAGCTGCTTTGACAACAAATTACCAATTTCTGTTAAGTTAATATTACTGAATGGATAAGATCAGCATGAAGGTCCACTGTATCCTAGATACTGATAATGTAAGGAAAACTTATGTGGAGGTACACCACAGATTTACACTAATGCACTAATCAAAAAAGGTAATAAACTTCTGTCAACTGCAAAACTAGTTAAAAAACAGTTTCAAAAGAATATCAGATAAATGTTTATATGATTATATTTAAAAATATATTTATAGACAGTGAAAAAACAAACAGCTTGTGTCCTACCTGGCCATCACCTCTGACATCTGCCTTACTTCTTAGCTTCTCCATCTGGGCAGAGGTTTTTATTTTTTTATTTTTTTATTTATTTTTATTTATTTTGTCTTTTTTTCCGTGTGGTTAGATTTTTGTAGTCTTCGGTGTACTTTTATGCCCAAATTGTTTTTACATATATGCTTGTTTTTGAATCTTCCCTCACGGAAATCCATCTTTACTGTGTTGTTACTTTGCTTAATTATCAATTATTGAAAGCAGTTAAAACATTTTCTTGATCTGAAAATCTATAATTAGTCCATTCTAGTTGTTATTGTGTAACCTCTTTTTCACAGGCATTAAAATTCAAAATACTGATAAAAAATAAGAAAGTTGGAACACTTGAGGAAACTATTCTCAGGAAGGGTCAAGACAGTCATGGTGAGACAGGGGAAATTATAGAAGAGGTACATGCTTCTGATGAAGAGGAGGGAGATGAAAGAACCCCATTAAGCCCAACGACAGAGTCACCAAAAAGAAAATGTGAAAGTGAATCTACTCCCCCACCTCGAAAAAAGCCAAAGGTAAAAACCTCCTTTCTCAGCTGAATTTGGAGAACATTTGGAAGTGCATCTTTTTTTTTTTTTTTCTTTTTTTTTTAAGAGAAGGAATGTATTATTTCAACATAAAGTAATTCAAAATTATACATTTCAAATACATTTCAAAATAATATTTGTCAACTTGGGGTTTTGTGGGGTTCTTGATTCTTATGAGACACTCTGAAGAAAAGAGGAACATAATCTAGGATCCAGCCCTTCCCTGTCCTCCCATCCTAAATTCCACCTGCAGCTATCACAGTCAATTTGGTGCTTGTACCCAGGCGCTCGGTAGTGCAACAGGCCAGTGTAAGACTGTCTGACAGCTCTGTTGGACTCATGGCCCTTCTGCATGGCAGCTAATCAAGGTTTAGTGGATCCTAGTGGTGGAGGACAGTCATCTTCTGTCTGTTCCTTCCTGCAGCCCAGCGGTCTGTCCTGGAGATTTGGAAAACATTGCATTCACCTGTTTTCTTGCAATCTGGATTTAAGTGAAATAAGATGCAGACTTCTGGCTGCCCGAAGAATTTTTTTTTGAGCACTTAGGATAAGGGAAAGGGCATTGTGTTTATCATGGAAATACTTAACACTGAATATTACTCCTGAAGAAACACTGTAGAAATGGGCTGCAATTTCTTTTTTATTTCTTTGATACTCAGATTGTACTTTTCCTTTTCTTTTTTTCCCCCCACCAAGTTTCCATTCTTTGCCATAGAAATCTGTTGCTCCATCGGCTTTAAAACTGCTTTCTTCAAGTTTTATAGGCAGGCAGGAAATACACAGTATCCAGTGAATTTTGCACATCGTGGTCTGATTATCTAAACAGGTAGAGACTGACAACACTCCTCCTGATTCCGTGTTTGTGCTGACAGGCAGTGGGTTTCTCTCCGGCACTTTTATCTCAATGACTTGAAGGCCATGGACTTTTCTTCTGTTTTTTCCTTCCATCAAATATAGAGAGATGACAAGGAAAAATTCTGAGGACATCTGGAGTCCGCCTGAAGCAGAGAAGGCCAAATTTGTGACTACGAGGGTCACATGTATTAGCAGGGTCACATATATTTTAAACACCTTGTTGCAACAACAAGCCACAGCAGAAAGTCTGGTGATGTTTTATAGGCAAAAGAGGCCAGGGTTTAGGGATCCCTCTATGCTCAGTTAGATGATGGAAGAGTATTGAATTCACACCCCAGAGAGATACCCTAGAGATGCCCTTGGCATCCAGAGAGTCAAATTATCTATCAGTTCTGTGCTGATAGACTCTTACTGCTCTGCAGGGAATATAGCCCCAGAATAAGCAAAGCACTTTGGTTTCTTGTGTAGTCTAAGGACCACAAGCTGACAAACAATTTCAGGTAGGAATTTGTCTTCAGAAGGTTTAATGGAAAGTAAACATCATCGGCAGCATCAGCTCCTTGCTGGCTACTACCACTGATTAGCTCACAGGTAAAGACAAGTGAAGAGGTCACATAGTGACGTAAAACTGGACATATATTTTAGATATGAATAAATGGTGCAAACGATGGTAAACGACAGTAGTATATGTACCAATCTATCTGAAATGCAGGGATCCTAGAGATCACTGTAGCAGGAGGCACTGGAAATGTCCCTCCATTTACCCCACATGACTATAATGAGCACAGTTACAATAATCTTAATTGTTTCTGGCTAAATCAAATATTTCTTTTACTGCTAAAAGTCATATTTTAGGCTAAATATTCACTAACCATGATACATTTTTCAAATTTTAGGCATCGAAAATGATCTTAATCCTCCATATTGTTAATAATAATAGTAAAATATGTGATAATGTAATATGTATATTCTTCCATTATTTCATATTATTATTTCATGTTATGGTTCATAGATGAAGAAGATAAAAATTGCCATTGAGTTGTCAGATCTTGTGATTTACACCAAATCTCAGAAGTTTGAAAGCTTTGAGCAGTCACGAGAAAGTCAGAAGTGTTATGAAAATAACTCAATTGGAGAGACTCGAGCACGAAAATTTGCAAAGCATTCAGGTATTTTCATTTAATCAGATGAAAGTTACGATATTGTCATGGTTCACTGTTTAGTCACTGAAAGAACTGATAAACTTCAGGAGATATATATCTTTCAGTTTTATTTGGTGATTTTTTATGACATTGGTTTTGAAATAGTCTGTCATTTGCACTGCATTTTTACATTTCAGCTGGTTTTCAAAGCAACAGTTGAACTCAGCATTGTTTTAAATTAATATCTTTTAATAAAAACAAATATTAACATAATATAGAATATGTATGACAACTCTTGCCAGCTATCCATAGGCAGCCTTCCAGTGTGTCTAGCAAAACAGTGAATATGAAAGGGGATAGTGTGATGGTGGAAAGAAGCAGTGTGGTAGTCTTGGAAACCTAAAGCTTTTTGGTTAGTTACTCAGTTGGAATAGCGTGCATAGAAATCATTCCAGGTGTTCCAAGTCTGTGTAGTTTATACCTTTCTAGGCAGACACATTGCTAGGAGTAAGAAAATCAATTCACTTCAATAGCTAGCCTCTTCTGAAGGTACAGATGTACCAATTAAGTGCCAGTGAGGCATTGTTCATTGGGTTTGAGATTATTCATTTATTGTATATAAACCTCAGAACAGCAATGAAGCTCAGATTGTCTTAGAATATATATATATACACACACACAGATATATATTCCCTATTAAACAAATTAAAAATGCCTAGTTTTATTATCAATTTCCTGTTTTTTTATCCTTCCAATTTTTCAAGAAAGCACTATGGGTATAAATGTAAAAAACATGCATTTACCAAAGAAAGAGGTGAAGAATTTCTCCCTGAAGAAGGGATTCTCAATCAATCGTTGAACTGTTAGCAAAAGTCTACCCTACACTATCACACTGGAAATTTTAAAAATAGGATTTTAGCCATATATCAGAGTGGCCTATACCACTATGCAACAAGACATGCATAGAAATGACTTAATACCTGAGTACTGACTGTGTCAAAGATAAAAAATTGCTACATCAGATTATTTATTCAGATAGGATGCATTTCAAACACTAAGCTATTAATTAAGTTTGTCTTACCCAAGACCAACCCAAGTGTTTTATCACTATTTTCAGCTCAGGAGTTTATTGCACATACTGCGAGGTTCATTACAAGAATCTATCCCAAAGGAACAAGAACGAACTCTTCAAATTACAACCCTCAGGAATTCTGGAATGTCGGTTGTCAAATGGGTAGGTGCATTTGCAGATGCTTTTGTATTCACGGCCATACAAACACTTACTGAAGGCTTTTTTTTTTTTTAATGTAATATTAGTTATCTTTCCTTAGTGGCATCACTTTCATTTTCTATTATGTAAACTGCTCCTTCCGTCTACATATCCCAGCAAAATCCATGAATTTGGGTATAGAATTACTAAAACAATGCTGTCAGTTATTTGCTTTTGTAATTAAGTACATCTAATTCTAATTGATTATAAGTATCACTCGCCTTTAATAGTTGTAGTCTCATCCCAGATATCCCCGATTATTATGATTCATTGATTCCTTTAAATTACCATGGATAATTTGCTATTGTATACTAAGAAAAACATTGCTAAAAGCAACACAAAGTTATTAGCCTATGAATCTTATTTTGTACTACTCCCAGCCCTAAGACTAAGTAAAGCATGGTTTTATCATTTAAAATACTGTGGCAATATATATATGTACATAGAAAACTTTAAATAGCTAAAACACAGTGTTCTTCTTTATCTTCATATAATTTCCTGTTTTATTAACAATTCTATATTTCTCTGTGGTTTTCTGTAAGAAGAGTCTAAACAATAATTCATATTTTGCCTGCTTGCCTGTTTTGGTTGAAATTATGATGTTAAATGAGTTTCCTTATGTTTGAGGTAAAAGTGAGCATGTTATGCATTAAGCGCTCTACTGTAAGACAGGATACTTTGCAATATACCTTCAAGAAAATTAAAATAGATTATATTCATTTCTATTCTGTATTAATCCATTTTCACAACCTCAATGCTTGCTTGTCAGCTGTTTTCAAGGTAAGACTAGAGCATCTTCTTGACGGAATGATTTTTTTTTATTTTTATTTTTTTAATTGCTTCCTTGCCCAGCTGGAGTTTAACCCACTTTATAGCTGCTTTTGCAGTTGGCAAGAAAGTAGAAGAAACTGCAAATTTAGCTAAAGATTGGAGCTGTATGAATGCAGTTGCTTTTGCTTTCTCTTAAGGATGGCCCTATAGTCATAGAAGAGGTGATGGAAAGATAGATATGTGCTTAGAAATTTTCCCACAGCAGTGAAATCCTCACCTGAAGGATGTTTTGAATTTTTCGCCTATCTTATGTGACTGGGATGGCACAGACGCAGCTGATGTGGACACAGCACTTAATACTGATGACAAGAACTTTCAAATTATTGTAAGTAGTATATGTGCTCCTACAAAGAAGAACTCATGCTCCTGGTCAGCAGAATACCAAAAACCGCCTCTGGAAATGCTGCTAATATCCGTAGTGACTGGACACAAGCAAATTAAATTTATCACCCACATTTTCTGAACAAGTTTATTTTTTCCCCTGAGCAGTGAAATAACAGTAGCTTCTGATTCTCTTTGGGTTAGTCTTTAATTTGAGAAAGTTAAAAATAAGCATGAATTCTCTGCTCGGCAGGCATTGGAAAACCTCTCACCTGTAAGCACGTATAACTTCGGATACAAGCTCCGCTTTGTCTTTTTCTTCTTAAGTTTAAAAGATCCTCAGTTACAAAATCCCCTTCTAAGCCACTGTGCTCCCCCTTCTTCCATCCTAGCTAAAGTCGGGTATAATCCTTTCTGCGGCCATAGATATTCTGCCTTTTATTCTGACCCTGCACCATGGGTGCCCAGGGGTGAGCAGGGCCGCTGGCCTGCGGCTGCCTGTCTGGGAGGTGATGGCAGTGGTCGGGCCCGTCTGGGAGGTGATGGCGGTGGTCGGCCCGTCTGGGAGGTGATGGCAGTGGTCGGGCCCGTCTGGGAGGTGATGGCGGTGGTCGGGCCCGTCTGGGAGGTGATGGCAGTGGTTGGACATGTCTGGGAGGTGATGGCGGTGGTTGGGCCCGTCTGGGAGGTGATGGCGCTGGTCGGGCCCGTCTGGGAGGTGATGGCGGTCGTCGGGCGTCGTGGTGCAGCACAGCTTCGCCTGCACCTGCAGGGCCGGCGGGGCCTGGGTGTTTATGTGCAGCCTCGCTCTAGGCTCTCTTTTTCACTTGTTTCCCTCTGGACAAAATATCGTTGTCTTCAAGTTGCCTTCTCAGGCACTGGGCTAGTGTTAATAGTGTGCTAGTTCCAATCAAATGTGCCTGCGAATACTATTTCATTCTTTGGCATTTATACTTAGGTTGCTGATATGTAGTATTTCCCCTGGTGCTCTCCTACAACTACAGAAGGTAAAGGGAGCATCGTGCCACAGCCTTTACTGTGTGAGTTGCTGCTCCCACTTCCATGGCCCCAGCTTGAGGCACTACCTCAAGCCTGAATTTCTTGCTGTGTGCTGGGCCAGCCCAAGCTATGCCATGCTGCCAATGACACAGGATTTCAGTAATGTGGGAGCTGGCCTGAAACCATCCAGCCAGAGCTGTCTGTTCAGTGAAATAATTGAACCATACCCAGAAGTTAAAATACTTCAGTAGCTGTCCTGCTGTCATAACTTTGGCTTTGCCTACTCACTGTTGTAGTGATATATACTTTTAAGGCTAAAGCAGATGTAAAATATACTAGCTAGTATAATTTTGGTTTGTATCTGTGTCATTATACATATTGTTTATGGTGCTGATTTGGCCTTGGATGAGATATTGCTGGAAGCAACTTGCTGTCATGACTCTACCATGTCAAATTTGTTTGGTTATGTTCTGTCCTAGTGGTTTATCCTCAGTTAGGATCCTCAGTTAGATGATGCTATCGCGAGAGCGTTCCCCCGCGCTGCTGCTCTCTCGAGCATCTCTCCATGTTAAGGACCAGTAAGTTTGTTCATATTTCTAGGAAGTGCCGGACAGAGGTGCTTAGTTTTAAACTGAGTTTATCACCCAGGCCCTATCATATTGCAGTTTAAGGGCTGTATTTCCAGCTTCTTGTGGAGGAGGCCCCTTCATCTCTATAATGATTTCTGCAAAGAAGATTCTGTACAGGACTGAAGTTTTTCAAAATGACTACATTTACTATTGAATCAGAGTATATTTTAAAGCTAACTAGTTCTGAAGATTTGTGTCCTAAACGTACAACTTTTACTGTATGGGGGGATGTGGGCACATTCCTGGCAGTATTAAACAGGAAGCGGTTAGATCTGCCCTCTTGGTCACATCGCTCGAATCTTCATTTAGAGAAACATTTCTCTCCTGGGAGTACGCTGATTATAAGCAAGTCTTTGCATATATTATTTCCAAGGCATGTCAGATCTAATCTTGATTCCCTAACTTGTTTTGGATAAGTGTTTGGCAGAAATATGATGGTGCTCCAAAATGCAACTCTCAAAGCTCCACTCAGGGAATCTCATGCTGATGCCCTTGCTCTGATTTAACAAAGATTTCTTTTTTTAATTCTGGGTGCTGTCTCCATATGCCTCACACATCTCCTGTGTCAGCCTGCCACTGCTCCCTCCATCCCAGAAACAGAATTAAGCCTTTTCAAGCTCTTTTTAACTACTCCCCTAAAAATCTCCACAGGACCCTCACCTTTCTCCCTCTTTACATTTCCCCTCCATCAGCTCCTTTAATCCTCCCCATATCTGCTGGTTCACCCTCCTCAAAATCCCTTGGCTTCCCTTGACATCCCTCACTCTTCTGGCTGAGCAAAGGAAATATCTTAAGTCTTGTCTTTGCCAGAAATTTTTTCTAAACTGCTAAGAACATACGAACTCAAAGCACTCTGGCGTTCCACTAAAGCTGGCTGAAATGGTCCCACAGGTTTAAGATTTGTTATGATGGAGGATGAGAATTATCTAATTGTGTGAACCCTGCTTCCGTAGGAAAATAAACAAGAAGCCAGAGTAAACCATTCCGGGCTTCCATAAACTTGCTGCTGGATTTCACCATGCACTCCCTTCCCATTCTCTGAAAAATGAGGCCCAAAGAAACAGAACAGGTTTTGTGAACAAAACTGGAGAAAACTACCTAAAATAACTTTTTACAGTCTGAAAAAAAATTAGTATGCCTCATGCATACAACTGCAGCACAACACTGGAGAGAACTGGTTTGGCACATCCGAATCTCTTTTTTATTTACTAAATAAAATGGAAAGTAAAGATTTATGCATAGAAAGAAAATTCAGGACTGTTATTTAAATAAACAGATATCAAATGTATTATATTCACTGAGAAAAGTGAAACCTCAGTGAAAAATAAAACGATGCTTAACATCCTTTCAAGTGTGTCCTTTGCATTGGTGCAAAAAAACCCAGTTATTCCTCTACATTGTAACAGTTTACAGGAATGACCAGAACGTGAAATAAGTTATATGAAAAAATCATGATTTGTCAGGTACAGAATTTTGTGTTAGAAGAGCCCAAATAAAGCATATGTTTTCAAGAGCATGCATACAAATTTATGAGCCACTAAGAAAGTGACACTGCTTGTATGACAGAATTATTAAATCAAATCTTTGCTTTCAGCCTTAAGACTGAAAGGTAGGTTAGCAATAACACATCTGTTTTGTGGCTAAATCTTGCACTCAGTAATATGGCAAAAATTAGTGCATAGAAAGACGGGCTAAAAGGGCTTCTCTAGTGCGTTCTGAATTTAACCTTAGAAGATACCTTGGAAAAAGAAACACAGTTATTTAGATCTTATTACGTCCCATATATGCAGCTGCAACTCGCTGTCAGTTTGATCTTACTAGATTTTTGAGTGAATAGAAACTTGAAAAACAGCCAGAATTTGAAAAGCCTAATAATGAAAAGAGCAGGCAGAGGCTCTGTAATTTACTTGGAAATTTTCAGTTGTTGTATGTCTGCTGGGAAACAATATTTTTTCTCTTTTACTGTCTTTCTGGTCAAATGGCAAAACTAGAGAAAATAGATTTTTTTTTTCCCTGAGATCAACTAAATATGTTATGCTTTATCAAGGAAAGATTAGAAATCCTCACAACCTTTTTGAACACTATGTTCATATGACGTAGTGCCAAATTTAAGAAGTAGTAGGATAGAATTTAAGGAAAATCACTGGCTCTTCTCATTAAAGGAGTGTGCAATAATAGTTTTATTTATTTATTTATTTTCATATATTCGGACAAAACCTTATTTTACTCTGCAGTGCGAAGTATATAGCTTGACCAAATTCTTTGCATTTATGTATTATTATTAATAATAATAATAATAAAGCCTTTCTATCTTCTCCAAGAGACCAGGAAGAAACAAGCGTTTAGAAGTCAGTGCATTCCTTGCTTTTCTCAGATCTCATGCTCTGCCTCCTGGTGATAGAGCACCTAGTATCTTCCCTACATCTCAGCATATTGTAGTAAGCGCTGGGTTTCTCTTATGTGGACTCCACCAGAATGCACTTTACATTGAATGATATTTCAAAGGAAGCATTGTTTTCACTTGAGGATGTTGTGAAAATCAATGTATACATAGGGCTTAGAAATTAATATTGTATTTATCATTCAGATAATGACAGTATTAGCATATTTTATTTTGATAAAATGTGTTTACTACTTATAAAATTAGTCCCACTGAGTATGTGGTTTCTGTTAAATGAGTGTTTTCTTCCTGGTACATCTAATGGCTGACCATTTTTCATTATGTAATAGTCTGTCCTCCTTTGAGATGTCTTCAGGTGGCTTCAAACTCATGTGATGGCTGAATGTCCTCCCCTTCCACCGGCATTATGAGCCATCTCACATTCACTTAGCATGCAGTGTATTCAGGCTGGGGATGAAATCTTTTAAGAGCCACCTGCATTACTTTTGGAAATGTGGACTAGACAGTCACGTAAGGATTTCTGAATTATTTTCTGCAAATTTGGGCATAAAGGCTGTAACTGAGATCTAGACAGCAGGAGAGCAGATCTGCACTCTGCGCGCGGCTGAGTGCGCTAATATGGGATAAATGGGGTATCTTCAGATGCAGTCTCATAAATGAGCCCATAAGCAATGACAAAATAATCTGCTTCATTAGGATGAGGGTCCTGAATTCAGTTCAAGTTTTCGACGTGTAAGGCATAGTAGCTGGTTTTCTGCATACCTGTCTCTAGTGACTCTTCATCTGGAGTACCCAATCCATCATGAGCAGCCCACTTTAAGATCACAGGCAGACTGGAGAGAGCTGAGAGGACAGCAAGAAGCCTGAGCAAAAGCTTTGAAGTGTGATCTGTGCCTCTTTAAACCGGAATGGGTGAAGTAAAGTCCAGAGACAGGCCCATCAGCACTGAGTGCCTTTGCAAATGATATTCTTAGAGCTTATTTAGAATTCAAACATTCTGAGATGGATTTTAAATGGCACAAAATGCAATTAACTAGCTCATTTTAGAGAAAATCAGGGATAAATGTATGCTTATTCATTTAAAATTCTTCCTTTTTAAATGCAGAAAATATATTAAACTTTGAGGTCGTAATGTAGCTAGCAGTACCAGGAAAAAAAAAAAGAATATTAAAACATCCTGATAGAGGGACTTTTTTTAAGGCAGTATCACAGACATGCATTTTTCCTTGACTACCTTCAAATCACAGTCACTTACGAATCTTGGAATCCCAGTGTTCACTTTTTGTTTTCAAAATCTTAATCACACTATAAACACCTGCTTCTTGAATGGTAGTGCTCAGGGAAGTTACTACATTTGAATACTTAGCTTGTATTTGGTTCTGCAATTTGCTGCTTGTGATACAGAGATGTGGGCTAAAACAGGCCTCTGTTTCGGACAGGCCTACTCTGTCCATTAAGCAGCTAGGTCATTTACCTCTTTGGAGCTAGGTTATTCCCTAACTAGTATTTGCTATGTAGCTTTAACACAACACTCCTCACCACCAGGATCACCACTGCAGCTTTGACACTTTGAAAGAAGACACGAGTGTTAAATATTCTGAACTCAAGATTAGCCTCATGGCTCCAGAAAGACCTGGAGAAGAGGAGCTTCTGGTGTCGGGATCACATGGAAAAAAGTCTTTTGCTCAGGTTGTCTCTCAAGTCCATATTGTGCTGTTTCAGTTCTTACGCCAGTATCAAGACTGAGGAGAAAGTTTAACTTACACAATGTTAAACATCAGGTGGCTGTCCTATTCTTTCCAGTGACACATATCTTAAGATTATAAACTATTAAGCATATTTGGGCTTCTTTCCAAAATAAATCAGAGGTTTAAAGCTCTCCTCACACATTTATTAAGAATTTCTACCATTTCATAAATCAGTACAAGGCATGTAACAGAAAGCTCTGCTCTTGAAGTTAGCAAAACTAACATGAAATATTGCATTGAAATTCAGTCTTCCTTGCAGAAGGATGTCACTGAGATGAGTCTGCTAGAAACTGGAAAACACCGGAACTTTTTGTTTAGGGACTTTGCCATTTCTCAAGAAGTTTATGGATTAAAATTGCTGTTGATTAAATGAAAAACTATGGTTTGTTAGTGTATCGTAGAGTATTGTTCTGGGAGATCTAAGGCAGCTAGGAGTCCTGCAAATAGTAGTTGTTGTAGAGGTATGCATCTCAGAGAGAACAATGAAAAATCTTATATTTATTTACCCCGGTTACATCTTGCTGTATCTGAAACTCAGTAGGCAAATCAATAGTACTATTCAGGGTGTTTCTAACTTGTTCTAAGGTAAAATTATATTAAGTAAAATACAGCCTTGGTGTTTAAAAATATCAACCCATAATAGCATTTCCCTTCACTTGCATTGCAAAATTAATTTTCCTAATAAGATACACTGCAACTTGTTCTGTTTTGCTTGTTTCTGTTGTTAAATCAGATTTTTCTGCTTAGTGGCCTATGGCGCTCGGCAAATTTAGCAACAGGCTCATTATGTGCAATCATGTAATTCGTTTCATCATACAGAAGCTACAAATACATTTATGTTACTTTTGCTGCTATCTGAAGCCACTACTTTTTTTTTTTTTTCTCCCCTAAATACAGATATATTCTTTATCTAACTTGTTCCCAAAGTGTGGTTTGGGAAATATCTGCAGGCTGCAGAGAGAGTTTAAGTCAGCTGCAAAGGTCTGAGGTTACCTGAGCCAGGCCTGAGGTTTCAAAGAGCCCTTCAGAGCTGCAGCTCCATAGCATTCACTGAACTGCTTGGCTCGATGGATTAGATACTTCCCTTGCCCTTGCCAATCATATGGCACCATATGATTTAGGCCTGTTTCTGGTTGGTGTGTTGAGTCATGCAAACAAAGTATGAACCACTGCCAAAAATAAACCCAGGGAGTACTTACTTACGCTATTAAGAGTCGCCAACAAAACTTTATTGGGTGCAGTGGGCAGTACAAATGATGTAACTCTACTAAATACATGTAGTACAGACACTCGGTCCTTAGTACCAGCTGCTTCACTCTACAGATTTGTTAGTATTTGTGCCTTTTTACTATGGAAATTTAAAACGGGTTATCAAAGCAATGAAGGAACAAGGAATTTTTGCAGTGAAAAGGATCCGAATTCCATGCTTTTCCTCCATGAGATAAGGACTTCTGAATTCTATCACATGTTCATTCAATAGGTTTATATTAACTTGTAGGAACATGTAATGAAGTCCTCTTTCCTGAACTAGTATTAGGAGCCACTTGTACTACTTAAAGTCCTCCTTTTCTTCCTGTCAAGCCATCAAGTAAATCACTTTTTATCATTTTTTATTTAATACAAGTTATGTTATCACTTTACTGCTTTGACTTGTGCATATTCTATTCTGAATGTGACAGGAAACTCCAATGTACTGGAATAGGGGAAATTTTCATTAAGCTGGTGTATTGCTGTGTTGACTTTATCTCATGAATTACAATATCCTGTTGATGAGAAGTGTGCTATTTTATTATCGCTGCTGCAGCAAACCAAAAATGTTTTGAGTTGCCAAGGAAAGGACACAGTGTGTGGTGTATTCTAGCAATAAACATCAGTATTGCAGGATGAAACTTGAAGGAAGTGTTTGTGCACGTAAATTTAAGAATAGATTTAAAGCAGCTTCTAATTCAATAAGCTCCTATATATTTGCACTCAATATTGTAATTCTAACCTAAAGCTTCTTGATCTTCTTGGTGACATATCTGTGATGAATTCTGTACCATCACTAATGTTAGCTAGAAACCCATGGGTTTCCCTTCCATAGCAGAACTTTCAAAGTGGGTTCAGGTCAAGGATTTTATTGCAGTAGAGAAACTAGCCCAGGAATTTAGTCCTCATGGCTAAAAAAAGTTTTCTTATTTCATATTCTCCCAAGTCTAATATATAAGAAAAAGGGAAAAGATTGTGCACATTGCAATATAGAAAATCTATGGGATAATTATTAAAATGTGGTATATATTCATTTCTAAATAGCACACTTGCTTTTGTACATGAATATAGAATATTATTGGATATTGGTAAATTTAGGTGAAAATATAGTATTCTATATATGAGAAGAAAGATTAATCAATTATACTTTTGCTTTTATGACTACTGTCAAGGATGACAATAATGATTTTATAAATCATTAGGTGTGAAATATAAAATATGAAATATAATATGGAAATATGAAAATTGTACTATTCTTCTTCTTCTTCTTCTTTTTTTTTTTTTTTTTGCAGTGGCCTTAAATTTCCAGACACCTGGAGTACCAATGGAGTTGCAAAATGGAAAGTTCCTAGATAATGGCGGTTGTGGCTATATTCTAAAGCCAGAATTCTTGAGAAATCTCAGTTCAACATTTAACCCACACAAAGTGACAGGAGAAGGTACTCCAGTGGCTCTTTCGATAAGGGTAAGTTTGGATAAATTACTGATTTGTTACATAAAATTTGCATACAAACTGCCTACAGGTAGTTCAGACCTATTAGTTTACCTATTACTGACATCTCATTTTAGCCTTATTCCTGTTTGCTGAAAAGGCTAATTTTGATTTCTGAGCCACTTACTTATAGTACTGGATGAGAGGTATAGCACTCTCACAGAGTATGTACTGCTGCTTCACTGGTTTTCATTTTGTAATTTACTCATTTTTTTAAGGAAGTATTAGTTCAGAAGTTATAAGAGTTTCTAAAAAAAAACATTATTTTTGCAGTATATGCAAATAAAAATGCAGCTGGTATTGAGTCACAAATGTCACAAAAGGGCATGTGTGAGCTATAGTTGCAGGAACTGAACTATATGAAAACTTTCAGTCTTTGAATGTGCAGTTTTGATGCTATTCAAGTATTAGCAACATATTGTGCTATGATAATACTAATTGATAAAGGCAAATGTGTAAAGATATGACAACAAACTTTATACTTTTTATAAGATAATTATCTTCTTACACATACATAAAATCTATTCATCATCTTAAAATATATTAAAAACTTCAAATCTTGCTTAATTCTTATAAATATTAGAAATAGATGTCACCTAAAAATAATGGTTTAGCAAAACGCTGTTTTTTGATCAAGTAGGTATTTTACAATTTTTCGGTAGTTAGAAAACTACCTTTTCCCAATGAAAAATGCTATGTGTGATCACATAGTATACTGCTTGCGTAATGCTATTTAACTAGCATAACATCAGTGTATAATTGATATTTGATTTCTTTCACAGAAATAAATTAGGGGACTGAAACAGTAGTAATTATAAAATGCTTACACCACATGTGCACCTTATCCAGAACTTTTTCGTTTCCTTACAGTGAGCACACCAATCGCTCAGTAGACATAAACAGGTCATTTCAAGCATCCATGACTACACATTAGTTATTTTAGCCTTTATTTATATAAGGTTGGGGTGATTAAAAACAAGGAAAAATCCCAGATTTTTTTCTGGGAAGAAAAAAAAAATCATTTTCCAAGGAAAAATCCCAGGAGAGAGGCAAAATGATTAACTAAGGAAAGGAAATGTTTGAGCTTGGAAGATTCTGGAAAAGAGAAAGGCAGCTTTTGAGGCTGACGACGTGGCTGGGAAGGACAGGCAGGACAGGGCAGGCTCCAGGGCAGCAGTGGCATCCGCCTGGCTGGCGGCTGGACTATAGGGTTGGCAGCAAAAAACAGGAGATGGTGGTGAAAGGCAAAATTCAGGAAGAGGATTTAAAGGAAAAACAATTTCTGCTAAAGAAGAGTTGCTAGCTTGTTGAAGGGAGAGATTAGTTTTCAGTTAGAGGCCAAACACATAAAACATCTGGGGGTCAAAAGTCTCTCCTACTGAATCTGAATGAGTAGCTCATTATGGAGAGGATTATAGGTGAATAGAAAATCACTCTTGGACTGATTTTTCAGAATCCAATAGCCCTCTTTTCTGATGTGCCCTTAATTCTCCTCAGTAGGAAGAGAGTATAGCCTCCGAAACACAAATATGCAAGGTAATTTATACGGAAACTTCTGAGCTCAGCATGTTATTTTCTCCTCTCTCTTTCTCTGTTTCACCTTGGCTTCTACAAATGTTTGGCATCCACTTATGGATGTAGGTCAGAGCAGGCTGAAAGCAGCTCGCTCAGCTCCTACCCGGAGCGTGGAGCTGAGCACGGGCAGGAAGGAAGCAAAGAAGCAGGACCGGGAGGCAGCCCTTGGCCCACGTGGCTGCATTTTGGCCATGACATTCAGATGTCAAAGGAAGCCCCTGGTGCTAAGTGGGCAGTCTGTCAGTGCTTGTGGCTTGCAAAGTTTTTCTCATGAGAATAACAGCTATTTTCCAGGAAAGATAGGCAGCACCAGGGTTTGCTGGGCCACTGGCTTTGAATCTGTCGGGCTACAATTTTCCTTGGAGAAAGGTGTTAAAGGAAACATCTAAGCACAAGCTGTAATCTGTGGCTTTGACTTTTTAGATATCGACATGGTTGACTAGAATCTGTATCATGAGTTTTAAAATTAAGTTCTGAAATTTGGACCAGAAAACCCACATGTTCTGCCAAAGCCTGAAGACTTACTTAGCTCTCTCCATACACTCGATACTCTGTTACAGTCTGTAACAGAGATTCCTGCATTTACCTAGGAAAGGATGCTTATCCTAGGTGTACTTGTTTCCTAAATAGGTGCACCCCTATTTCCTAGGTGTACCAAAATATAGCTAGAGCACAGACAAAGCCATGACCATCACAAATCCTTTGTTAGACCTGCTGCCAGAACACCAGGTCGCCTGAGGCAAAAATTCCAGCTAAATTAAGGAGAAAAACATCAGGGTGCCTACTAAATGCTGATTTTTTATGTTTGACTTTGAAAGAGAAGGAACATGGGTAAGGAACCCGGCTACCTAGGTTGTAAGACAATGTTGATGCCACTCTAGATGTTAATGCTGGTCCACTAGATACGGCCTTAATAGAAATTTGCAAGCTTCTCAGAAAATGAAAATCATTAGTCTGATTCCTTAGATATTTTTATTTTGTATATTAACCCAATGTCATTTTTATGGCTTGTTATCATGCAAAAATGCTTCAATTTAAAATTATTATTTAAAACATAGTGACATCCAGTTAGCTAAGAATCAAATTAAATGGGAAGTAGCCTATTCTTAATTTCACTGTGTGTTTATAAGCAATGTATTGTCTATATTTATTATGTATATTTATATGTTTATTGTATATAAAAATAGATTTAGTATGTATTTTTATAACAATTTTTATAGGTGGTACATGCTTCCTGTAGTTTTTTGGCTACTATGTACAGACCATTTTTAGAATTATGTCATTCCATTGCAACTCTCATTTTCCAGCTCATCAGTGGTTATCAGTTGCCACGCAGCAATCTATCGAAGAGTAACAAAGCTGACCCTTTAGTGCACATAGAAATTTATGGTGTGCCAGAAGATCAAACAAAAAAACAATCTAGTGTTGTTAAAGGCAACGGTGAGCATCAGTCTTATCCTAGTAACTGAACAAAAGACAATGTTTCATGTGAAATAACCATGTTTTTCCTTCCCCCAAAGCTGTTATGTGGAGGCTGCAATTATTTCTCTGTGGATTTGGGACCTTTTTGCATAGAAGTTGTAGCAGCACTGCATGCTATGTGCCATTTTTGTAGAGCAGCAGGAAGGAAGCACAAACTCTCTTGTGGAGTAGCTCTCTTCTGAAGGAAGAGGAGATGCATTATTGTTACTCATCAATAAAATAGATAAAGGAGTTTTGTAGTGAAATTTCTGTGACTTTTCCACTTAGCTCCTGTATGAGGTTTCTAGTAAGATCAGCCCCTTAATTGCTTGAGAGACAAAGTGCATGATCTTTACACTTGTCTTCAAGCATCTTCTTACCTTTAGCTTTATCTTTACCTCCTTGATAGCTCAGCCTAAAGGTTGTCTTCAATCTCCCTTCTTCTGGGCCTCTGTCTTCTATTTTTCTTTTCTCCTTTTTGTAGATGGCTCATGTTTTAATTCCTGTTTTAATTTGAAATTCCTATTTCTCTCTATATAAATAGTTTTTTTTAGGACAAAGTGGCCCCTCTTGTTCCAAATCCTCATTTTGTTCCTTGTTTGTTGTTAGTCAAGTAATTTGTAACTGAATTTATTTAGCTTCTACCTCATTTCTAACACTGTAAAAAGAGAAACTTCTGCAAAAACATGAAACTGAATTGATTCTGAATCTGATGTCACCGTCCCATTTTGCTCTCTTCAGAGAGAAGTTACCAAGTTTCTTATGCTTTTGATTTACACTACTGTCTAGCTAATGCATGGAAATCCTTAGAAAGGGCTGACATGCCTAGTGCAAGCATGTCCCGACCTACCTATGCTGTCTTCAGTCTCAGAACTTCTCTTTAACTGCTTTTACTCCATAATCTGTACAACAGATTTGAGCTATACTGCAATTAGTGGGAGCTTTACCATTTATTTTTGTGGGCACAGAAACTTAGGGAAAAAGAAAGCATCCTTTTCTTTTTTCAGGCTAGTGATAGCTGATATTAAGCAATAATTAAAAAAAAAGAAATGCCATTTTGATGTGTGCCTTTTCTCTTTTCATCAGCTTTGAACCCCAGATGGAACGAAACTTTTACATTTACTGTCCAAGTGCCTGAGCTGGCACTGATACGCTTCAATGTGGAAGATCAGGTATCTCTAGCTGGAAATGAATTCCTTGGCCAATACACTTTGCCAGTGCAGAGCCTGAGCAAAGGTAATATCCTTGTGAGTGAGCCACATATAATAGCACACAGTAATCTGCAACAATGTGGGCTTTTATCTTTGCTGTAGTATGGATGGAGTACAGCATTATGCTCATTTCCTGCAAGTAGCTCTGCATTATGTATAACAATAGGTAAAAATTGCACTCTTTGTATTTTTAAGTCATTGTAGTCTCTGAATGCAAATCCACAGTACAGAAATCGAAAGAATATTAATGACCATTAATTATTCCTACTGCAGCATTCCCCCACTCACCTTCCAAGCAGAGAGATCAGACGGTATTTCAGCTTGTTCCTACTAGAAGCAAGAACAGCCATTAGCCAAAAACACTACAACGGCAGGAGTTTGGGATGCTTGCTACACAGTCGGGCCCAAGTAACCACACAAGTCGGAAGTGAGAAAGAACCCACAAACCCCCCATACTACCTGTCCACAACTTTCCAGAGCAGAGAAAGAATTAAAAATAAGCAAAATATTTACATTGTTATACTGGTAGTATTTCTTCTATTGCACCAGTATAGCTCCTGGATTAATCTCACACATTAACAGGCTGAGCAGCAAAGAGCAGACACAGAAGTCAGTAGGCCAAGGAGAAAGGCTTGTGTAAAATGCTTGTTTACTATATTGACTTTGCAAAGCTATTTCTGACAAAACAAGCAGAACCAACTTTTATTAGTGAATGAAGATGTGAAGGCAAAAAGTCAAGGCTGGCAATGGCACTGTGCTTTCTTTTTTTATTAAGCTTAACGGGTTTTTAATGGCTTTTTCCTTCCAGGTTCTGAAAACATAAAGCTGTTTGTAGTTCTTTCTGGAAGCAGAAGAGTTACACAGGAACAAAGACTTTAAGACTTAGCTCTTAAAGCACTTGCCTCTCTCCAACATAAATCTTTACATTGATCACTCTTCATCTTCCTTTTGTTTGTATGTTTTGTGAAAATAACCCTCTCCCTGATATCTGAGATAACTTTAAATAGCAGATATTATGGCTTAAATATGTTTGCAAAACCATCATTTTGGTCTTATTTATTAGTAGATTTTTTCAGTGCATTTCTAGTGTGCCTGTATAGTTTAATTTGGGTCACCAATGATGATTTTACATTTTGGAAATGTAAGAGAATGCAGATCATACACTACAGATTTTGAGTGCAGTGATTTTAAAACATTAAGAAATGAGTGTAGATGCAATAAACAGTGCCAAGCAAATTGCTCGCCCCCTTAATACACAAAAGAAAATCTAAATGTCATTAAGCTACCCAGAGGCATAAATGAAATGCTGTTAAGAAACAAGTTGACAGCTATTTTCAAAATTCATGGTTACACTTAACATTGAGACCTCTGGATTCCCAGGTTGGAACCACAATTTTGCCTTAGGTGCCTGTGCTCCAAAAATATTGAGAAGCGAATATATAGTTTCTCTTACAACAGGATTCTCAACAGCCTGTATTTCTGAGAACTGTCTAAGGCAAAATACTAAGGAGGGAGTCGTGACTTAAATCCTGTCCCTCTTCAGGGCTTTGACACCTCATTCTCCACTCTAGGACCAGGATCCACCTCCCTGAGGTTTCCCCTGAGGGCAGGCTGCTTAAGCTCATCCTTCCATGCTGAGCAGTGCTTACATTTCTCTCTTGTTTGTTTGTTTTTGGTTTTGACAGGTAGCAGCACAAAGTTTTGCCGTTGCCACCCTCCCCTGCACTCTCCGTGGAAAGGATTCAAATTTATATCTTCACTTTCCTCCCTCTCCCAGCTGCCTCTCCATCACTCAGCTGTAGATTGCCCTGAGGAAGGCTGCTTGCTGCCCACCTCCAGCAGCATTTCATTTTCATGCAATGATTAAGCAGCTACACTGAAAAGGGAGCTGAAAATGAGAATAATTTGCTAGTTGTGAGGCTAAAGACTAGAGAAGGGGGCTGGGTTACAGGCCCCATCTATCTCTATGACTTTATTTTATAAAACCTTAATTAACAGAACAAGAATTCACACATCCCATGTCCCACATGCATATGTTATCACTGAGTCACTGAATAGTTAATTATTTCATACACATCGGAACAATATTAATAGAAAGGAAGAAGTTTTTTCTTCTTGGTAGTGGCTAGCAATAGAATTAGGGGTAATGGGTACAAATTGAAACACAGGAAGTTCCATCTCCATGTGAGGAAGAACTTTCCTGTGAGGGTGACCGAGCCCTGGCACAGGCTGCCCAGAGAGCCTGTGGAGTCTCCTTCTCTGGAGATCTTCCAAACCCGCTTGAATGCCACCCAGTGCCACATGCTCCAGGTGTCCCTGCTGGAGCAGGGGGTTGGACTAGATGGTCTCTAGAGGCCCCTTCCAACCTCAACCACTCTGTGATTCTGTGATGACACTTTGTAGAATACCATACAGCTAGAGGTTAGAACACAGTCCTTGGATATGAGGATTAGTCGTGGGACAGGAAATAAATGAAGTCTTCCACATGCCGTGTGAATATTCCCTAGTTGATTCCTGATGCATGTTACCTCCTGCACTCTAACTTGAAAGAAAAGATGGCCGCTACCGGCTGCAATAGGGAATCCAATTTGGCCAGTGTGCTCAGAATAAGCCCACAAGACTAAACCAGTGAGCTGAGGAAAGCGAAGGCACTCACGGGTCTTGTGGGCTAAGCAGGAGCTGGTTTTCTCACTTTTAATGTCCGTTGTCCAGCAGCTGAACCTTAGGTGCCAGCTGGGCTTTCATGTTGGTCAAAAAAAGAAAAAAAAAAAGATAATCCAAACCCAAATGACACCCCCACAGATTGCATTTAAAGAAGAGTTTTGAAAACATTAGCTATGAACACAGATACTCATAACAGATATTCAAATGACTGCAGCTACATATACATAGATAAAATACAGAAAATATTAATTAATTTATTTATTTGCCAGTTTTTTATATTGTTTAATATTATGCAATATGGCCATCTTACAGTTTTACAAAGCAATAAAGGTTTTGGGTTGGGGAGGGAATGTGTTTTGCTTTCAAAGAAGTAAGTTAATTTAGGGTGAAATTTAGAAATATGGCTTTCCCAAGCACTTCAGGTCTCCAGATGCATTTATAGCTTCTGAATCATGCCATCCCTCTGATACTGCGAAACAAGCTTCCATGAAAAAGATCTTTAACAAGAGGTCATGGTGAGAAGACAATCTCAAACTACATGGGTTTTTATGCTTCAGGAGAACAGTGTGTTACTGCTGCAACACTGATTTTTTTTTTCTTTTTCGTTTCCCAGGAAAACTGTAGAATGGTTCTTTTCCCAAAAGAACCCTGTTGAGTCACAAGTTATTTAATTGGAGGTGCTATGAGAAGAGTGTGTGCAACACAGCTTTCTGGATATTAAAATGTGTGCTTCCCTAATCCTAAAACTGGGATAGAAGTCTTCAGTGTGAAAACCAGGAACACCCTAAAAGGAAATTTCTAATGGGAGTTTCTCTGTCCAAAAATGCCAGATTTGAATTACTGTATATTTACAGGAGAAAAACAATATGGTCTTGGGGCTCCCCTTGATTTCAGTTTGAGTGTTACTTGGAGAATCATATACAGTGCTTTATTTGCACAGTAGATTAGGTATGTACTGACGGAGCTAACTCCATCATACGGAGACAGGGCTCCGTCAGCAGCTCCGCACTTGTGGTTAACATACTAACTGAGTACCGTTGTATTTCCAGGTTACCGTAACATTCCTCTGTATTCCAAAGCTGGTGACAGCCTGGATCCCGCATCGCTGTTTGTTAACATCTGGTACTACTAAGGAGGCTCCGCCGTAGCAGTAGGTTCGAAGCACCACCCTGCTCAATAAAGCAGACATCACAAGGCTCGCAACAACCCCGTGGTCTGATTTCCAGGGTGCCCTGTTTGTTCCCAGGGATTTTATTAAGATATTGGGACTTCTCGTGTGAGTAAATGGGACCCTAAAGAAGTAATGGCTCCAGAATTCAGCCCTACTGTAACTTAGGAATGATTCAGAAGGATGGAACTTTTTGAGGAGGTTTTGTTGAATTCAGTTAATAGTTTTATTTGAAGCTAATTGCAAAATTATGATTAATTACTGAATGAGAATAATGGTTTAATATTTATGATACAATATTGAAAAATTATGACCATGTTACAGTGATTTTTTTTAGTTATACTGAGCAAAAGCTTTAATGATTGTACAATCAGTCTTTTCAAAGAAATGGAAGAAAATGGCATGTACAATTTACCCTTTAAATTCATAATAATGACAGCTTTTGATTGGGAGATAACGAATTAATTTCCGTTTTAATTTTGCTACCTTCAAAAAAGAACAGTCTTGAGGGAAATAGCTCCTTAACATGACAGGTGCTCTTGGTACTTTTTCTCAGCCTAGTCTTGAGCGTCCTACTGTTAAAGATAGATAAGTAAGTCATGAGGTGATTTGTACGGGGCTCTGTTCCTCATAGCAGCAGGGAGCTTGGGATACACCTTCCTGTCAGCTCAATAAATAGGGAACATAATGGGCAGCTTTGAGGTGGACTAGAAGAACCAGTGTAGAAAATGCAGGGGTAAATTCTGTGATTTAAGGTTTCTCAGGGCAACTTCATGCCTGACATAACTACCTTGTACATAAGACAGAAATTTCCTACCTTCCTTGGAAAACTAAGTATTGTTGAGCTTCCACAGGAGCGTATCCACACAGTTAACTGCAGACGTGCTACTCACACATGCATTTTTTTCAAGAGACTTTTCATTTATTGATTTCTGCAATATCTAGCAGTACTGCTTGTGTTGGCAGACAGTTCTGATAATCCTATATTTTAATGCTATTTTAGTCACATATCCTTCATAAAAAAAAAAAAAAAAAAGAAAGCGTGTTGTTCCTAGGTGGAAAATCAGGGCATGCTGTAAACAATGATTAGAAAATGTCACAGGAAAACACTATTAGAAAATTGCATTTAAGTTTTAATACAGAAACCAAGACAGGAGACTACGAATAATCTGAAATCAATATCAAACTGTAAGGTCAGGTAATCTGATAACGTTGTAAGATGAGCACAAGGTTTTCTGTGCTTGAAGTGGCAAATCAGTTTGTTTACCCTGGAATGACCATAATCTAAAATGTTAGACTTGTTGATCTCTGTACTGACTATAGCTGAATGCTAGTCAGTATCTTTTACATGGGACAAATATTTTGTAGCATTTTTTTTAGCTCTGAAAATCCTAACAATACTAGGCCAGAAGGGTTTCCCCAACCTCCTTTTACTGAGGAGGTATTTAATCTCTGCAAGCAATATCTGTTCTGGGAGCCAAACTAACTAAGTGACATAGGCAATTGGTTTGGCCTCCAAATAAACTCCAGTTTATTTGGATTCCTGAACTACACTCCCAGTGCCACTTGAGGAACTTCATACAGCATTACCCTCCAACATCTGATTTGTGAGTGTCCTTAGGAAGAAGGCAGCAGTTATCTTTGCCTCAGGCATTATTATCCCTCTGTTCACTGCTTTTCCACCTGGCAGGACAAATGTCAGACCTACTCGGTATATGGTAGCTTAAGGTTTTGCAGCAGGTCAGATCTCAAGTGAACATGGCTCCTGTGCACTAAAAATGTGCGCTTGATTCTAGACAGCTCAACTGTGTGTATGGCACTAACGGACAGTTCATTCACATATATAAAAATGCTCTGAAGAACAGAGCCCATGATTAGTCCCAGTGAACTCAAAGATACCACTCGTGTTCCCTGTTTAACATGTGTGTTTATCTACACCTTTGTAACCCTCCATGGATATATGGACGGGTTTCCCCAAGCACGTGTCTATGCAATGAAGTAGGATTAGTGAACAAAGATTCCCTATAGTGTGATCTCAAATAAATGCTATGCTGAAACTTTACATTCAACGTGGTTTATTTATTCATTAGTATTAACCTCCCCCTCCCCTTTTTCTCCCCCCAAAATGAACATTTGTATCTGCTTCTTGCATGTCAGAATAAAAGAAATGATGAAGTATTTTACTGTTAAATGAAAATCCTGGATTGAAAGTTGTATTAACAGTCAAAAGTAAACCAACACATACTGCACAAAATGTTTAAAGTGCAAGTTTTCCCTTTCAAGTTCCTTTAAGAAAATATTGATTGTGTAACATTTAATATGAAATACGTTAGAACTGTTTGAAATGTATTGGCACCTGGGGAATCATGCTATGGACTCTGGAAAATCCAGAATATGCAGCAAGTCATAGTGACCTCTGCTAAGTTACACCATCTCCAGCAGTGCTTTGAAACAGAGTCAGTGCAGAGATTGGCACTAACTCAAACAGGTTTAGGATTAGGCTGTGATACACAGCTTGATCTATATAGAATACCAATATTTTTACAGTAGTGTTTAATAAAAAATAAAAAAACAAAAATACTTCATTATTGTCATAAAAATGTCCTGCATGCTGCTGCAA
The DNA here is from genome assembly GCF_059628265.1 of Tinamus guttatus. Lineage (NCBI taxonomy): Eukaryota > Metazoa > Chordata > Aves > Tinamiformes > Tinamidae > Tinamus > Tinamus guttatus. Next base: position 3,881,234 of record NW_028288842.1, read on the forward strand.
ATTCTCAGCATGTGATTTTTTGTTACCCACACTAACAGAAACATGTTGCAAGATGATGGAAGAAATTTTAAGAAAATTGCCTTACGATTAGAAATATTAAGACATGATCAGTGGAAGACTGCAAATTCTCAAGGGCAACAGAGACAAAATGTACCATGGGAAATGGGAGAAAGAAACATTAGTGGATAAATAACTGAATTATCTTAGACAACATTTAAATTATACTGTTTCCCAGTGGGTACCACTTTTCTTCATTTAGCTGGACACTGCTCAGCTGGATGTTAACGGCTCCCACAAAAGCTCCTTTGCTTTTCACAACAAGCTTCAGGACACGTCCTTTGAGCTCTCTGACTGTGTCATATACAACCTGCAATTATACACAGAGAAACACAAAAAGCCTTTGCATATGCGAATCTATTTGATGGGTAAAACACTCTCATATATCATTCAGGATATGTATTACAACTTTCCAGTAACTGCTTTAAACTGTCCTCCAGAACTGTAAACCATTACCTGTGAGCCAAATTAGTGCATTTACCTTAGAAATATGTTTGACTTCATGTAGTTTAAACAGAAAAGCTTCTGCCTGTTTAGGCTGATTACTGAGTGCTTGTAAATAAATTCAAAACCCATATTTGCAAAGCTTGTGGAAAAAAAAAAAAAAAGATTTTGAACTCAAATGTGAAGAAATTCCAGATCCTTCATGAAGTCCACCAGGATACTGTTGATTTTAGGAGGGAGACATTCAGGTGGAGGATACATATCATGGAGAGAACTATGAAACTGCAAGATAGGTAATTCTAGAGGAGTATAGATTATTATAATGTTGAAATACCTTTCCATAGCAGATACTTCCATATATTGTATTGCTCTTCTCTGAAGATTAAACAAGCAAGAACACTGTTTTAATGCCAAGTACACAATTTTCTTTGCAGATATTTATTTTGTATTTGGGACATCCTGCTTAGTAGTGCTCAAGGGACTGATACATCTCATAAAGGCACACCAGTGCAAAGAAAGTCAAAATACTGTTCCTCAGTACCCTACTTGCCTCTGATTAAATCTTGCACTACTCACTAAAATTAAAAAAGCCAAAGCAAAAATGAGTCTTCTTTTCACCAAGACTCTCATGAGACTTCATAATTGGTCTAGATCAAAAACAACCCCCACAAAAAGTTAGAGAATATTTTTTTTCTTTGAAAATTGTGCGCATAAATGGTACCATTTCAATGCAAATATCCCAACGTGTGATTCTGAACTCATCTTGCTAACTGCATCCAAATGTGTCCACTGTAAAAATACTTCCAAACTTTAATGGAAACATCAAATAGCAAACACGATACGTATTTCAGGCCACTCAGTACAAGTTGTAAATGTGGAGAATCTTCAAGACTGAGTCCAATTTGAGACTGCGGAACTGACAGAATTAAGATGTTTCTGTTACTCACAAATTGCTGTTAATTGTGCTCAAATTAAAGGAGACACCTTGCTTAACATCTCTTTAGAAAATTACAAAGACCTATGGTTTAAAAAATATCCTTGAAATTACCTTGATACTATGAAAGCACACTGGGATTAATTAGGAAGTGTGAATGTCATATTTTCTGAATTAAAATAAAAAAATCTGGAGGGATAGCCTAGCCAGAAGGGGCTGCATTCAGCATTGATACCTGTATTTCCATCTCCACATTAATCAAAAGCTTCTGAGTGTTCTGCGTACTGGTTGATAAAATGTGGAAGAACACTACTAGCTACTTTTAGGTCTCAAAGGAAAGCTTTGTTAGGAGAAATACATTTCATCTGAAATCTATATGGATGGAAATGTTTTTCCTAATGTAGCTGCATTGGAAAAGTACTTAAGTTTTATAAGGCTCAGCCCCAGCAATGCTCCTTGCTTGGGGTGGCTCTGAAGTTCGCAGATGGACCTGGCAGACATGAAGTTGTTGGTTCTCCCACACAGCACGAACGGGCGAAGGGGCCAGCGCTGGGATTGCTGGAGCACTGTGTCCCAGGCACGGCGTCCCCATGGCCCCTTCTGCCATGGAAGTCCCATCTGTGCTCTGCAAGTGCTATGAAATCTCCAGCCTGGTGGATCGCGGTAGCAGCGCGCTGGGGAGATGAGCAGCTCCCAGTCACGGGACACCAAGAGGCCCCACGCTTTGATCGGCCACACGCTTGGCAGTCCAGGGTGGGTGCTGCTTTCGGCTGATCCTAACACGCTGTTTCTAAAGCGGTATTGCAAATCCAGCCAAAACACCCTATCTATCACCAGGATGCGGACACAGAAGGAAGACTGAGTTCAGATAGCTACATGAATAGAACAAATACTGCCTGCCAAAATTTCTGTACCAGGCCAGATAAATCCTGAAATTGTTGTTTAGGAGTAATATTTGCCTCCCATTTATCCAGTGAGTTTAAAGGGAGGTGAAATGCACGGGGCCAAATGGGAATGAGAGGAAGAGCTAGGCCTGCATTTCAGGTGTTCCTGGCACCAAAGGGAAACAGCACCGTTGACCCACAGGAATTTAATGACATTTTAATCACGAATGAGGGACAGTTGCTTCGCCTTATGTAGCCATGGCACGGCTCCTAGGCTTGCTGTTAAACTGCCCAGATCAGCCCTGACGCTCGGGGCCGCAGGGAGCCGCTCGGGCTCCCGCCACAGCTCCCTCCTGGCCCTCGCTCCGGCTTCCCGGGGCTCCGGCAGTTGGTGCCTGCGGCCCCACTCCTCCAAGGCAGCTGCCAAGGCCGTAACAGGCCCCATGGCCCTGGGGCATTTGCCCACAGTTGTCCCCTGCACTGGGGTAGGATGGATCCAATTCCCTCTCCCCCTGGCTTCTCCGGGGAAATGGTGTCTGAGCCTTGAGACCCGCTCCTGCTGCGGGTTGCTCCATCCATGCAGGTGCTCAGGGACTGACCAAGGACAAGGCCTTGCAGCGTGCCTCATGGCCACGCGTTATGACCAAAGTTGCTGCTGCTTGTTCACATTTCTAAAGGTGAGAGTTTAAACTAAAATCACTCAGAGTTGTCTTCTGGTTTTTAATTTTATATCACTCAGAATCATCTTCTGGTTTTTAATTTTTCACAGTTTACTAATCTAGCCTGAGACTTCCTGAGCAGTTCTTATTTATTCCTTTCCATCTTCCACATGCAAATATGCTATTATTTTCTTCCTCTTCTTCTCAGTTGCCACTTTTTAATGCAATGTTATATCAAAAAGAATGCAACAAACTCCAAAATTCAAATACAGAAACAAGAGAAAAAAAAAAAGCAGTGCTTGTTAAAAGCAACTCTAAAACGTTCAGTATAGTTCATTCTACTGTCAGTCCTCCTGGACCCTCTCATCGTTACTCTCATACACATGAGCTAAAAAACAAAAATAAAAGCACTTTTGCAAGGTTGATAATTTGCTGTAGGCAGTTATAAGCAATAAAAGCACAAAACTAAAGTGAAAAACACCCAAGAGAGGCACATTTCAGAATTTTCTCAGTCTTGAACACAGAGGGAAATTAATATACAGCTTCCTTCAAGCCATTTGGCTTTAATAAAAACTTATGAACTCATAAGGAAAGGCTAGTACATTTCTGTACATAGCATTTTGGACAGTAAGTAACTTAAAAGACAGCTGACGTATTTTTAGATGTTTTCCCTGAGGCTTCTTCTGCCTCAGTCTACCAATCTTGGTCAGAAAATGCCTACAGAATGGTCTCACATATGGAAGAACAGAGCTGCTAATAGCGCAAGCATCAGGTCTGAAATGTCCGAGTTCAGCGGAACCATATGTCCCTGCTGTGATTAGCGTTCCCCGTAAAAACAGACTGAGCATCTGTGAATTAGGCTGTGAGTTTTGAGTAAAAGATACCGAAGATTTTGTGGAATTTCTCTTAACAGCAGAAGGATGCTCCTATTTCCTTCTCCACAACTGAATCCCTGTCCACTGAGTATGTCTGCCTCAAGACAGGATTTCGGAGTTTGTTGCACTCAGAATAGTATAAAAATGATCACAAAGAAAACTGCCTTCTAGCATTGCTACGTGGTCCTTATCCGTGGTCCATTTTGGATCTGTTATAATTAATGACATTAGATAAACATATGATATTTCATGTGTTTGAATATCCTTCAGATGTTCCAGAATAATTTTTTGGGGGGGCCCATTGAACTAATCTTATTCTGCTAGTCTCTGATTACAAAAAAAAAGGAAATAACATCAGAGCTCTTTGCTTTTAGTTCGCTTTTACTCCATTGCAGCATCACAGGGAGTGAAATCTGTCTCAGCTGCTAGCAACGATACTCCTTGAGGAGCCTACTTACAGCTGCACTGGAAGCTAGCGAGGTAAGTAGGTAACTTTTGTAATCAACTGGATGTGGGAAAAGAAGAAGCGCTATTAAAACCCCAGGATTGGGAAATTCGGAGATAAGAGCTCTCAGAGCCAGCTCACTAACCTAACCTTCAGCATACCTTATCTACCAAACAGGGTGGAGTGCTAATATTTTCCACGCCTGCTCTTTTGAAGCTTGCTCAAAGTGCTTTTGGAAATTGCTTTGAGATCCTTGGGAGGTTTTTCTATATGTAGTAATTCTCATCTCCAGTCCCACCTACTGCTTGAATCTTGTCTCTCCGTACCAAAGAATACAGTCTTTGCCTCTTCCCATTTTGTAGCAAATGTCTCTCTGTACAAATGTTTATTTTTACCCCAGAGATGGCAGCACTTCAGTGGTGAGTGAAATAATTATATAGGCTGTGAACTGCTAACATTTTGACACAAAAAGAGCTGGGTTATTTATTACATGTTATTATTTAGGACACTGAAAACCAATTTGGTTTTCTATTTTTGTATGTGCATGTGAATAAGAGGATCCTTTCACTTAGTACTTCTTATGTTATTATAAAAAATTGAATTAAAAAGTATCTACATTTTGATGTTTGGGCTCAGCTGTCTAACGTGTAACTATAATTACGGTATAAGACTGAAGAGTGTGAATAATCTAACCTCTTTGCTAAAGAGAAACATAAAGAGACTCTCAATTCAAAGAAAGAAGCAAAACTGTACATATTTACGCTCCACCTTATGAGATGTTCTGTTCGATGGTACTCACTCTAACAGCTCTAAACACTGTATTTCATTGCAAGAGTGGACAAGGAAAATCAAATAAGAAATGACGGAGGAAAGTGGACAGTACTCACAATTTCATTGTAAGTAGGGTCAGTGCTTTTTGGAACTGCTCTTGTTTTCCTGCGAGTGACCTCATCAGGATCTGGTAAAAGATAAAATTCAGCATGTGCGCTTGGGGCAGAGCCATCTGGGAGGCGCTGGAAAATAAAAGGGTTATAAATATGAATGTCTATGTTCTAGCAAACAAAACAAATAAAGAGGTACCAAATGAAATCTAGACTTTCAGTAGACACAGAAATGTATTACATTCCCAGTACTCTCTTGGCTAAATTGGAGTGGTAATGTAGTAAACAACAGGAATTCTTAGACTTCAGCTTCATATTGAATCAGAAAAAATAAGCGGAATAATAAAAGTGCCTATCCTTAATACTTTATGTTGCAGTGGAAATCCCTTAAGCATCAATCTGCTTTAACTCGATATAAACTGATACAAAGCCTAGGCCTGCCATTTTCCAGAGCAGTGCTGAGAAACTGGACTCGGGCCAACAGCTCCTGCTGAGTTAACCCCTAAGTGGAAGTGCTGATGCTGGGGAGATCTGGTTGTTTCCAAGGGTGTTTCATGAAGGATTTTTCTCCTGGAGACCCGGGAGTGTTTCCCGCAGCAGTATCAGCAGGAATCTTCTAATAACAGAGTGTCCCATCGCACGGCTCTCTTTACCACTCCAGTTAAGATTACTTGTGATATCCCTGATATTCCAGTTTACGGTAGTCATTCCTAATCACAGCCAGTCTATTAACATGGCTCAATCATAAACTAATGCTGCCAGTGTGCAGTTTTTGGGATAACTTCTGAATAGGTGTAAGCTTATTGCTAAAGCAACCTTACAGTTACTCAGAAAACCCACTGGTTGGTAGCATGTGAGGCTTCAAAAGAAAATACAAGAAATATAACCATGAATAACAGGTATCCTCTGAACATGTGTCAGTTGGTGCTTAGCTCACAGTGAAGCAGAAGCCTCTGTGCTGGTAACACAGGTGCAATCAGAAAGCAAAACATGGCACATAAAAGCACGTGTGTTTATCAAAATGTCAGCAATTTTAATAGTATTATCAGCATTTTAGGCAGCAAGTTTCTCTGCCAGCAAGCCAGAGACAGAATGCAAATGAAAATGCAGTCAAAAGAGAAAAAAAGGAGAGATTTTAAAATAGTTTGAGTAGATGAACGTAGATCATTATACAGGCAGTTGCTTTTATGCTTGCCACTGTATTTTCACCTGAACAAAGTCATTTCTCAGGTTTTGATTATTCACAGTACATAACTGGAAATAGGGACTTTCTACTGGCAGGATCAACAACATATCTTTGAGAAAGGAGAAACAACTGGTGTCCTAGCAATGAATAACTCTGCTACTGGGAAGAAAAACAGCAGTTGTATGTGTGAGCAACCAGTTATTGCATATCAAATCTCTCCTCGCTGATATCTGAAATGATCCTTCAAGGCAGATGATGTAGTCAACTGCATAGCTCAATATTGCTGTGGCTTATCCTTTACATCATTAAAGGACATACTCCTCAAATCACTGTATATTGTCACTCTGTGTGAACAATTAATTTTGCTATAGCCAAGCTCCCCCAAAGTATTTTTTATTTAAAATACATACAGGATTTAAATAAGCAGGATTGACCTACCAAAACAGGAATACCATTCAATGTCAACAAAACTATCGGGTATTTCCCTAGCCAGAGTACTATATATTGTTAACATAGTATTTATGATTTATGCTATCTATATAAATGTTCATCTCTGTTGATCTACAAGGATATTAAAACACCAATCAAGGAATACAAATAACAATAAACTGAACAACCTCTTGAAAATCAGGAACAAAAAGGAGATATAACATAAAGTATTAGTTGAAGCTCCCAGGATCCTCTCTGCAATCAAGCTCTTTTCCTCTCAAGGAAAATGCTCATGCTGTACCATGAAGGTCAGCAGATTTGGGTTCTTTCAGGTTCTTTCAGAGACAAAGGGGAGCATTCTTTAGAAAAGAAGGGCAGAGAGGAGGTGGGTCATGACAAAGGCCATTGTTCGTGTTCAGCAGAAGCTCAGCACAAGAATCTCCACCATCTGCACATCCCCCTGCATTGCACAGCACTGCAACACAGGGAGAGTCCTGTACAATTTAAGGCTTTATCCCAGCAGTCTGCACCTGGAACAGGCAGCCTCTGTCACCTGCAGTGCGAGGAAGCCAAGCTGATGGCAGTGTGATTGCTCAACAGGACCTGGGTATCTGAAGAGGAGTGCTACGAATTGGGGGAAAACCCCCCCTAAAAACAAAACAAACAAAAAAAACAAAAGCCAGATAAAATCTTTGCTGCACCTTTGAGTTGCTCCTTGTGTCCTAGTCACGATTCCAGCATATTATCCAGCCTTCAGCCAACAAATCTTCCTGCACCAGCCAGCTCCTCCCTGATTTTAAGGAAGGCACACTGCTGTGGGCATATGAAATGTGGAGAGCAACCTCAGTCCTTGCCGTCCCTTTGAATGCAGCTAGCTACATGTTCAAAGAGGTGAGTGGGAGGAAAGGGTCACGAAAGAATAGCAGAAAAGAGAATATTTTAGCAATTCACAGAAGAAAACTCAGGGCAGAGCAGTTGCTCTGGGATCTTTCAGAACTAAAAACAAAGCCACTTTTCATGAATAGTCGCAATCAGCAGAACAACTGTTAGTCAGTTTAAAGGGCAGCCACCTGAATTCAAACTAGAGATCTTAGCTCTGGCTGTCAGGGGATTTTTTTCTACTTTAAGGTAATATATTTCTGCTTCAGCTTCCCTTGACGAGAGACACAAACTGGCCAGGCGAACTCGAAATTTCTACAAGTCTCCCAAGCCTCCATCTGCAATGACTCTGTTATGCCATCAAGGGATTAAAGAGCTTCAGCGAGTACTTGCTAAGGACTCTGCAAGCCAGGTCACACCTTTGTTTCCTTAACTGTCCTCTGTAACTGGTAACATGACCCAAAACATCTATAAGAAATACCCAGCTTTTAAAAGGTTCTCACCTATCACAAATCCATCATTCAAAACTCTAGAGGAAGAGCATATATAAATCAGCTGGAGCTTTGGGTAGGCCAAGGAATACTGGACAACAGTGGAGCATCGGATAATAATATGACTGGCAGCTACACTAGTTCTAAGCTTCTTTACTTGGTGTGACTAGTCCAGCTCATTTTCTGTAGATGCCCTTTTGAAAGTCCTTCAGACATGTCACATCTGCCTATGACAAGAGTTGCACTTGCCATGGAAGGAGCTGTACTTGGTCAGATCCTCTGTACTAACATAACAGGAAAAAGAGAATTCTGGGGGAAAACTAGTCCTTTGTCAGGGTTTTAACATGTGATTTGAACAGCTGTTTAAATGAAGAAGAATGGAGAAAACATCAGGTTATTTTTTTATTCCTAAATATGAAATCTTCGGTTGTATTCCACAATGTCACATTTACCAAGCAAAAACACTGAATATTCTTTCACCCTTAACTCGGTGAGCATTGGCAGATTTACATTATATATTAAATAAATACGAAGAATATCTGACCTAACTGCTAGTTTCATTTGCTGCAAAGAATATTTTTTTCTGATGGGTTCATTATTTTAACATTTCTAGACTTACACAGAGTAAGATTTCCAGGAGCCTTAAGAGTCAGTTCTGAAATCCAACATGAAAATCTTCTGTTATTAATGGATCAAAAATCACTGATATCTTTCCATAGCCTAGGCCAACATGAAAACCAGAAGGTCCTTTGGGAATGCCATTTTTCACATTAACCATTCTACAAAACTGTTACAGCTTGAATGTGTTTGTGGTTAAGCAAGCATTGAATTTTGTTTATATTTAAATCTGCAGTCACTTCACTAAGCCCAAAGGAGTAGACTAAGTCTCCTGTAAAGAAAACAGATTACTTTTGAAAATGTTTCAAAGAAGTTACTCCTAATTTAAATGCATGTTCTAGAGTGCAGTTTTACCAAAAGCCTTCGTTCTTCTGTTGTGTACACTTGAAAATGAATTCAAGCTGTAAAAAATGCATAGGCCTGCAAAAATATAATACCAAGTTGCCAACAGAAATACCATTGCTTTCCTATGCACAAACCCCTCAGTGATTTTGATCTGGAGATAAAAAAAAAAAAAAAAGAAATTAGTAGAATTTTGGAAGCTGACACTGTGTGTTTTTTTCAAATCCAAACAAGTGACTACCATATGATTTTCTTGGAGAATTACCTGCCTACCTGACTATGACAATGGCTGATGTTTTGAAGGAGCTGAGTTATGATTGTCTATACAGATATTTTTTAAAAGACAGTTTCTTTCTGAAATGTTATTTACCTCTAAAGCAATATGAGTGCTGAATATATTTGAGAGAGAGGGAAAAAGAGAGAGAGAGAGAAAGCAAATAATACTTTGGGACTTACTTCCCTCCACACCTGTAATTCAATACTGAAAAACTAATCCAGAGATATATCTGTTATGGCTATGTTCCATTATTCATTCCAAATTTGTTCTCCAAAACAAAAAGAGTATTGATATTTACTTACAGAAAAGCATGCAGAACAATAATGACTGGTGTAATTCAATTTTAAATATATCAACTATAGTGGGGAAATAATGGATGAAATTCAATTAATTCTTCTACAAGAACTACATTATCCTAATGACTTTTCTCCCTTGATCTTTACTAACTATCCAAAACTCTCCTTAAGGATGGATTCATTGTTAACATTAAAAAAGGCCTAACTGCTTCTTCAGAATTTGCCATATTTTAAACTATGCCGTTTAGCATAAGCATGAGCTCAGATGAGTTCTAAGGGCAATTTTTTGATGGCAAATGGACACTTCAGGGATAATTTATGGAAACACTTGTTTAAACTCATTTCTTCCCAAATGCCAGAAAAGTTTCTTTTTAGGTGACTCATCGTTCAGAGTCAAGTTCATCTTGGTCTTAGACATGCAAATATTTTCCCACCTTTTGTCCTGGTGGAAAACAGTGGTGGCTCCTGAACACTGGATAGGTCCAGCTGCTGTTCTCTTTCTCCCCATTTTTCATTTTCTGTCATCTTGACAGAAAAAAAAAATGATCAAAGGTGACTTGCATTTACTAATGCCACCTTTGCTCCTCCGCAAACGACTTGCTTTCTTCCTTCAAAATTAATTTATTGGACATTTTAAAACCTCCATTACTCTCTTCCCCTTCTTCAAGGAAAAATTCTTCAGGCTTTAGGCAGGCTCCCATTTCAGCTACTCCCCCAAAAGGGAGAAAAACCCACAACCTTCAGATTGTCCAGTAGTTCTATCACTAAGTTTTCGCATCCTTCACCTCATCTTGTTTTTTCTCTCTTACATACACTTCCATGAGAATTTATGTTTTACACAGTGACGACAGAGCTACAAAATATTCCATAACTGTTATTGTTAAGATGTCCTAACAGATTTAGGAAATCTATTATTATATTAAAAGGTTAGAAAAAAATCACAACTTGAAAGCAAAATATTTGTATACCAAATATAGACATGACACAAATTTGAGTATTATCCAATAAAGGATGACTAGAAAAAAATATCCACCAAAGACATCAGTCTTGCACCCTCGTGATCTGTATAAAATAGTAGCTCCACCTGACTAAATTGAGGCTCGTAAGAAAGGTGAAAGAGCCGCCAGTTTGGGTGCATATGTAATTCACTTTCTCTGAGTGGCATAGTCTAGTCCTGCAGACTGCAGCAGGAAAGGGCTAAAGCCTGTCTTTGTAAGCAGCAGTTTAATTAACAAATATAGCCCCTGCCTTAGCAAAGATAACAGGCTCTGGGCTAATTTGAAGTTTAGAGATTTGAGAAAATAATCAGCAGTAAAACAATAACGTTGCCAAGCAGGAGGTCCCTTCAAGGAACAGGCTAATAAGATACATTAGCCTTGACATTGCTGTGTGAATGAGAGGTTGCTCTCTTAATTCACAAATCGTAATATAGGCCTGAAGAGCCTTCTTTCTTTTTCCTCTGGGATCTGCACATCCCAAAGCAGCGAACCCCTCTACTCGACTCTGCCGCTAAGCTCTTTATTTTCCTGCCACAAAGTATTTTCAAATTACTTGAAAGAAAAATGCAAAAGAAAATCATCTTTGCAGTAATTAAATAATAATTACAGGAAGATAATCCACTATATTGTGATGGTGCTCTCTGTGCTGCATGCTAATGACAAGACAAAAAAAAAAAAAAAAAAGTAATTGGCCAAAAGTGATTGCTCATGAGGTACTTTTTTTGTAGATAACTCTTCTTTTTTCACCTAAAATTTGAAAATATTTTGCTTCTGCTCTCCAAGAGAACATTTTTTTCTTATCATATTTTTGGATCCCATATTTCTTTCCCTTGTCTCTGCTAGTAAGTTCATTGCTATTTTCTTCTCATGCAGGTAGGTAGATAAACAGAGAAGATGTGCTGTGGCCGAGGTCACTGGTGGAGTAACAGCAACACAGAGAAATGAAGATGATCCCCTCTTAATGCAGAGAAATAAAGAGATGTTGTTTCAGAACAAGGTACGTGTTGTTTGAGGCAAGTTCTGGGAGGCATTTTCTGCTCTCAGAAAACTGGTAATGTTGGTGGTGGCAGTGAAGCAAGACTCCAGATGGCTGTGTCATTTCCTGTGATAAAAACGCAAGGTGCTCTGTCCCTGCTATTGCTTTGACTCCCTGGATAGAGCTCGTGCACTCTGGGCAGTCCAGCACCTTCCACATCCTCGTCCATCTGTCCCTTCCCCGTGCAGGTTGTGAGAGCCCTGAACGGGCAAACTGTGCCTAAGGTAGATGCTGTTTATTCAAGAGAAACAGCACTTTTGTTACTGTGGTTTATTCCAGGCTTCTCTCCTCCAAATGAAATAAGGTATTTTGGCTCAAAGGTGCAGGTTTTCTGCTTCAGCTTATTTTGTAGGGGAATGGACTGGTGCAATCTTGCTGTTTATTTTTGAAAGGCCGTATGCTGCACCCCTAATGGGGAGAGCTGGGCCAGCAACGACAGTGCCTCACGCTGTCCCGAATCACAAAATCCCTAAGAGATGGATGCTGGAAATTGCCCTGCGCTGCCCAAAACTTTCTGGCTGTCGAATGGGAAAAAACAAACAAACAAAAAACAAAAAAAACAATCATTGAGAGAGAAGGACAGCAAAGGCCTTGCTATAAAGACCTAGCTCTGGGCAAAAATGTCAACGTGTTGACATACCTCTGTGTATATGCGAGCTAGGCACACAGATTCCCACTGAAGTCTAAGCAGACCTCTTTAATTAAGGATAGATGGGACCTGGTCTTAAATACAGGTGCATCATGCTTTTTGAGAGACCAAAAAGTGTGTATATGGAGACAGAAATATGATATAGGCCTCATGGGAGACAGGCACCCGAGTGTAGTAATTGAAAACCAAATAAGAAACTTCTAAATTAACCCATACCTGGCAAATGAATCTCAACATATCATGTGAATATGTATCTTAATTTCAAACTGGATCTGACTCCAGCTAGGCCGAGGTATATACAGCAGCACATACAGTGCGATCTTTTAAGGCATATAACAGTGCTAAATATTTAACAAACACATTCTCCTTGTGAAGAGAAAGAGACAACCTTGGAAACAGACTTGATTCCAAAAGATTCGGGGCTCCCTAGGAAATGTGTAAAATGCTTCTCATCTGCTTCAGTCATGACTCTATGATTTGAGAGGAAAGCCCATCAGACTCTGTTCATTTTAGTTACTCCAGTCCTGGCATTGCTCTGTGATACCCAGATGGTTACAAGGGTTTCCTTCCAAGCCTTTATTTCTATAAAGCTCTGAAACCAGAACTGAACATTTTCAGAAAGATCAAGAGGAAAAGTAATAAAGAGTGAATGCCCACGTTGAAAGGAATGATTTCTTGTCTCAACGATTAGAAAAGAGCTGGGTATTAGGACAGATCTAAGTAAAATGGGGAAGAGTCTGTATAACAACACAACTGTAATCTGTCAGGTAGAAGAAGCTCATATCTTTTACTGGCAACAGCAGATGGGGAGGACTGGTACTTAGCTCCAACGAGTAACAATACAGCCTTGTGTGCCTTGACTGCTCTTTCTGAACCAGCAAAAATGCTGTCTTTTGGTCACATATTTATCCTCTTCTCTCCTTGCCTAGGCATAAATAGTAAGTGAATGCAAAAAAAATGCATGTCTTCGCTCTGTCTTCGCTTTATGGCATTTGTCTTCTCATTATCTTAATCAATCACTCAAAAAGGTTTTTATGTGCCTGGTCTAGACTACTTTTAATGCCTCAAACTCTACAGAGCTTTCTCCACTTTCCCATAGGGGACTATTCCACAGCTTGCAACCTCCTTCTGTAAGCAAGCTTTTCATTATATGTTGCATGCAGTTTTTGCTCCTTAATTACATCTCATTATTTCTAGTTATGCTCTCGTTTAATGTCCTAAATAACTCCTCTTGAACCTTGCTGTCTTCTTCCTTAAATATTTGCACAGTCAACTTGTGCCCTTGTTAGTCAATTCTTAACTAATTTAAATTATAGTAACAATAAATCACTCCTCAAGAATCAATCTAATTTAAATTATAGTAACAATAAATCACTCCTCAAGAATCAATCAGTCCCAAGTAACCCCACTGAGAACTGTTCTTTGAACTTGTATCCTAGATTTTAAGTATCTTCCTGAGACAAATATACTCTCCTCAAAGCCTGACAAAGATGAACTACTTCCTTTTTGCACTGTGACATCGGGATCTGGCCTTTCTCATTGCCCTCTCTCATAACAATCTCACGTCTCACCATTTGTTTGTTTGCCTTTTGTTTTTCCTGACATTACTACACGATAGTAGTAGATCTATACTATCGATAGATCTATACTATATGTGTAGATCTGTATCTCCCTAAGGTAATAGATTTCATTTGCCCAGGCTGCCTGTAGGGTTCTGCAAATCACTTTTATTTTCTTGGTCTTGTACAGTCTTCACTATCATTTTTAAGATTCTCCTCATTTGTCACCAATAGCAAGTTTAATTTTTGTTCACCTTTATCTCCCAGATCACTCTCATTATTAAACAGAACTAGCTGATTTCTTTCTGCACCACAAATCAGCTACTTCTTATTTAAAAATCAGCAGTTGGAATTTAGAGTTGAGGCAGTACTGTGACTGTGATAGATTAAAGGGTTTAACACAGAATAATAACACAACTGCTGGTACAATGTATTTGTCAAACATCTTTAATGACAAATTTGTTGGAATCCAACAGTAATCCCTATGCCACAAGAGCAGACATCTTCTCTTCCCAATTTAAACTACTGCTGAGTAATAGTACCTTTTGTTTATGGGTGTTTAGCTAATTTTAAGCTTCAAAGAGAAAATGCCTGTTGAAGCTAATTTACGTTCATTTTTAAAGTAAAAGCATTTTCTAACCACAAATGTGAAATTCAATCCCATCTCCTTATACACTGAAGTTAGCTCAAGAGCTTTAGTTTTGTTTTATTTTCCAGTAGGAGCCTAGAGAGAACATAATCTGCATGTCTTACCTTCCTCCATCAGACAAACCACCTATTTAATTCTGCCACCAAAACTTATCTATCTGAATAATTTTTGTTCAGCTCAAACTGTTTCCTTCCCAATTGCTTTCCTCCTGTGGGCAATTCGCTTGGCTTCACCTGCTTAGGGGTCTTCTTCCCCATCCCTCCTGGCTAACCCAAATGCTGCAGAGATAATACGAAAGATATGAGAGAGGAATATGAGAGAGGGCTTAGAAATGCATCCATCCCCTTGGCTGGGGAAAAGCTTGGCTTTCACCTTTCTTCTCAAGGCCCTTCATCTATCACATTTCACAAATGTTTTGGGAAGCAATTTGTACTCGGATGGTGTAGGACACAAAGTGGAAAAGAGGCTGGATGTCTGTGTGAGCCTAAAGCTGATTACTAATTTGTCACCCACATATCAACTATGCTGGTATCATTAATCATCAAGAGCTGTTCATGACAGCCTCAGAGCTTTTATAAAAGGAAGGCTGGATGTAGTTTTGGAAAGTACCGTAGGAGTTTATTTTTCCTCCAGCATATTTTCCCCTTGTAAAATTGGTTCCGAATTCATCACCCACACAGGCTTTCCTGAATTTTAGCGACACTTATTGGCATGAGGCTCAGGGACAAGCTGGCTTTGTTTCTGCTCCCCGCTTGCCCTGAGGAGTTATTCTGTCCACAAGAAGTAATGGGCAAGAATGCTTAGCAGCAAGGATTGAAAAGTTTAGCTGCTTATCTACGAAAACAGGGCATGCCTGAAGTCATGGCAATGAATTCACCAGGCAAAACACACTTCTGCTCTGCCAGCGCTGAACCACTATTCCCTTTGGTTCTCTGTGAAGCTGCGAAAAAATATATTAACTAACCTTTTCTGATCACCAGAAATGGCAAATTCCACTGCCTCTTGTCTCTTCTTGATTAGACAAGAGGACGGAGAGGTGCAGCAGTGTTAGCCTGGCTGCTGCTGGCCACCCACAGCAAGCTAAGCCAGCCCACAGTCCCCGTTCAGTAAAATCTGCTACGATCTTGATTTCCCACATTCTTGATATTGGAGGGAGGGCAGAGGACTTTCAGCGTTCAAAATCCCATTACACAGTTACTACACAGATCTAGAAGCCTATGGCTTTAACACAGTCCCCCAGCCTTGCTTTCTGCCTTTCCCATTCTCCTGTTCCCATCCAATGCCATTTTTCTAGCTTGTGCTGTCACAGCTGGATTTCACTTGCTCTTAGCTGAGGAGTCCTTCCAAATGCCAAAATAAACCTTGCTCTGGATCGTATCTCTTTTCCTAAAACCACTTAGTGCATCGTCAGGTATTTCACTGTGGTGCTGTGTAAGAAGCCAGCCCTGCTCCAGCCCCTTCTGCTGCCACGTCCGCCCCAGACTCAGAGGCAAAAGCTCCCCGTCTCCATAAAGCTCTCCAGTTTTCAGCATGATGCCAAGGCTCCTCTTGGTTTGCCTCCCGCCTGCCAACTTCACTTGATTAAGACAATATTGCCTTTACCGCCTGTGCATACAGTGCACAGTATTGCACTGCCTGTATTTGAGTGCTGCAATGCCCCGACAGACTGGTGTAAAATTACGTAATGCACATGTTTAGAAAATGGCATTTTATTAGCCTCATGGCTCTTGCATCTTTGAAAATTGGATTAAAGCTTTCTCAGCAACCATGGTGATAGCCTTCAAATCAGCAGCAGAAGCTGAGTCTGACGTATGTCACCTGACTTACAGAATCTCAGGATTCACATAAAACTGCACAATTCTGAGCAAAATCATGAGACTTCACAACACTGCTTTAGTAACTCACAAGCATCTATTTAACAAAATTCCTCTTTGTCGCATGCCCAATTTTTAAGTGTAGACAAACATTTGCAACCAGTATTACGTCCCTCCATTCAAATAGTTTCAGTGCCTGCATTCCTGGTCTAGACGCAAGTATTTTCTCAGTGAGAAAATACAGTCTGAGTTATACAGGAGTTTAGACGAGATTAATGGTCCTTTCCAGTCCCTAAATTTATAAGGCTATTCTACTCTGTTGCTGTTCTTTGAAGAATTTTTAATAGACTTTTCTGAAAGCAGGACTGGCTTTCCTA
The DNA here is from genome assembly GCF_059628265.1 of Tinamus guttatus. Taxonomy (NCBI): domain Eukaryota; kingdom Metazoa; phylum Chordata; class Aves; order Tinamiformes; family Tinamidae; genus Tinamus; species Tinamus guttatus. The sequence continues at coordinate 3,898,013 of NW_028288842.1, forward strand.
ACACGGCTGAAATGTTGCTGTGCTCAGGGAGGGGCCATTCTGAAGCAGATCTTGGAAAAACAAGATTTCTGCATATGCAGCAAGTCTGGCACACACGGATGCATGAAACACATCAAAATCAGCTGCACTCTTAGAGCTCATGCGTGCACCCACATGAGATGGTCTGCACCAAACCAATCCTGTCACAACTGTGGTAGCACTTGACATCCTGTATGAATGGAAGTAGCTTCATGAAAAACACCTACAAAACTAGTGCTTTGCAATTTTTTAACTCAGTCCTTTAGAGAACCTATATGACACTTAACAATGGCTATAAACAGTGCCAGCTCTTTAGGGATTATCTTGTGCATCACATATAGATATAAGATTGGCACAGCAGTATCTAGATGTCTTATTAAAATCCCTAGAACCACCCCCATACAAACAATAAATAAAAATTACTTAAATGGATCAAAGTCATTCTCCATTACAACTCCTGTCAGTTCAGTGAGTCTACATTTGGGATTAATTTGCCCACTACAATTATTTTTGCATCTGAACACATCATAAAATCTCTATAAAGAGATAAATTAAATGGGGAAGAGCAGTAAAAAAAATATTTACGATGAATTACGAAATTAAACAAGATGGCAAAGTGATTTCTGCACAGATGAACCACTAAAATATAATTAGTGAGACTGTGCAAAAGACTGAATATACCTGAAATAGCTTTAACATGTCTTGAATAAAATATGTTCTTGGCATATATAGAAAACCCTGTTCAGATAAGAAAAAAAAAGGAACTAGAAGAAAGAGTGTGATAGAGATATCGATCTATGGGACTGGAAAGCTGAAAAGATTACTAATGTGAGGGAGAATCTTTCTTTTATAAGTTACTAGTATGCAGGCAGTGTAGTATTACCATGCCCCAAAGCTGAGCTATTTTATCATTCAGACCAGATCATGATGGACAGATGGACAGATGAAAGGTAGGATGCACAAGCCCAAGATTTAAAAATATGAATGCCAAAGTCAGGCTGCTTAAATAGTGACCTTCCTTGTTTTCAAGTCATGAATCATTACCAGTCTTACTGAATTGGACCTATAGGTCTTCTCTGCAATTTCACTAAAATTTGACTGCGTTGCATCTGACTGTAAGGCATATACGTTCAAATGCTAGATGATAACTGAAAGTCCCTTTCCATAATAAACTGAATTCCAGATTGAAACTTTGCTATCCTGTGCCATCTATGCTGTAAGTTGTTTTTACTTAATTAAAATGGCTGGAACTTCCTAAGTTAAAGAGCACGGTCAGGAGCCGGTATGCCTAAAATGATGGAAACATGGAGAAAGATTGCTTTTGACAGCTGTTCTCTGCCTGCACATCTGCACATCACCTGCCTGATCCCACAGTAATGCTAGGAAAATGACAATTTGCACGATTAAAATGCACTCCTCCCACCAACCATAACTTTACCAGAAGTTTATCAAGGTCATTCGACTTTAAGTAAGCATCCTGAAAGTAAAATATTATAGACTCCATCTGTGTAACATGAAAGAATTTGTGCTGGCTAGAAGTTCCTCTAAACAGGACCTGTCAAGAGAGGCAGATCTCACCTATCACTGTGGCGCATAGGAAGCAAAAGACAAGTCTCTCAGGACCCAGATGTTCTTGGACAGGCTAGACCAAATTGAATATGCTCGAATTGCAAAGCAGAAGCCAAAGCGGCCGACAGAGAACAGTTGGAGCTACGGAAGCCTCATGTGACTCATACGCCTAATTAAAGAGTCCGTCTCATTTTATCCCTGGCTGGTGCTCACATACGTTCCTCACTTTGGCCTCATTTAGGAAAAGTGCTTGTGATGCAGCCTGAGATGCAGGAGGCGTAAATGTATGCATTAAGAACCTACATCAGTTAAGAGGTGTTTTAATTTCCTAGCCAAGCCGAGATAGTGAAGGATCTCCAAGCCACAGCCATTACTTGACACTTGAGCAACTGGGAATTCAGGAGCAGATCTAGGCAGCTGAACTCATTATGAAACAGCAGACAGGCTGCCTCAGCTGAGAGGACACACATGGCACCAGCCATATCTCTCAAGATACTTTCACCAGCCGATTTCACCTGCCTTGTGTTGCGGGAGCTCTGCCAGCTTCCTCCTCTCATAGTCTGCTTCCAGCATTTACCATTTAGCCTCATGAAAGACAGTGTTGCAAAGCTGAGCATCATCACAGCAAATGACACAGCTTCTTAAAATACGCCGCGACTCTGTCTGCCAAGTCCTTCCCTGTTGACACAACAGCTACGTCTGACTTGAGGGGAGCTTATGGATATCGATCAACTGTCATAACCCCATGCTGATACCCCTCAAAATGTCATGTTGGTGCCACGACACCTTATGTCGCACTGTTATCAAAATATGCCCTCGTGAAAGGGATGAAACAGTCATGAAAGTTAGTTTTGTATATGGTCTGGAGGAGCTCATTGCCAGCCATTAAACCAACATAGTTTCTCTATGTTGGTTTTCCCACATCTACCACAATGAAAAGATGAAAGGAAGAAACCAAGTGTTAATGATGACAAGAAAGCATCACCCTAATTTTGAGTTAAAACTACTTATCCCAGACAGGGTGCTTGAGGATTAATCTTTTCACAGTACTCTGCAAATGTAAACATTTATGATTGATAGATTATGATAAAAATACTTACAAGGTTCCTCATATGTTTCAACATTATGGTCAGTCGAGTGCCCTCATAGGATATGACTAATTGCACTCCAGGCTTATGATCAGTTGACCGAGGACCTAAAATAGGCCAAATAAGTTCATTTTTTAGTAAACAGATCAGTAGAAATACATATCTAAAATACTAATACACATGAACTAATATACAAGCAGGTGATTATCTCAAATCAAGGATGAAATCAAGGATGAAATTAGAAGGCATTGATAATGAGTATGACACAAATATTAAAGAAGTGGTTTGACATGCAGTGCTCATCTTCTTGCTTGTTTATTCATTGATAGGGGAGTTTTAGGCTTTCTAATTGATACCAACCAGAATTTCAGTGGGAAATTTATGTGTAAGTTATAAATAATTGCTTTGTTTTGTTTTTGAAACCACTGTTGTTGCACTGTTGTGGCAGTGACCACTGTTTCGCAGTGCTTCTGTCTAGCTAAAAACATTGGATACGTTTTCCAGTTCCCAACAGAAAATAAATACATAAAGTTTGCAGACACGTTCCAAAACAATTGTGGATTTAGAAGAATAACAATATCTCTATCTGGCAGATATAAATTCTCCCTTCCTCATTCTGTATTTGTCTCTGTTTCATGCTTGTTTTCATGCAGCCAATTGCCTTCATGGGTTTTCTACTAAAGCACATTTACAGAGTCTGACTGTTCCCACTGAGGTCAGTGACAAGACAGTCCTGAGTTTCCAAGCAAGAAGGACCAAGCTCATAATATGGAAGGAATGACTAAGCATATCCTTTTCCTTCCTTCTGCTGCAGGCACTGAGCCAGCGGTCTTCACTGCCAGAAAGGTCTGTCCTTGGAGCGGAGTCGGCAACGTGGCCTACCCGCCTCACGGAGACAGTGGAGAAAACACATGGATGCTTTTTTACCATAACATTGCTGCAACGGGCAGCACAATAACCCCCTCTCCGTATCTCCCTGAGCTTCTTCTGTTGCAGTGTTAGCCCTGAGCAGGGTGGCATTAACCGTTTTTCACCATTTGGTCTGAGGTCCACAGTTCTCCACACAATATGCTTGTTTGTGCACTCATTTTTGTTCTCTTTCTCTCTTTTCACCACTTGCGCACCAGGTTTGCTACAGCCAAGATTGTAAGAAGAGACATCAAGCTCCCTCTTTGCAGCTTTTTCTCTGTTATTTGACAAAGGAGGCCGCACAGGGGACTTCATAAAGAGTAAACCACATTGGCTGTATTTTTCAAAAGAAAAACCAAAAGCATAAACCCTGGCGTGAAAAGAGGCTAAAGTAGCTGCTAAGCAGGTAGAATTACAGTGGTGTAATGCAGTATGGACACCCAGAGAGTTGGTGCAATTGCCATTTATCATAAAGAAAGGTATTCAACTGAATGAAAAATAACCCAGTGTGTACATATAATTGCTATAATATAAATTTTCCAAGCAGTCTGGATACGAACACTTCTGAGCATGTGGTGTTTGAACTGGAATTTTAGAATATGAATCCATCTCAAATTTATTTCCTTTGGAGACTAGAAGAATTCATTTTTAATCACCTCCTAATTAGAGAAAGGCCTGAAACAGGCTCCTGAAAAATTGAAATCTTATGATGAAATCACTAAGCTGGGACTTGGAAGACGTAGGTGCAGTTCTTCATTTGCCATTGTCCTTTATGAACTTTGGCAAATCACTTAGCTAGACGACGCCTTATTTCCTTGCTTGTTGCATGCAAATAGGGGCAGGGAGGGATAAAGGATGACAAGGGATGAAAACCCCATGAACCAGAAAGGGTTAAGTTTTTTCCAAGGGAAAACAAACAAATGAACAAAATATTTTATTTTCCCCCATCCAAAGCCAGCATTTTACCTTTTAAAAACAAACAAACAAACAAAAAAACACGTAGGACTTTTTTTCTTTAAGTTGCATCAGGAAAAGTACCTAGGGCATGAAACACAGTGTAATATAGGGGATTCGTGCTTGAACATACGGGCACAATTCTCTTGAGGAGCTTTGTTAATATTGTGAATTGCAGTGGGTCATCCTGAGCAGTTTAGAAAGAGTAGCAAATCTCAGAGGCTAAATTACATTGTTTGTATTCAGTTGAGCAATATGCCTTTTCTTTCCTACCAGTACTACCACTGTTTTTTTCTGCTTTATTTAAGTTTCATAGCGTGAATGTTTATATCCAGTGGAGAAATTTTTCTATGGAACTTGGCATTTTCATTTTCAAGAAACAAATGCAAATAAGCTTTTAATCAAGTTGAAAGTAATAAAAAGCATGGGAGGGAAAAATGCACTTCTAATTGAGTATTCAAAGTGAAGTCTGAAAAAGACATTATGAGAGTGACTATTACCAAAATATTTACTTTGCTCTGTAATAAGTAAGTGGAGCACCAACCAACAAAATGAAAAAAAGTAGGAAAAAGAAAAGTAATGCAAGAAGTCTGACACGAGAGAAACTTCTATCACTTATATTGTATAATAAAAGACAGCTACACTCATCTACACTCAGCTGTTAGACTGTATTTTAAGTTTTCCCATACGACGTTAAATAATGGCCCCTTTGAAGTCTAAGTAATTTTAGCTTCAAATGATAATAAAACATGCAAACAATAATTATTTCCAGTCTATCCTGCTTGGGCAGATGGACTTGAGCTCAGGCCCTGCATTTTTAGGAACTGTCACACTCTACTTGCCCTCCATTGTAGGCAAGGGCCAAATGCCGGCCTGTTACAGACACAGGTTAAAGCCTCATTGACTTCAGTTGAAGCAAGGCTTCCCTGTCAGGGATTGATTCTTCACTGGTGTTAATGGAAAAGCTGTCAAACATCAAACGAGGGCCCTGGAGTCCGACTGCCCATAGCTGAAACGACATTCACAGCAATTTTTCACTGTTACTTGTATCCGTGTACCCCTCAACCCCAGAAGGAAGGTCCAAGTCAGCTGCCAATACATCTCGCAGACAAACTCAAACATTGTGACAGTTTATGATTTCTTTCATCAAGGAACATATACACTAGACAACTGTGGATCCATTTCTTTCTTTTCAGATGACAAAACTAAGAAATTAGTGTTAAAATTAATCCTAAGGTGGTACAATCTCCAGAATTGTCAAATATACACTTTCCTTCTTCATCTAGATAGTCGTCTATAGCATTGTTGGTAACTACCAGCCATTTATTCTGTATTTTGCGCAATTTTCATTTTAAAACAAACTCTGCAGTATGCTTGCACAACAATGCACGAGAAATACAAACCGCAATATCTGCTATACAGAAAATCGACCAAATCTTCTGCAGGGAAACTATATTTTACTGATACACTGCATTTCACATATAGACTGCAAAGCAACGTGCACACGCTAATCAAATAAGCCTCACAGCACCACATTTAGGGTGGTATATTTGACTCTCTCTCCCTTAGATTTGTCTCTCAACTTTCTTCTTTTGACACCTGGCATCAAAAGGGTTTTGGAACCTGTTTTGTTTCCCAGGAAGAGCATATGCCGACTGGCTGCTTGCACTGGCTACAGCTTGGAAGGGAATTACAAGCCCCAAACGGACTCAATTTCAGATACGCATCTGTATTAATTAATGCACAACACCCTCTCATCGCTTTAGTCCTGGAAGCTAACACGAAGTACTCATGACCACTGAAACACTATGGGCAACTGAAGCAGAAATGCAACTCGTGGCCAAAGCTTTACAGGGAGAATGAGCCACTGCAGTAGACAGAAACTGCATGTAACATGAGAGAAATAGCTTATTGTCCTAAGGGAGTATTCAAGAAGAACTGGGATTCTGCATGGAGAGGCGGCCTACACATTTTGCTTATCAGGAAGATTGGATTTTGCTTTAGAAAGACTCAGAGTCAACCCCTCTACTGCACTAAATGTACGGATGCCTGCTAAAATGAACTGAGCAGTAGTCAAACACGCCAGAACTTGACCCGTGTTGTGTACTGTTATAACCAACAACAAAGCCTTCATGATCGCATAACTTAGAAGAGCCTGGAATATTAATACTTTCAGGGGATATAACACCGAGAGCAGAAAAATAGACTACACAGATTGGTATCACAATGATTTTGATGGATTTCTATTTTCTTTCTTGTTTTTAAGAGCCTTTATGAAATGCTGTCTCTGAAATCATTTCTGATGTATCCTGCCCTTCATCCCTTGTAGTAAACTTGGTATAATGAAATGCTGACAATATTCAGTATAATTCAGAATTCGCCCCACTGGGAATACTGAATCAGTATTCATGTCAAACTAAATTTAGCACTGATTTTTAATCTCTTCATTGCTAGGAGCACAGTACAAATTCATAAATTTTAATTTTTATTTTACTTTAGTACGTGTAATTACCTACAGCATTTGTAAATTAAAACAGCGTAAGAGAAAGATGCTGTCTTGATCAAAATTCACAACCTGCTTGTACTGGGCATTGGCTTTATTTCAGGTTGATCCTAACTAGGAGACAGATGACTTGACTGTGTAAAGGCTGAGGGAGAAATCATGCTCATGGAAAGGTACAGTGTATATTAAAGTCATGTTAAACCTGAGTTATTCTTTACACCAGAAAAAAAAAAAAGGTAAGGCCCTTATAAGCTCATAAAGCAATGAAATCTGTGGGTGAGGGGTGCATTTGCTTCACAGTAACTGCCTCTTCCCTGTCTACTCAGTGAACTCGTCTCCTGCCCCAGCTCTCGACTATGGCATTTTTGAAGAGCTCACTTTCAAATCAAGGGCACTCCAGGGCGCTCTCGGCAAGCAGGACCCTCCGGAGCCACGGCTGCTCTTCCCAGCCGCTCCTCGCTTGCTGCCTTGTGGATAGGTGCGATCACCCGCCGCGCGCCTTGGCACGACTCAGCTCTGCTCCTCACGTCATGCAATGTACAGATATGTGAGCTGGCTCACGTGTGGGCTCAGCAGGATATGAGATACAGGAGCCCAAGTCCAGCAACAAGGGAATACACACGGACTGACTTTAAAAAAATAATCAGGAGTGTCATCAGCACATGCACGGTCTTCTTTTCATACCGAAGCTAGCTCATTTACAGCTAAAGTCACACATTTCCCTGGTTCACTGCAGTTCAGTGTTCAGAAGTGGTGTCATAGCAAAAGCAGCTCAAGCATCAGTCTTGTTCTCTGTGTTTACAGCGTCCAAGCTAATTGGACCCTTTTATGCTACAGGTACTCTCTTAATAAACAATAATAATGAATTCTCTAGGCCAAAGGGAGATTTTTTTTTTTCCTGTCAGGCAAAGGTTTTGTGCTGAGTCTAGAAACAACGTGACCAAACTTCAAAACACAGAGTTCCTGTGTGGGAAAAAAACTCTAGTTAACCATTCTGCCTGAGGTCAGAGACACATCGGTGTCCTCCGACCGGCCCGTGACCTTCATCTAGAAACTTCACAGTGAACAAGCACCTGTCACACAGCTTTCATTAAACACCCACTAAATACATTATTACCTTTGTTTCTTTAATTTCTTCTCTAATCGTGACACCATTGACTGCTAAATGCAGGGCTCACCTCATTTACATGGACTAGGAACAGCATTCCAAGAGTTACGACACTGCAGCTTAATTCTCAACTTTATTACATGCTCGATTCAGGTTTTTCCATGAGATATTTATGCCTGATTCTCTGTAATTCTTACACACTTAAATCCTACTGAAATGTCAAAACCCCTCTCAGAATCTGGGCCTTAAATTTCCTTACGCCTCAGCTTGCTCTCACATGCCTACATCTATGGTTAAGAAGTCTATAAAAAAGTGAGCCCCTGGAACCAGGCTACAGGCTGCATTGGGACTCTGGTTTGGATTTTCTGGACAAAATTTAACTTTGTATTTTCCTAACAGCTAGGCCATCTTTGTGGTATCCGCTTATTTCTTTGCATATATTTGCATATACATATATATACACATATGATTATATACACTGTAATATATGTATATTATATATAACCTTTGTATAGGTTAGAGCAACCATTAGCAATTCCCGACTGCCACAACAAATGTAATATAATAATGGCATAGCTTAATCAAATAAACTCCAAATAGGAGGAATCTTCCAAAGGCTGAGAAGCGAGTGTGGGATTTACTTTGTTCTGATGGATTAAATAAAACAGGCCCAGCAAAACAGACAGTAAAGCTCGTGTCTGCAGAGAGGAGATACTACCATAATAGCCATCCAAACAAAATATGCTGAGATGCTTGCCCTCTGGAACGTGGATAACTGGCAATCTTGGAAAATCCTTATTGCTTGCAAGACAAAACAATGGGCTGAACTGTTCCAGCACCGAGCGCAGCTGCGGGCTTCTTTGCAAGCTTCTGTTTTGCTTAAAAACTGACCACTGAAGATGATCTTCAGCGCAGTGGAGGACAATAAAATATTCATGGTTTACATTATATGGGTTATGCTTTGTTGCTTAATGCTGTCAT